>NC_073247.2:159572500-159881250 GCF_029281585.2 Gorilla gorilla gorilla
ACAAATGTAAGTTGATACACAAGAAATGCTGAGAACTTGGAAGTGATATGCAATTAGTTTAGAAGAATTTCTAGTAGTTTAAAATTTTTTAAACTACTAGAAATTGATTTTAAATTTGGTGGACTTTGGCAAAAATGGTTTGGTTTGCAAGAGCAATGGAGAAAAAACTTATTTAACTTTTCCTACTTATAGAATCAAGGCAGCCTTGCGCTTGTTTAAACTTACTTGGCTATACACGTGTCTGATGTACATAGTGTACATTTGTTTTCTAAACTAACTTTGTTCATTCTAAGATTTAAAAACTGATCAGCCGGGCGCGGTGGCTCACGCCTGTAATCCCAGCACTTTGGGAGGCCGAGGCGGGCGGATCACGAGGTCAGGAGATCGAGACCATCCTGGCTAACACGGTGAAACCCCGTCTCTACTAAAAATACAAAAAATTAGCCGGGCGTGGTAGTGGGCGCCTGTAGTGCCAGCTACTCGGGAGGCTGAGGCAGGAGAATGGCGTGAACCCGGGAGGTGGAGCTTGCAGTGAGCCGAGATCGCGCCACTGCACTCCAGCCTGGGCGACAAAGCAAGACTCCGTCTCAAAGAAAAAAAAAACTGATCAAACAAATGTGATAATTCTGTCATAAGTCACAAACTATAAATGATTTCTCCGTTTTGTTCTCTTTTACCTAAAATGTTTTCAGATAAATGTGTAATAAGTAGAGCTAAAGAAGCTTTAAAAAGTCATCTCATCTTACAATCCTTGATCTGGAATAATGCTTAAAGACTATAGAAGAGACGCATTTTTATTTTTTACAGATTTTATTAAGTGAATACAGTACGTTTGATTTGGACATGTTGTTGAACATTAAATTGCAGTTCAGAATACATAGAAATCCTCCCTTTTCTAGAGATTGTGTATGTGTGTAAATTTTTGTGCCTTCTGGTTCATGTACGTTTCCTTCTCTCCCTCAAATTGTTTAGCACTTTCTTACCCCGTTCTCCGTGATGTGCTTATTTCATATTGCATGCCTGTATCAAAACATCTCATATGCCCCATAAATACATATACCTACTATGTACCCACAAAAACTAAAAATTAAAAAAAAAGGAAAAAAGAGGCCTGCAACAAGAGAAGAAGAAAGAAATCAGATACCCTGTAGGTAGCTATCTCCAAAAGTTTTCAATAGTTGACTTAAGAAAACTACTGACTTGTATGTAACTGAAATCAGGAAACCTGTAGTGTAGAGTGGTTCCCCTGAATATGTCTCTTTTGGTAATCTAAGCTGTATTTCAGAAATGTACAGAAAAGGAGCTAAGCTTCTAAATGGATATAGCATATTTTGCATAAATCAAATTTAATATAAATCCATGATTCTTGTATGTGTAAATCTGCCTGCATTTATTTATGTCAGTAGTTGGTAATTATTCATCTTAATTTTTTTTTTTAATTTCTAGGTGTGCCAAAGAGTCGGCACATAAGGATTTTAAAAAGGCAGTTGGTGCCTTTTCTGTAACTTATGATCCAGAAAATTATCAGCTTGTCATTTTGGTGAGCATTTTTGAGTTGTTTATTTTTAGTTTAATTCATCTGGGGCAATTGCCTTGATAATAATGTTGTTAATTTAAATCATTTAGTCCATCAATGAAGTCACCTCAAAGCGAGCACATATGCTGATTGACATGCACTTTCGGAGTCTGCGCACTAAGTTGTCTCTGATAATGAGAAATGAAGAAGCTAGTAAGCAGCTGGAGGTATGTCACTTTCCCTTGCACTGCTTGTAAGGGTACCTAGGAATGATTAACTGTATCATTCCACAACTTGAATATGGGGAGCTTGTCATTTATTTACTGCTTCTTAACAATTCCTTAGGTTCTATAGTTGGAAAATTGTACAAAGCATAATCATACTAGTTTCCATGCCTGAGGTTTCAAAATTAAACAGCAGCTTATGTATATTAAGGGACTTCTGGTACTTTCACTTTTACTAGAAGTTTCTCAAAGTTGCTAATAAAATGCGGCAATGCTTCTTCCATATAACATGTTGTCATTAAAAATACTAGAGAATATTTAAATATCTAATCATATTCCTTTCATTATGTATGTTTATCTTTGTTTAAAAGGGTATAGAACTTCTTCGTTCTAATTGGTTGTCATTCTTTAAAACTCCTGTCTTCAGATTCCTGCCAGAGGCTATTTCCCTAACTTACTATTTCGTCTCTTAAGGTGCATTTTATCTACTTTTATTAATCCTCCAATAATTTTCATCACCATACATTTGTTTTCATTGATAACTATCAAGTACGTCCATCCATTACTATAGAAACTAAGGGGATCTTAGATGAATGTGCCAGCTCTACTATATTCCTGTCAAATTCCAGAGTTCGTCATCATTATTCATTAGAAGGAAAACACCACACATTTGAAATAGTAAAGAAAAAAAGGAGTTCCAAACTGCATTTTAGGAGAAAAGGTAGTCAAGACTGTGTTCTTATAAAAACCGTGTGAAATTTGCCACCTGTCAACTTGATGTATGATGCTGAACTCTTAGCAGAAGGGGAAAAGTTTAATCTCCTTTTGCCACTTTGTTTTTTCTTAAGGCCATGGAGGTCTGTTTAATTGGTCTTTGCTCTCATTCTTTCTTGATGTCCCTGTGTTCATGATTTTGTGGTTCCTTTAGTGATTCTCTCATAACTTTTAGCCCAGAGCTGCCTCCTTACTTTGATTGTGAGTATTATGAAAATATACTCATATGCCTCTTAAACATCGAATTATTCTTAAATGATCTATCATACTTTTGGCTAACCATTTATCAGTGAATTATCAATGAAAAAGAACGAACCAGATTAATGAACCAGGACTCAAAAAACATGACTTCTTGAAAAGTCCTAGAATTATTTTATAGATTTTATTACTCTAGTCTAAAAAAAATGGGTATTGCACTTTTAAATTATTTATGCTAGTTGTATTCATTCATTCAAATTATCAGGTCTGTTGAACAATGAGAAACTAGTATGCATGCCTATCTTTCTTCACTACTAATATTAAAGAGATTTACATGTTCCTATAAGAAATTCCCATTTTTCAACATGAGCCACTAATACGTTTGGTTTTCATTAATGGCATGCTAGAACTGAACACTAAATTTTGATAATGGTATTTAAAGACAGTGGTTATCCACAAGTTTGGGATGTCAGTGTAACTTAGTTTCGTCATCACTGGATATTTACAAGTGCTCATCATAATTGTGGATCCAGATCACAAGGTCTTACGGACTCTGGTCTCATGTTAGCTTTCAGATGCTTACTAAGTTTTTAATTTTTGACATTTTTTGATTATTCAGTTTAACTACTGTACCAACAATTTTTGATTCCTTAGGTTTTGAGGGAGGTGTCATTTTAATGTCATTTCAACAGAGGAATGTTTAGACCACAGTACCTAATGATGTTATAAAAAATGGCACTGTTTCCAGAAAATATATACTGATACCTTTTAATAAAAATGAAGTGAGTAAAATTTTCTGTAAAGATGATATTTAAACATTTTTTTACCTAAATAAGTAACATTGAGTTTGTCAGACCGAGTGAGCTGGTTTTTACTGGGGAACATTTGACCTGCTTCTTAGTTATTATATTGCTGATGTCATTGGTTAACTAAGGCAGCCTTGTGATAAGTTTTCAGCAGTTACCTTGGAAAATGTCAACAAGTTCTTTCCTATTAACAAAAACATATAAAATGTCATAGACCTTTAGTAACCTAAAAAGTACTTAGGCTGTGAGAGGTATTTTCTAAAACCTGTTAGTTTTAACCTAAAACTATTAATAATTTATGGACCCCTCATATACAGGGTCAAGATAATTTACATGGCTGGCCTAAATACAGTTGTCGTAATAGTTGGTAAAGCGTATTCATCAGACGTCTATTTCTCTTCAGAGTTCAAGGCAGCTTGCCTCGAGATTTCATGAACAGTTTATCGTAAGAGAAGATCTGATGGGTCTAGCTATTGGTACTCATGGTGCTAATATTCAGCAAGCTAGAAAAGTACCTGGGGTCACTGCTATTGATCTAGATGAAGATACCTGCACATTTCATATTTATGGAGAGGTAAATATTTTACTGCATAGTTTTTTTTTTCCCCAAACAAGTATTTCAGCTGGCTAATCTTTTGTCTTAAAATGTTTCCCCTTTTATTAGGATCAGGATGCAGTGAAAAAAGCTAGAAGCTTTCTCGAATTTGCTGAAGATGTAATACAAGTTCCAAGGAACTTAGTAGGTAAGTCAGAAGTATCTGTTGACATATAGTACAACAACTAAGTTTAGGTAAACAGTTTATTTATAGTGATAGAATTCCATTTTTTCTTACTGGAGGGTATCATTTAATTGAAACATAGTCTTTGAAATATGATCTGTTCTTTTTTTTTATTATTATTTAAGTTTTAGGGTACATGTGCACAATGTGCAGGTTAGTTACATATGTATACATGTGACATGCTGGTGTGCTGCACCCACTAACTCATCATCTAGCATTAGGTATATCTCCCAATGCTATCCCTCCCCCCTCCCCCCTCCCCCCACCCCATAACAGTCCCCAGAGTGTGATGTTCCCCTTCCTGTGTCCATGTGTTCTCATTGTTCAATCGATCTGTTCTTACAGCATACAAAAAAATATTTGTTAAGTATGATGCTCAAAGGTTACATTTTCAGAAGGTATTCAAAAGAGATTGCTTTTCTAGTTCAAACCTACTAATACCTGAAAGGATAAATCTTGCCCAGCCCTCCTGACTGTATACCTTTTATATCTTAAAATTAAATAATGTTTCAAAATGAATGATATTTGGGGACTTTATGATTTGAAATAGATTTGTATTTGATCTTTCTTATGGGACTATAAAATGATAGCATTCATTTTAATTATCTCAGGGTTGAGGATCTGAACATAGGTTACTTAAATCTAAAAAGTTCCAAAGCTAGAAGAAACTTCAAATGTCTCTGGGACTTTCTGCAAAGTCAATAGTAATTCTTCATTTTGACTTGAGTAGTGTTTTATGACCATCACCATCGTGAGTATCAGCAAATATTTAGGAGCTCTTCACCAATACTCCTAAATGCTGCAGATATCTTTAGTAGAACATATCAAAACCAGGTGCAGTTTTATCAAGAAAGCTACATATGTTTTTAATTTGTAAATAAAATTGGGACATACTGCCTATATGTTTTTTATCTTTTAAACTTGAGATCATGGCCATTTTATATAAAGTAATACATGTTCTTTGGGAACTTTAAAGAAGAAAGCAAGGACTTCTCATACATTCTGTTTACGTAGTTTCAATGCTAATTTAGCCTGCTTTTTTGTCAGCATAGAATCATAAACATCTTCCTTGTCATTAACAAACACTAGAAATGATAAATGTATCTCCCAAAGAAAATTAGCTTGAAGATAAAGTGCAAATAGTAGGGAAATAATGCAGAAGTGTTAGCTCAACTGTATACTACAGACAACTGGAGAATGTGTTTGTAATGTTACTAAGGTAACTTGCATACCAATTGTATGTGTACAGAATGTATGCATAGCGCAAGATAAAGTGCTAATCTCAAGACAGTCGGGTGATGAATAATATTTATTTTCTTCTTTACAGCTTGTCAAGCAATTGCATACCTTTTGTAGTTAGAAAGGTTATTGTAAATTTAGGAATTCTTATGGAAAAAGAGCTGGTAGTTGTTTTGTTTTTTTTTTTAATAGCAAATGAGTAGAGAATTATGTGTCAGATTCATTAAAGTTGGTTTTGAAGATGGCATGATGGTAGTGGGGAAAGTGCTTGGGCATTGGAGTTGGATCTGGATTTCAGTCCTACTTTATTCTTTGGTGTCAATGTGACCGTGGGTCACTGTCTTAGCCCCCCTGAGAATTATTTTTCTTACCTATCAAATGTGATAATAGTATCCACCTCATAGAGTTGATGTGATAATTAAATTGGAAGATATAGTAGGGGACAATTCTGGACACAGTAGGGGACTCTGTTCTTCACCTTATTCAAAACAACTCCATTTCAGTAGAACAGAATCACAGTAAATTGCTCTTTGGGATTTGGAAATAAGTGTAATGTAGAATTGGATTATTTGCTATTAAATATTAAAAGTAGATTCTACCTGTGGTTACCTGGAAAGAAGAGGATCTCAGAAATAACCAGAAAGACTGCTAAAAGTAAATCAGCCTTGTTTTTGTTTTGTTGTTTCTAGTTAGTAAAATGAGATAATTCTGTTTTAGAGATGGTCCACTGCAACACTGGGAACGTTGGAACTTTTCAGAAAGCATTTTTGTGTAAGATTCTGCAAGGCAGATCTTTAGAGAGGTGTCATAATCAGTTTTGCATGCGTTTTGTTTGAGTCAACCAACATTATTTGTGATCTCTATTTTTCACAAACTCTCTTTAGTATGTGCACTAATTTATCTTTTCATTAAAATTGGATTCTTCACTCACTAAGAATGAATTGGTATGACTATTCAGTCAGCTATAGTTAACACACAGTACTTAGGATAATTAAGATATTATCTTAATAAAAAATCCCCAAATCTCATTTTTCGTTTTGTTAACTCAGTTAGATCTTTATTAAAGTCAACATTAATTCATGAAAATGTAAGTGTTGCAGTTTAAAATCAAACTGTGTGAAGACTCCAAGTAGCTTCTCTCACCTCACCTTTCCCCTTTTCGTTATAGAAGAACAGAAGTAATTGACAGAAGGACCTAGACCAAGAATCCTGATTTAATGGTGTCAGATCTGTTCTATGACCAGTCAAAGAGTTTCTAGGGGTGAATGAGGCAGCCACACACAGCAAGAATGTCAAAGCTATGCTCTGATTACAAGAGCCACAAGAATTTTTTGTGAGAAGGCTTTTCACTGAGTTCTTATCTAGCATTGGCTCAAAGCAAATTTTTGCTTCCATCTTTTCCCCCAACTTTGCCTTGAGCTTTGCCTTTAAAGGCAAAAAGGAAAAAATGGAAGATGAGATAGTGAGGGCAAGCACATGGTGGATGTGGCCAATGTAAGGGTACTTAGGTACCTTGGGTGAGCCCTCAGAATCAGATGTAGTTCACATGTACATTTCCAGAATTAGTAATTCTTAAGTTTGTAATGTCTTGCTTTACCACTCGTGTGATGATGCAAATGAAAGCAGTCATTTTCCAGTAATGTATATGATTTTAAAATAAATAAGGAAATGATCAAGTACCTATTTTTTACTGGTACTTGAAATCCCAAGTTTTAATAGATGTTACTGAAAAATACTTAAACTGGTTTTAAGCTTTTTCATTGTGGTTTTGAGTTATCTTAAAGTGGGTTTTCTTAATCTTTTACTCTGTGACTAATCCCTTCACTTTTTAATACATTGCTAAAGTTTGTAAGTAATGCACAGGAGTGATACTCTGTTAACACATTGACCTTGAAGAATTTGTATTCCTTTTGGATGTATGTATAGCTGCTTAAGCCGCTTTCAGACTTAGATTATCTTTTATAAATGTGCCTTCCATACAGAATTCTGAAAATATTTACCATGGACAAAGAAGCAGATTTAAATCAGGTACAGACAAGAATTGAAAGTGTTGAATAAGTGACTATATTTCCCATTCTCTCTCCTTTTTTCTTAATTCTTATAGAACTTTTCAGAAAGAATGATACATACCACAGTACCAGCAAGTTTAAAGCGTACCCTTTTGTGCAAAAATAAGAGGTTATCTTTGAACTGCCTTAAAAATCCAAAATTACCCAATCAGTTTGCAAGTATTAATCAACTCTGGTACCTGACCAAAGGAGTTTAAACAATGATGTCCTAATTAAACAGAAAACCAGATTAACCATCTTGTTGAAAAGAGTCTGTACTTTGGTTTTGAAATCTTACAATTCAATACATACACATACACATAAAAATATCTATCTATATGAATGTAATAGTTTACAGTAGGGCTGTGCTTACTGCTTTGAGGTATGTGTTTTTAAAACCAAACTTGATTTATTTATTTCTTAGGCAAAGTAATAGGAAAAAATGGAAAGCTGATTCAGGAGATTGTGGACAAGTCAGGAGTTGTGAGGGTGAGGATTGAGGCTGAAAATGAGAAAAATGTTCCACAAGAAGAGGTATGTTACAGTGCGAATATTTTGTGGCTCGTATAATAAAAGTAAAAGTTTTTTATGTGATATGTTGAGGACCTCTAATATACGCATAAAGTGAATGCAAATATTCTGATTATCAGGCATGCCTGCCGTAATTAATGTTATAATTGTAGATAATGGCCCCTCTCTGTCCTCTAATGCTGTGAGTTTGGATTAGTCACTTTATTGAATTCTTTTTTCCTGATCTTTAAAATGGGTAGTTATAAATTTTTAAATATGAGACATACATCACTGGGTCGAGTGTTAATGGCAATTTAATAAAATAATATATATGTAAATGCTTTGTAAAGCACTTTGTAAATGTTAATGTTGCTGACAAAAGCAAAATTGGAACACAGGTTTTCTGGCTTTCATCTTTTCACTTTTTTAGTTTGGGGATTGTGTAGTATGTGTGTTTATTCTGTGTGCTTTAAATTTATTTCTGTGCTTAATATCTCTTCCCCATCCTCCTTACCTTTAAATTCTGTAACCCTTTTATAAAGCTTCATAAATATATGCTTTTTGTAGCAGCTTTTAAAGTATTTGCATGGGGTAGAGAGGTGAGGATGCACCTTTCTGTGCAATAGTACTCTTAAGATACTATCTCATCAAAGAGCCGTAATTTTCACATATTGTCTAGCTTTCTTTTTGAAAGATTCTTTTAGCTAAAGTTAAATCTTTTTTTCTGCGTACAATTTGTATTCGGTAATTTTATAAACCAAAACTTTATAATAACTTACATTTTTTAAAAATATGATGATTGATAACACTAATAGAGCTAAATAAAGTCTTAAATTGGTCCTTTTTTTCTCTTTTGTGTTTTCTGTTTTTTACCAAGGAAATTATGCCACCAAATTCCCTTCCTTCCAATAATTCAAGGGTTGGACCTAATGCCCCAGAAGAAAAAAAACATTTAGATATAAAGGAAAACAGCACCCATTTTTCTCAGCCTAACAGTACAAAAGTCCAGAGGGTAAGAATTACTTGTCACTTTGAATTACAATACCAGTAATTTGTCTCAGATGTCACAATTGGTATTTTGGATGTTTTCTCTGGTTAGACTTATAGGCTACTTATGTTCTATTTTTTTTCCAAATGTAATTGCCAGCTTATGAGATACTACAAATTAGTGTGATACATACTTTTCAATTTGTTCACAGTAACAAGTCTTATGCCATAAACACAAAATAATGGGGTTGCATTTAGTGGTCACATTTTTCTTTTGACAGTGGACTCTCTTTTTTTCATGCCTTCTCTCTTTAAATTTTGCAGGTATCGTAGCTCAAAATACACCTTCTGTTAGTTGCATTAGTTACTACTTGAACCATATTTTAGAAACTAATTTTCTCTGTTTGAACTAATCTGTTTAGAAATGGGTTTAAAAGTCCTGCAGTGAAAGTCCTGCGTTCAGGCTTCTGTGTATCGTTTGTTATAGTTAATGACATCCCTTGCATTCCTTATACTGCTTTAGGTGTTAGTGGCTTCATCAGTTGTAGCAGGGGAATCCCAGAAACCTGAACTCAAGGCTTGGCAGGTAGGAAAACATTCCTTGAGAAATACACTTTCAGTTTATATTTTAATGTTTACTCCCCTTGTTAAGAAAGATTACAAATGATCCTCAGGATTAGGGACTGGAGGGAGGAGTGTTTGTGGGTATGTGGATCCATTGCCCTGGAGTTAAAGCTTAAACACCTTCATGCCGCTTGTAAGGCTTTTCCCAATTACTTGTCTAGTTATCATCTTTAAATTATCTTCTCCCTTGCACTCTAGAGAACCTTAAGCCATACTGAAGTACTTTGAGTTCTCTGAACATTCTCCTGCTTATTTTGCTTCTAGACATACGTACAGGTTTACTCTGCCTGGAATGCTTTTTCTCCTCCACATGTCACCTCATTTTGACCTTATTCCTTACAAAGCTTTCCTTGTGTACTTGCCGAAGATCCCCACCCCCTTGACTGGTTCAAGAGCCTTCCCCTTCTGTTTTGCAATGTGCTCACCCCTAGCATAGCACTTAAACATAGATGTTTATTTGTTGATCTCCTCAACCACATTGTAAGTTCTTTGAGGGCAGGGAGAGCCGGTGAGAACTGTTTATGGAAAAAAATGTTGTGGACTCATGGATTAAAAGCAAAAGTGCCATTTTACAAAGAGGACTATAACGGCAAGTGGATTGGATATGTCTCATTGCCGGGCAGCCCATTATTCCAGAACACAGAGTAACTTTTTTTCTGGGGTCCGTACTGAAGGCCATCATTCCATTCTTGCCTTTCTTCATTTTAATTTACTATTCAGGTCTACTCGTGAAGTGCTTAAATTAGAGTGGCCCTTGGGGTACTCCAGCAGTTTAGACATGTTGCAAGAAAAGATATTCGTAAATAATTTGCTCCAAAGTCAATCTGACTAAATCTGTTACATAGGATTTTAAAGCTTATTTTGGTGATATTTAACCCAGTGGGAAGGGTGTAGCATTCATTCCATCACATGGTATTTTGGGAAATAATACAGTTAAAGGCTTTTGTAACAAATAAAGCTTGTTGGAGAAAAACCCAACATGCAGAAATGAATTGCCAGTTATCAATTTGCACAATTGTTTCTAGGTTTCCCTATAACTTGTGACAAGAAGTAGTTGTTTTTTTTTTCCCCTCTTAATATATATATATATGGGCTAGGAGTACAGACATTTAGCATATGCGTTTTAAAAATCTGTTCTTATGTTAAGTAGTGTCCATAGAGAGAAGTTCAAACTTTCCTTGTGATTCAGCCTTTTAAAATTTTCAGAGTACATTATTGAAATGTGTATGGGCTTGATAAAACTTAATGCTTGTCAGTGTACCTATTTTTTTGTCTCACAGATTATTCAGTGCATTTTTATCCTGATGTTTTTGTTTGTATTTTGTGTGTACTCTATTTACTTGGTTAGCAGAAATGATTTACTTTTTACTTTTGTACTCTTGGTATTTCATTTTGATTTTTTTTTAAAGAATTTGATCGGCCAGGCGCAATGGCTCATGCCTGTAATCCCGACACTTTGGGAGGCCAAGGCAGGCAGATCGCCTGAGCCCAGGAATTCGAGACCAGCCTGGGCAATGTGGCGAAACCCCGTCTCTACAAAAAGTACAAAAATTAGCTGGGTATGATGGCATGCACGTGTAGTTCCAGCTATCCAGGAGGCTGAGGTGGGAGGAACACCTAGGGCCTGGGGAGGTCGAGGCTACAGCGAGCCATTATCATGCCACTGCACTCCAGCCTGGATAACAGAATAAAAAGACCCTGTCTCAAAAAAAAAAAAAAAAAAAAAGAAAAAATTTTGATCAGGATAAAGCCTTTCATAAATGAATTAGAGCATCTTATACTACTCATTTTGTTTATACATCTCATGGTAAAGCTTGTATAATTTTGAATTATACATTTTGTGATTTTGCTGATACTGAATACTAGTCTTTATAATAATCTGATACGTTTAAAAGGTTGCTATTGATCTATTCGTATTCACAGTAGATGTGTAAAGTAGTATATCAACTACTTTTGTTTTCATATATTGATTTATATTTACAGCAAACATTTGTATACCTGCTGTTCACCAGATCCTGTGCTAGGAAATTAGTCGTTATTTGCATTTTTCAGATTAATCTATCATTACTTTTATAGGATCATTGTTGCAATTTCTTTTTCAGGGTATGGTACCATTTGTTTTTGTGGGAACAAAGGACAGCATCGCTAATGCCACTGTTCTTTTGGATTATCACCTGAACTATTTAAAGGTGAGAACAGAAAGAACTTTAACTTCTAATCCTTTTGTACTAAAATATACAAACTTTATAGTAGATCTTTCAGCAGTTAGGACTCATTCTAGCCTGTGCAAAACACTGTATGACTTGTCAAAGGTAATAGAGAAAATACGTTGTTTGGCTGATAATTTTTTTAAAAATGGAAGTCTTTATAAATTTAAGTGCCAATATACCAGTTTTCAATAAAATTTTATACTTCCCTTTATTCTTCTCTTAAACCCTTACACTCAGTTTAGGCAATCCTGTACATAGCCTATTAATCCATTTGATCCTTTCTAGCATTTTGGTTTTTTCCAGACAAAAATCTGTGTCTATAACTCTTGCCTTTATTGTTCCTTTTATGTCATTTATCAAGGAAATCTAAGCATTTCATGAAGTTCTTTGTTTAAATGTTTACCCTATTTTTCTCTTTACTGTTATTCAAAATACAAACTATTTGTGTCTTCTCATAAATGTTCAATTTAGTTAGTGTGATGCGGTTATGCCTCCTTAAAATTTCAAACTGGAAGATAGGAACGAGGAGGCTACAAGGTGTAGTGGAGCAAGCACTGGATGGGCAATGCAGCAATTTACTTATAAGACTTCAGCAAATGAACTAGCTGTGTGACTTTAGGCAAGTCACTTCCCTACACTAGATGCTTCTTGAAATTCCTTTTGGCCAAAATGTTCTATACTTTAATGAAATGGAAACTGATCTACTTCATTTTCATAATGTTTTATTTGTATCCATACATATCAAAATTATAATGTAGCTGGTATTAAATGTTTTTAAAAAGCATTTCAACTCTATGGCATTAAGAATTTTTTTGCTGATTTCTTGAAAGAAATAAAAAGTACATGATTTCTGCTTGTGTGTAAATAAGAATGAAAGGAAGAAAAAGTGTAATACTGGGCATGCCATTCATTCTTATGGTGGCCAGTTAATTAAAAGTGGGAAGGTTTCATCCAGCAAGGTTTACATGGGTAGGATACCTCTTTGATTTTTTTTTAAGTATGTTTATGTGTAATCTTTTGTGTGTGTTTCTTCGTAATTAGCTTAAATCATCATGAAGGCCTGGAGAGTTAGGATTGCATTGTATCAAATCCCTTGTTCTTTTGACTAATGTTCTTTCTTAGATCCTTTGATTTATTCTCAAGAATATCTTCTTTGGTTATCAGCAGCTGCCCTGTTGCCATTCTTTCCATCACCAGAACTTCCCTTGTTTGGGCCTGGCATCTCTCACCAAAAGGTGACTGCTTTGCCCCAGTGGGATAACCTGGACTACTCTTCTGTTTTGCAAGATATTCCTATTCCATGAGCTATTACTATACCTTTGGAGGAAGTCACTCACTCAGCTGCAGTCTCTCCTTTGCTCACATTCTATGTAAAACAGATTCTGGTGTAACTATGTAAATTGCTGATGATGGCAGAGCACAGATGAAATGGACCAAATCCTTACCTGACCTTTCTTTTCCAGAAGCTGCCACAACCAAGATTTTAGAAACTTAGCTTTACAGGAGCTTCTCCAATGACTGTTCATGTAGACAGTCTCTATGATAACCTCTGCTTCACTGAGACGCCTACTACTACTATAGTTATGAATCTGATTCCCCGTAGCCAGTAAATGAGATGTTTATGAGTGGATTGGAAGGACAGTGGTTAGAAATGAGGTTTCATCTGGTTTTAACAGAACCCAACATACTGGAAGTGCTTTTTGTAAGGGTCTGTCATTGGACCCCAGGTGTATATTTCTATCAACTAAATGTATACTGTTTCTCGTACTTGTTGTAGCAGAGTTGTAGTCTTTAGGAAGTTTTCAAGGCATGATGTAAGACCTAGCTGTCTGGTCAGCTATTAAATAGTTTTGTTTTCCCCTCATGAGGAATAGTCAGCATTTTCAGTTGATGAAAAAATCATTGTTCCTTAACCATAGTATATGTTCTTTTAAAACAAAAGATGGCCCAAACTCAATGCTTTGTAAATTAAGATATTAACTGGCAAATCTATTTTAATCAAGATTATTTACAATGTGTGATTTTTAAGGTTAGCTGGTTATACCTTGAATGTCATTTATCTATATTCATACATTTTAGCATGTTTTATTTAATATCCTATCATGAAGAAGTCCCCAAAATAGCATATCTGTGCCTTAGCAGTAGAATAATTGGATAATAGTGCCAAATTAGGCAACTTTAAATTTTATTCAGTATAATTTTAACGCTGAGTGTTTTTGTTATATCTCTAATTCTCGACATCAATAATCTGTTATCTGTAGTAATTTTCTTTTTAAGAAGATCATTCAATTTCCTGATAATTCTGTGTAACAGTGTTTACTGTAAATTTAGAACTGAAATTGAAATATTCCAGTATATTTTTATCTGATGAAAAGGAGAAAGGTTTTATTAAGTAAAATGTCAAATTATTTTTACTGTTATCTTGTATATTTTAAATAGGAAGTAGACCAGTTGCGTTTGGAGAGATTACAAATTGATGAGCAGTTGCGACAGATTGGAGCTAGTTCTAGACCACCACCAAATCGTACAGATAAGGAAAAAAGCTATGTGACTGATGATGGTCAAGGAATGGGTCGAGGTAGTAGACCTTACAGAAATAGGGGGCACGGCAGACGCGGTCCTGGATATACTTCAGGTACAAACTAAGCATTTTACTCAGTAACTTTATCTGTTCCTAGACTTATAGCTGCTAATCTCTAATATTCATTAGAACCCCATTATAACAATTTGCCGCTACATGGTTTCCAATTCACAGTGGGTTAAATTGTGTTACAGGAGACGTAGAGTAAAAACCTGATAATAAACACGTAGAGTTCACAGGGCCGGTGCAAGTTCTGTTCATGCTCTGACTGGAGGTAAATCTGCAAAGCCCTTGTGTGTTGATGACTTTCTTAAGGCCTCTCCTGATTTTATAACTGTATAGTCAAAACTTTTTTCATTTGTGTACTGTGGCTCATTTTTATTTTGTCAGGTATGTGCTGGTCATACTTGCTGGATGGACTGTGTAAATCAGGGCTCTGCCTCTTGTGGCTCATAAGGTGATTTTGAGTGACATGGCCAAAGTCAGCCCTAGGCACAGTCAAGAAGTAGGCGAAGTTTCTCTTTGCCTTCCCAGCTTTTCTGTCCGTGCTTCTTTCTTCTCTCCCAGTACCTTTCAGTGAACCTGATCCCCACCTGCCAGTGCCTACTGTCTTTCTTGCTCAGCAGTGTATCTCCTTTGTAACTTGCTAATGATGGTATAAGATATAATCCATCTCACGCATATTTGCATTTCAAAAAGGAACTCTGTAAGATGGAAAAGCCTTCAGGATCCACAGGAATGAAGCTATAATGGTGAAGCTATAATTGGTCATTAGCTCCAACAGAGGAAGAGAGAGGTAGTAGAGCTGATATTCTGGAGTTGGGGAGAGTTACCTACTCCTAAGGCCAACCTTGAACCTAACCCCTAACCCCTCTCCCAACAGTCTGTTCTTTTTATTCATGAATTTCTGCCTCACCGTGGAGCTCTTTTTCTCCGCTCCTGTCCTCTAAGTCATTAACCCCTTCAGGCATAATGAATTTATTATAGTAATTCTTTATTAATGATCAATTATTGTAATGGGAGTGGGAGGGCAGGTTGTGGACCAAACATCAGGCAAGCATGTATCTGCCTTCAGCTAGATCCAATCCATGACCCACAAGAGACCCTTCCCTGAAGCAGTTGCCATGGTGGCCTCCTTTGCCACCCTCTCAGAAATGACCAAAATATATGCATTCCCCTCTGTCCTGGGCCAAATCTTGCTAAAAGGAGCTCTCTTTTTAGAGGTTTTGTTTATCAGGGTATCACACTTAACTTGTCGTGGATAATCTTTTCCTCCAGAGAGTATAGATGTTTAAAGGAACACAGCTGTTTAATGATATGGCACATTAAGGTTTGAACTTAGGTGGCTAATAACATACCTTTTTAAAAATGAGAATGAAACATGTTTATAACCAAAATTAACCTCAAATATTGCAAAGCCCTTCATTTTGAGTTTAAAATTTTGTTTTATGAAATGGAAAGTGATAATACTCTTTGTGGGCTTATAAATTGGGAAGAGTTTTGGATTACCCCTGAAACGTCTCTGGAAGCTTCTGTTAACCTCTTTTTTTTTTTTAAAGTCAGACAATGGTATATAACTTTTAACTCTCGATAGGAACTAATTCTGAAGCATCAAATGCTTCTGAAACAGAATCTGACCACAGAGACGAACTCAGTGATTGGTCATTAGCTCCAACAGAGGAAGAGAGGGAGAGCTTCCTGCGCAGAGGAGACGGACGGCGGCGTGGAGGGGGAGGAAGAGGACAAGGAGGAAGAGGACGTGGAGGAGGCTTCAAAGGTATGGAGATCTTCATTAAGAAATCAAAGTGAATTGTAACAGCTGTCTGGAAGTTCCATGAGAAATCCTATTGATGCAATGAACTGTTATCAAGATCCCATCTCTCCCGTTTTGTGCTGATCACCATAGGAAAGGATCAGCCTTCCACTTGTGTAGAAAGAAAGAATATTAGGCAGCCTTCCTTATGGTTCATATAGATATATGAATAAATGCTGATAACTAATTCAGCATCTTTGTGGGTCTAAACAGCCTCCCTTCATTAACTCACATTGACCTGTAGATGCAGAATTATAATAACTGTGAAATATTTTCTGTTACTTAGCAGCAGGCTAGATTATTAGCCATTGTGTAACTGGAATCACTGGGGTATTGATTACATTTCAGATTCTGTGGTTGGTTTAAATAGAGGGTATGGGAATAAAGAACTTCCGGTAAGCATTTCAGAATCAGTAACTGTTGAACCTTTTGAAAATATTCTCATAGGAAACGACGATCACTCCCGAACAGATAATCGTCCACGTAATCCAAGAGAGGCTAAAGGAAGAACAACAGATGGATCCCTTCAGGTAAAACCTGTCTGCCTCTTTTCATCTTAATTGTTTGAATATGGTAGTTTGAGATTTATGAGTTTATTTACTTTATTAAAAACATGTTCAAAGATTACAAATCCAGTTTATGTGAAATATTTTACCTTCAACATTACAATTGTAGTCAATCTTAGTTCTTTGTGACAAGTATACAAATAAGAGGATTTCTCTAGAGAATATGCAGTCTGAGTATTTGTGAAGACCTTGACAGCCACACTATGATTTTATTATTTATTATTTATTTTTATTTTTTTGAGACGGGAGTTTCGCTTTTGTTGCCCAGGCTGGAGTGCAATGGCGCAATCTCGGCTCAGAGCAACGTCTGCCTCCCGGGTTCAAGTGATTCTCCTGCCTCAGCCTCCTGAGTAGCTGGAATTACAGGCATCCGCTACCATGCCCAGCTAATTTTTGTATTTTTAGTAGAGACGGGGTTTCACCATGTTGGTCAGGCTGGTCTTGAACTCCCAACCTCAGGTGATCTGCCCACCTTGGCCTCCCAATGTGCTGGGATTACAGGCGTGAGCCACTGTGCCCAGCCACACTATGATTTTAATACCACATTGGTAGACCTGCAATCCCCCAGAGAAGGAACATCCTGGGATGTACTTAGAGACCTCAGTAAACCTTATGTGTCTTTGCTCCCCCAAGTTAACAGGGATAGGGTATTCTCTTTGAATAGAAAATAAGGAAAAGAAGATGTCTGTCTTACAACTAATAATCATGATAGACAGAGCTGATGATATTCAGCTAGTCTCCATGCTTGGTCAGTCATCTGCTTATTTACAGCCAGGACCTAGTCCGAGGATCTCTTCTCAATTGGCTGTCACCAGTGCTAAACCAATTGTTAAATAATTTTAAAATTATCTCCTGAGCACATCCAGGCACCTTTGCTAAGTGCTTTGTGTATGTTTTATCTCATTTAATCTTACAGCAACCCACTGAGGTAGTTTTATTATTCCACTTTATAGGTGAGTGCACTGTAGCTTCAGTCCTTTGCCCACAGTCACATAGCTAGCATATGTCCAAATGATAGTCAAACCTTAGTGTCTGATTCTCTGAATCTATGTTGTCGTCTACTTTTTCTGTAACTTTTAATTCTTAAGTAGTTAGGGTTCCTTCCTGACTATGGATTCATTTGGGACCATCACCCAAGATTAGTGAGAGATACTTTTTAAGACAAAGTTTATGATGGAACATTTCTTGGAATTCATAGCAGCTCAAAGTAAATGTTAACTATTGGTGGGTTCTTAAGGACCAGCATGTCCAAGGGATAGATAGATTGGTAAATTACTGTATGTACCTGTCTTTTACAAAGCTATAAGATATTTATGTACCCGTTTTGTAATTTTCCACTTAAACTGACATGTTTGATGAACTTGGCAGTCTAACTGCATTGGTTAAAAGAATGCACATTTATATTTCTAAATGAAATGGAATACTGAATTTAAAAGGTGATGTTTTCTCTATTAAGTATGAAAATAGATACAAATCTGGCTGGGCGCGGTGGCTCGCCTGTAGTCCCAGCGCTTTGGGAGGCCAAGGTGGTCAGATCACCTGAGGTCAGGAGTTCGAGACCAGCCTCGCTAACATGGTGAAACCCCATTTCTACTAAAAATACAAAAAATTAGCCAGGCGTGTTGGCGGGCACCTGTAATCTCAGCTACTCGGGAGGCTGAGGCAGGAGAATCTCTTGAACCCGGGTGGCAGAGGTTGCAGTGAGCCGAGATCTTGCCATTGCACTCCAGCCTGAGCAACAAGAGCAAAACACCATCTCAAAAAAAAAAAAAAAAAGGGCCAGGCACGGTGGCGCATGCCTGTAATCCCAGCACTTTGGGAGGCCAAGGTGGGTGGATCACAAGGTCAGGAGATCGAGACCATCCTGGCTAACATGGTGAAACCCCATCTCTACTAAAAATACAAAAAATTAGCCGGGCGTGGTGGCGGGCACCTATAGTCCCAGCTACTCAGGAGGCTGAGGCAGGAGGATGGCGTGAACCTGGGAGGCGGAGCTTGCAGTGAGCCAAGATCGCGCCACTGCACTCCAGCCTGGGCGACAGAGCGAGACTGTCTGGGAAAAAAAAAAAAAAAAAGATACAAATCAAAGTACTGAATCTTTGGTAACGAGACATTTAAAACACATGCACATACCCACTACTTAAACATACTTTGAAATTACAACCATTTGGGGATGTTTTTAGCATTTGTGCTTGAAGTAGATCAAAATTTGTAGTTTTAGTTCCATTTGTCACTGTTAACTTTCATTTGTACCTCTGGAATTAGCAGTGCTGTATTCAGCATTGGCACTTAAAATATTTTATAGCTCTTAGAACACTATTTTTTAAATTACATTAATCTTTATACTCTCCTAGGATTCCAGTCCTTCCACAAATTATTATATGCAGTTTTCTTTATACTGTTCCGTTCTTCAGACAGAGTTCAGATTGTAGGATCATCTGAATTTTCTTAGTGAAATACAAGCCAGTAGAAACCAAAGCTCACGTTTTTCTACTGTATGACTATGGGAGCTCTCAGTATAGAGAAACTTGATCATACCTGTGATAGATATAAAGATGTAAATTAAAGTCTAGTTAGTGAGTTATTTGAGGGTAAAGCCAGAATAGGAAAACATTTTGTTTCTCTTTTCCTGGGCTTCACAATCTTTGGAGAATAACTAATTTTATTTTAACTCTAGTGTTAGAGGCATGTATGTCTTCTGGTAATCGGTAATAGTAATTCATTTTACCTGTTTGTTTCTCACTGTTTTATTCTACTTAGAAGAAGACATGATAGGATTGTGAGTTTTTCTCTAACTTTGGATGCAGTGAGATGACCAGTGTGTTCCAGTTAAAGAAGAAGAGTGTTTTAAAATCATAAACCAAATAAAGAATCCTACCTTACATTAATTTCTTGCACTTCTTCTGTTCTCATCTCCATTTCTCTTTTTAACATGTGGAATTTACACTTCAGGCTTAAATTTCTTGTCAGGCCAATTACAGATTACAGTAGGATATGGTCTGTGTATATAACAACTATAACTTGTTTTAGATCAGAGTTGACTGCAATAATGAAAGGAGTGTCCACACTAAAACATTACAGAATACCTCCAGTGAAGGTAGTCGGCTGCGCACGGGTAAAGATCGTAACCAGAAGAAAGAAAAGCCAGACAGCGTGGATGGTCAGCAACCACTCGTGAATGGAGTACCCTAAACTGCATAATTCTGAAGTTATATTTCCTATACCATTTCCGTAATTCTTATTCCATATTAGAAAACTTTGTTAGGCCAAAGACAAATAGTAGGCAAGATGGCACAGGGCATGAAATGAACACAAATTATGCTAAGAATTTTTTATTTTTTGGTATTGGCCATAAGCAACAATTTTCAGATTTGCACAAAAAGATACCTTAAAATTTGAAACATTGCTTTTAAAACTACTTAGCACTTCAGGGCAGATTTTAGTTTTATTTTCTAAAGTACTGAGCAGTGATATTCTTTGTTAATTTGGACCATTTTCCTGCATTGGGTGATCATTCACCAGTACATTCTCAGTTTTTCTTAATATATAGCATTTATGGTAATCATATTAGACTTCTGTTTTCAATCTCGTATAGAAGTCTTCACGAAATGCTATGTCATTTCATGTCCTGTGTCAGTTTATGTTTTGGTCCACTTTTCCAGTATTTTAGTGGACCCTGAAATGTGTGTGATGTGACACTTGTCATTTTCATTAGCAAAAAAAGTTGTATGATCTGTGCCTTTTTTATATCTTGGCAGGTAGGAATATTATATTTGGATGCAGAGTTCAGGGAAGATAAGTTGGAAACACTAAATGTTAAAGATGTAGCAAACCCTGTCAAACATTAGTACTTTATAGAAGAATGCATGCTTTCCATATTTTTTTCCTTACATAAACATCAGGTTAGGCAGTATAAAGAATAGGACTTGTTTTTGTTTTTGTTTTGTTGCACTGAAGTTTGATAAATAGTGTTATTGAGCGAGATGTGTAATTTTTCTGTATAGACAGGAGAAGAAAGAACTATCTTCATTTGAGAGAGGCTAAAATGTTTTCAGCTAGGAACAAATCTTCCTGGTCGAAAGTTAGTAGGATATGCCTGCTCTTTGGCCTGATGACCAATTTTAACTTAGAGCTTTTTTTTTTTAATTTTGTCTGCCCCAAGTTTTGTGAAATTTTTCATATTTTAATTTCAAGCTTATTTTGGAGAGATAGGAAGGTCATTTCCATGTATGCATAATAATCCTGCGAAGTACAGGTACTTTGTCTAAGAAACATTGGAAGCAGGTTAAATGTTTTGTAAACTTTGAAATATATGGTCTAATGTTTAAGCAGAATTGGAAAAGACTAAGATCGGTTAACAAGTAATAACTTTTTTTTCTTTTTTTTTCATTTGTTTTTTGAAGTGTTGGGGTTTGGTTTTGTTTTTTGAATCTTTTTTTTTTTAAGTGAAATTTATTGAGGAAAAATATGTGAAGGACCTTCACTCTAAGATGTTATATTTTTCTTAAAAAGTAACTCCTAGTAGGGGTACCACTGAATCTGTACAGAGCCGTAAAAACTGAAGTTCTGCCTCTGATGTATTTTGTGAGTTTGTTTCTTTGAATTTTCATTTTACAGTTACTTTTCCTTGCATACAAACAAGCATATAAAATGGCAACAAACTGCACATGATTTCACAAATATTAAAAAGTCTTTTAAAAAGTATTGCCAAACATTAATGTTGATTTCTAGTTATTTATTCTGGGAATGTATAGTATTTGAAAACAGAAATTGGTACCTTGCACACATCATCTGTAAGCTGTTTGGTTTTAAAATACTGTAGATAATTAACCAAGGTAGAATGACCTTGTAATGTAACTGCTCTTGGGCAATATTCTCTGTACATATTAGCGACAACAGATTGGATTTTATGTTGACATTTGTTTGGTTATAGTGCAATATATTTTGTATGCAAGCAGTTTCAATAAAGTTTGATCTTCCTCTGCTAAATTGATGTTGATGCAATCCTTACAAATGATTGCTTTTAAAATTTTAAGCTAGGAAAAGAAATCTATAGAAAGTGTTCTGTTACAAAATGTAACTGTTACCATTGGAAATTTCACGTCATAAGAAGTTAGCCTTTATCTACCAACTTTCAAAAACTTGTTTAATAAAGTGAAAAACTCAACCAAATGGTACAAAACCACAGTGTACCATTAAAATATGCACTAAGTCTCTTTTTTACAAAGGCTGTATTCAGCAAGGCGCTAACTTGCTTAAATGTGAATTACTAACTTCTAAAACTGTACTTTGATTCACATGTTTTCAAATGGAGTTGGAGTTCATTCATATTACAATATTTGTGTGCTAAACGTGTATGTTTTTCAGTTCAAAGTCATGATGTTTTTAAAATCTTATTAAAGTTTCAAAAATCTGAAGATTGTTTATCTAGATGTAAATTTTTATTAAAAAGTTGCACTTATGAAAAAGCAAAAAATTAGTCTGACAGATGTTTGCTCCTGGCTTTAAATTTCTACATTTGACAAAAACTAATGATATGTGGGGGGAAAGTTATGCAAAGTAAATGTATGTTGCAAATAATCTTTTATGAGCCCTTAAAAGGCAAAAACGAAGATACTTGAAAATAATTCTCCATATTTCCAGACATAAAATTTCAACACATTTATTACATAGGGTGCCACTAAACCATATTAAGCATATACTCCTATTTGTGCACACATGAACATACCCTGCCCTTTGGAAAAAAGTATGTCTGTGAAGTAAAAAAAAAAAAAAAAATTGATTTAAACGTCTCAGTAATAAAATAAATGAGAGGTTTGTAGGTAGAATGTGCCTGGGAATTGACTACTGTAATCACTTCAAGGAACTCTGGCACAGCCTACCCGCCTAAAAGGTACAAATGGAGAGGTGACAGTGTCAGTGTTCTACCCAGGGTTAGAATCCAAAATGATGCTAGACAGCCTCCTCTGCATTGATGAGTTTTTTTCCCCAGAAAAATAACTATTTTCTGCTTTTCTTGTTTTTCATTCTGATGCTTTTGTGGTTCTTTGCTACCCATTCTGTCTAACTGGGCATCATTAGTGGTGGGTAGGCTGAAACCATACTCAAGTAACTTGTTTGGATTTTCCTTGTTTCACAGTAGTTTTCAGCACTACACATGAATAGCCTGTTGAAGGCAGCCAGCTTAACACTCAACTTGGCTCTCTCAGAGCCATCTCTCTCATCTGATGATGGTCTTAGAATTCCTGGTGGCTCGGAATATACGTCTTTTAGAGGCAGCAAAATGATTCTGACCCTTTTGAGCCAGTTTCAGTTTCATGGCCATAAACAGCCTTGTGAACCTCTATGCCTCTGATAACCAGTTATTCTGAAATAGTCATTACCATGTGCTAGTCTTGATTGTTCATAAGGCTTAATGTACCAGAATTTAAATCTTGAGCATCTTGTTTTCTCTGTTTATCTGAGGTCATTTAAAAAGTTTTATTTCAATTTCTCTCTATGTACCATAATGAAACTGGGAAAATCCATTTTATTTTAATTTTTTTTAGTATACTAAGGGGTTTTCTGTTAGTGAGAGAGGCTTGCTCTGTGTTAAACTCACAGGGAAGAATTATCCTTCCCCTGGAATACAGACCCAGGGTGCAGCTAGCAGTGCTCTGGCCTTTGCATGAGAGAATAATATCCATGTGTCTCTTCCTGACCTTTTGCTGACAAGTTTCCCTCATTAAAACCACTTTCTTCTGTGTGGCTTTGTGCAGTTTGCCATAACCCATTACCTCAAAAATGGTGCCCAACATGAGGTAAAATCCGCTTATTTCACCTCTGGCTTTTTGGAAACTGCAAAAGGGATCAACTAAGCTATACTAGGGATGGACAGCATCCCTGCTGGGGCTGGTGATGGGAAACCCAGCCAAGCTAACATCTGCAAAGCATGTTAGTGTGGTGCTTATTGGTGTTCATGTGCCACAGAGGTCCTGGGAAGTTTGTGTAAGGGAGATTGAGACAATTAAATCCTTTGGCACTCCAAGTCTGGCAGCCTCTGTGAGACCTAAGGAAAAAAGTTGGGAGAAAACCCTCAGCCCGTAAGTGCCATTAGAATAGTTGATGCAGTCTAAACGTTTTTTTGTTTGTTTTGTTTTTTTTTTTTTTTTTGAGACAGGGTCTCTGTCACCCAGGCTGGAGTGCAGTGGCATGATCTCAGCTCACTGTGACCTCCGCCTCCCAGGTTCAAGCGATTCCTGTGCCTCAGCCTCCCTAGTAGCTGGGACTACAGGCACGTGTCACCATGCCCAACTAATTTTTGTATTTTTTTGTAGAGATGCAGTTTCGCCATGTTGGCCAGGCTGGTCTTGAACTCCTAACCTCAGGTGATCTGCCTGCTTTGGCCTCCCAAAGTGCTGGGATTACAGGCCTGAGCCACTGCACACAGCCACAGCTTTTAGATTTGAGACTTGTCATTGTGCAGTGTGCCACCCAGGGGCCTTTGGGAGGAATTGAGGTATATCCTGTGGGATTTCAAAGACACTAACAGGGAATTGGACTCCCAGCAATGGTCACAAGAGTAACCTGAGGCTTTAATTGTTTATATGATGACGAAGCTACACCTACAAAGTAGTGAAGCTGAATGGCAAGCACTTTGGGTTTATCACGGGATTCTCTTCTGCCAGATGAATTTGCTAGGCTGACCAATGGGGAGGGAGCAAATGGACCTGCCTTGTTCTTGAATTGGATGTTCAGGGCAATCAGATTCACATAACCACCAAGAGGAGACTTCCTGAGAAACTGAGTGCCAAGTGGAACCATTCTACTGAGGTTAAAGCTGTTTTGAGACAACTTGGCATTTTTGCATACTTGCATGAAAATCCTAGGCATCTAGGATAAGTAGTAACCAAATGACCTTAATTCAGAGAATGCTGGAAAAGTTGATGGTTTCTTATACAGAGACATCCCTAACTTTGCTCCTTCTGCCAGAGTGTAAAGGATGAAATAATCCTTTGGAGCTGATATATGCCCCACCCAAAGGGGGGGTAATGAGATAAGGGGCCCTGGAAAGAATATGTCTCAGCAAAAATGAAAAGTGAAGGGAAGAGCATCAACTCTAGACTTTTCCTAGGCTTGCACAGGCAGTACATTATGACTCTTGGTCTGCAACAAAGTGATGACTAGCTAAGGAGATAGATAGGAAAGGTAGAATCACTCTAAGGAGCTTGCAGAGAGAAGGATGCAGGAAACAACACTGATATTAGAGTAGGCATTAAGAACCCCCCTATGGAGAGCTGATGCAAGGAGGTTCTGGATGGGAGGGTTCCCTTTGGAGATGGAGGCAGTTAGCTTTCCCCACTGCTTGGCCAGCAAAGCTCCAATGCCTCCTGCGTCCTTGTAGAAGGGTTTAGAGGAAGCTAAGCAGTTGGCCACATCTTAACACTGCTGAAACAAGAGTCTCAGACACTCCCTAACCCCAGAGGCCTCTGTGCCACCTGAGAGATTGATTTTCTAGGCCGATTGCTGGGGAGCTCTTCAAGTCCATTTAAACCAAAAGCAAGCTTGGCCCAGGGCCAGTTCCTCTGCCCTCTTCAAGGAGATGCTAACTTCATGTCCTAATCCATGTAGCCTGAAACATAGATAGGGGAAGGACTTAACAGACCTAGACTTAATAAAACACAGGAGCCCGAGAAGCTGTTATTCTTGGACCTGATCAAGTCCACAGTAAATTTCCCTGGCCGGAGTTGGGTTTGGTTTTACTTAGAACCAGGAGACTCAGCATAATTACTGCAGATGCTGTTGGCTGCTTTCATAAGACCATGCTCACTCACCATCCCTTTGTCAGACTCCACAGTTGATATGGACATGCTGAGTCCCCTCAGCCCAGCAAAGCAGAACATCTGAATGGATGCAAACATGGCAATGTCTCTTAGTGAATACTATAAATCAGTCTTATTGAGTTTGCAGAACCCCCTGCACTTCCAAAGCCTGTCAGAATTGTGCAGTTGAAGCTGGCACATACCAAAGATGAGAAAGAAAACATTCCCCTCATACAAGATTTACTGCCATTGCCAGGAGGGAATGGTAGGCTACACTACCTTCCAATTCCACAACCCTGTTAGGCCAGTGAGCAAATCCAGTGTCTTTGGCCCCAGATTACAGATCATTATGGATCATTGTGATTTTAGCAGTGGCCACCATGGCACTCACAGTGCCTGATACACCAACAGATGACTGAACTGATTGCAGCCATTACTGGCAACGTGGTATGTCCTAGAGCTACGCTGTCCAGTTCTTAAGCCACTAAGCCATATACGGCTGTTGAGTACTTGAAATGTGCTGGTCTGAATTAAGACGTGCTGAATGTGTAGAATACACGAGATTTTGAAGACTTGGTTTGAAAAGATGAATGAAAAATGTCTCCTTTTTATATTTAGCTGTTGAAATATAAATATTTTAAATCTCTTGGGTTAACTAAAATATGCCATGAAAATTCATTATACCTATCTCTTTTTTACCCTTTTTAATAATGACCACTAGATAAGTTAAAATTGCATATGTGGCTCACATTATATTTCAATTGGACAGAATTACTCTAGATACTACTAATGTTCTCCAAATTTCTCCAGAAACAGAAGAAATATTTTGCTTTCACCTGACAGAACATTAATTTCTGGTTTGTTGTGGGAATTTCACACTCCTCCAGCAAATAAGTGCAATTTATCAGTAATGGGTTGGGCAAGCCCATTCCATTATATTGATGACATTTTGGTAGTGCCCCTCACAGAGGAAACTGTCCTCACTGTAATGCATGCTCTCTAATCTAAGCACAAGTGTCCACAGGTGGCCTGGCCCTTGAATGAGGATAGATGCCAGAGCCAGGCCACCCAAGTACATATCTTGGGGGCTGTATTAGCAACAGCCTGAGGAGACATTCCATAGCATAATAAGGAAAGTCTATTGGCCTTACAGACACTACCAAAAAAAAAAAAAAAAGAAAAAGCCTATGATCTGTTCAGCCTCTTTGGGTATTAGAGGCAGCACATCTCACATTTCAAAATGTCATTCAAGCATCTGTACCTAGCCACCAGACTGGTAGCCAAATTTAAGTGGAGACCCCTACAGCAAGAAGCCTCAGAAGCAATACAATAAAATATAACCTGATTCCCATGGAGTTTTATGTATCTATGACAGGTCTTACATCTGATACACCTGGCAACAAGACTCTGCCAATACTGGGGTGGGAAATCTCTCCACTGCTGAATGGTACATGCCTTTTAAACGACAATTATTTGTCCATTATAAATCTCTGGCAGGGACTGTTGTCTCACTAAAGGGAAGTGATTGTCAGATCTAACATCCCCACTCTACAATGGGTTCACTGAACCAAATTTCATAAGATTAGTGTATCAGTGAGTGTATCCACCAGTGAGGAAAACAGAAATCACACCACTAATTTTAACAGAGAGTTTGATGTACGGATTGGTTAAACAGATATTAAAGGGCTGAAAATGCAGAACAAGAACATTAAGGTAATAGAGGTAGGATCTGCAGGAAGCATCTACCATCCTGAGGCCTGGTGGAATGAAGGGATGAAGCTGGTATGATGAGAACCCAAAGCTCAAAGGAGGGGCCCATGGAATTAAAACTCCAGACCTTTAGGAAAGGGAAACTGCTTAGTTAGTACTGGTATCTTGGAGGCAGACCCTCATGGGGCTTGGACTTAGACCACTGAGGAGAGGGTGCCAGCCAACTGACTGATGCTGGTGTCTGAGGAGGCATGACGATGCTGGCTCAGAGAGTGTGGAGGGAAAAATCTGGCAACTGGATTCAAGTGCTGCTACTGGAACAAACTGTTTCTACCAGAGTGAAGAACTAACATCTTCAAGTCTCCTTCTAGAGCCCCTTGTTGTCAGAACCTAATAGGAAGCAGCTGGTGAAGGAGAAATGTGATGTGCAGAGTCTCAGCCCCAGCATCACAGAGCAGATTATAGAAGGATAGTTTGGAACTGAGAGACAATAATTTAATAATTGGCAGTGTGTGACAAGCCAAAGAAATGTGAAATGGAAATAGTACATCCAATTGAGAGTCAAGCCCACTGCAAGGATAAGTGGTTGCCTATGCAGTAGGTACGGAGAAAGTTTCACTCCTGCTTTGCCTGAGCAACTGGCTCAATGATGGCATCAATTTCAATGGAATACTAAGCCATTGGTTGTAATGATGATAAGTGTTGATGTCCCATGGCACTGGCTGCTCTGCACAATTAATAGAAGTACTTCAAGTGGTGCTTTTGAGCAATAAAACATTCTGCTTCTTGAATGAAAATGTCTTTACACAGACATGGGCTGCTGCTACCGGCCTTGCTCTTAGGTCAGGATGTTGGACCACCCAGGATGAGACCATTAAAGTCATACGTATGTGGTGCTCCTTATGGAAAGAGATGCACCTCATCCATGGGCTCAATTAATAAGTCACATATTTATTTGTCTCTTAAAAAAGGCCACATCCTGAGAAAAGCAAAACATTTGGAATGAGAAAGTCAACTGAGCCTCTGAGCCATCCTATTTATGGTGACCTACTAGATCCAGATTTAGACCCACCACAGAAACAAAACCATCATGAAGGGCTGTCATACAGAAGTCAGAACTAACTCATACTGGCAGATTTACTTTATAGGCCCCCCTGCCCCTATGTAGGTCCATATAGTGGGTCCTGACTGCTTTAGACACACTCTAGATATGGGGTTGCACTCCACCTGCCCCAGTCAGATAGCACACATAGATTAAAGTGTGTGACTGACTTTACTACCTTTGTCATGTGTTGATATGTTCTCACATGATACAATATGACAACTCATTTATGGCCAGTGTCAAACAACAATGGGCCAATGAGTCTGTCAGCATGGAATTCACTGGCACTCCTATGCTTCTTTCCACTCGCATTCAGCAGGTGAAATAAAGTGCTCGAATGGCCAGCTTAAGGAACAATCACACTGGCCACTTTAAGAACAAATTCTGTAAGGCTGACTAGCACAATTCTCATTAGCTGTATACACTGCTATATTCCATGTGTTAGTTCAGGTCCTCTGAGAAGCAGATGTCAAGACAGAATTAAATGTGCAAGATATTTTGGGGTGAGAGTCCGTGACAGATTAAAGGGGAGGGAGCCAGAGAACATCAAGAGAGAGTTTAGACCATGATACAGATCTGACATTGATGAAGGATAGGGAAGAAAGAAGGACTGAGTAAGGAGATCCTCAACGATAGTGCAGTTTCAAGTACGTTTCAACCAGGTTGATGAGGAGTGCTTGATCTGAAGTCATCTGTTAAAAAAAGTTCTACTTGCAAGAATGGTTCTGTATTTGCATTAGTACCCCCACTGTGCTCAATTAGTGGCTAATTATTGGCTGAAAGTAGCCTGAAGGAAGCACAACCTTGGTGCATACACAGTGGTGGATCCAGAAGGGTAGCATCTGGGGCTGTCAGTCAATTATGCTCTCCACAATAGGAGATTGAAGTGGTACACTTTGGTGGCCACCACATTATGTAATAATAATTTCCCTCTTTTTTGTTTGGTTTTAGAAATGAGGTCTCACTCTGTTGCTCAGGCTGGTCTTGAACTCCTGAGCTTAAGTGATTCTCCACCTTGGCCTCCCAAAGTGCTAGAATTACAGGCATAAGCCACCACACCCGGCCAAATTCCTTTTTTGGTCCCACATTAACCATGATGAATAGCTGGGAGGATTGTACTGCATGGATCACAGAAATGTGGATGAACATAAATTTAGAGGCTCTTTTCTTTTTTCTTTTTTCATTGAAATGGCATCTGGCGACCTTTCCCCTGCCCCCCACATCCCCAGACAACTCTGAATCTGGGGTTGCCACATGCCTCCTTTGCAATTTGAGAACACTGCTGTGGTTCTCATGCTCATATCATTAGTCACCTCTGTGCTGTAAAAATCTTCCTGGATCTCAAGAGGTTGTCTTTGATAAAGGGATTGTTATCCCCATGGTCTCTGCAGAGATTTTCATTCTAGGAAATAAAAGAAAGTCTGGTTCTTTCCTGAGGGTAGCTGACAGACCCTGACTGGTTGGGCACAGGCGAATTCAGCCCTGAGAAGCATGTAGAAGATCAAGGGGCAAGAAACCTCTCTGTTTTCCTATTCCAGATAGGGACAGACTATACCCATCTGAGGCAGTGACCTCTAGTGCCAACTATCACAAAGCTATATATGTCACTCCCAACTGGATTTGGCTATGGGGGATCATATTAGCATCCCACTATCAAATGATGCCTCAAGTATTGCTCCTATAGGCAAGGGGCCTCAGCCACCATTTTCCTGGGCCTTCTGCACTCATGTGTCTATCCCCTGTGATGTCCATACCAAACGAATGCAGAGGATCATCTTGGACCCAACTCAAAGTAGCATTTGTGTACCCCTCGCCTGCTTTCAGGATTAGTTTTTCTGTGCAGTTAAGATAGCTTCCTTTGCCTCCCCTGCCTTTCCCTTCAAAGAGTCGTCCACTTCCTGAGGGTAGTCATACAACTCTTCAAAAAACAAAGAACCAGTGGGCACAGACTATATCCTCAGCTTCTGGCACCATCAGTAGGCTCTCCTTGGGAGCATTACGGACACAGTTTATTGTTATTTTACATGGGTTTTCTCTCATCAGGAGGTGTTTGTAAGGCTCACTAGGGGAGATTACCGATGAGACAGCTGGGGATCTCACTATCAAAGATGTTGACTCTCTAACTCAGATTGTGTTAGACAACTGCATAACTTTGGATTATTTACTAACTAGGCAATGTGCATTGTGGTCAACCCGATTCTGGATGAATACTTCAATACAAGTAGAGCTATCACTCAGCAACTGGTGGAGTTAGCCATATGGCTCCAAAACACTCCCAATCAAAGCCTTGGATCTTTTTCTCATAGTTTGGCCTGGGCTGCATGATTAGAGGTCTCAGGGAACTCTACAGGTTTTTATTTTAAACTTTGTACTTTTAGGACCTTCCTTATTTTACAAAATTTCCTTGGCATAGTCACATACTCCAGAAACCCCACTGAAAAATCCAATTTATGTTTAGTCCCAGTGGGCAGGCACATCTCCCAGAAGAACAGGAGCCCATGCATTTCGTCTTACTAACACTTTGGCTTGCACGTTACCCCCAATTAAACCTATTCTTATGCCCATTCTACATAACACAATAGTGTATTCTTCCACTCACCTTTCAAAGACAGACTAAATGGGCAAAACTAGAGGCAGAAAGATCAGGCTGTTGAAATTATGAGCCAATGCTAAGGTAGTGAGAATGGAAAAGAATCATGGGATTCTTATGACATTTAGGAGATGGGATCAGTGAGACTTGCTGATTATTATGTGGGGAGAAAGGGGAAGGGAAGAAGCTAGGGTTATGATTTACAATTTCTTTTGGAGAAATAGATTTATTCATTCAACTGATGTTTATTCACTGTATACCATGAGTCAGGCAGCATGTTTGATGATGAGGATACAGAAGAAAAATACACTGGGAGACAAAAATTAACATAAAATAAAAGAACAATTACAGAGACAAATAGATATAATGTGCCTCCTCATATGATGCACTGAGAAGGATACAACCTCACTTCTGTAGTGTTCCTGCTAAAAAATGAATAAGCTGAAATTAATCATATGAAAACATCAGACAAGTCCAAATAGATGAACGTTTTACAAAATAAACTGCTTGTACTCTTCATAATTATTGAAGTCATAAAAGACAAAGAAATACTGGGAAAGTATTTCAGACCAAAGGATACTAAAAAGACATGGTAATTAAATGTAACATGATCCTGGATTGGACTTTGAACCAGAAAATGTTGTCTTTTGTCATAAATGACATTATTGGAATGATTGGCTAAATATGAATAAAGTCTGCAGATTACACAATGCGACAAAGCTGACTTACTAATTTCAAAGATTGTACTGTGGTTATGTAAGAGAATGTTCTTGTTTTTAGGAAATACACACTAAAGTGTTTAGAAGGAAAAGGCTGAGCTATTGGCTGAAAGAAGGCGTAAGCAGTAGCAGAGCAACAAAGCATGCTTAGGCTCTGGAGTTAAACTACCTGGGTTCTAACCCCAGCACAGCAATTTGCTACCTATGAAACTTTGGGCAAGTTATTTAAGCATTCTACAAATGAAATTTTCTCATGAGTAAAACGGACGATGCTTATAATAGCCCCTACTCCATAGAGGTGATATGAGGGTGAAATTAGTGAGCATATGTGAAGCACTTAGGCTCATGCCTGGCATGTATGTGTCATCAATGCTGGCTGTACTTAAGCTATATTTCACTCTGTGTCCTGTGAATACAGAAGGAAATGTGACACAGCCTCCTTCTTCAAGGAGACACAATGTAGTAGGAAAAATAACAAGGTTAACAGATAATAATAAAACCATGTGATGAGTACCCTGCTCTGGACTTGAGCTGAGAGCAGCTGAGCTAGAGCAGTAAATTCTGTGGGGGGATGTCAGGAGGGGTTTCACGGAGGGCTTAGGATTTAAATTGGATCGAGAGATGTGAACAGAAGTTTGCCCAAAATATGCATCTCTCACTTCTGCCGGGCCAAGGGCATCATACGAAACTCTGTATAAGCACAGAGTTCCAGAAGGTTATTGCGTACTATAGTGTATGCATAGGATATGCAGTAATGTCGCATAGGATATGTAATAGAAGGGCCAGACTCACCTTCCAGGTGTGTGGAGAGCATTGACTGCCAGCCTGTTGACACAGGTTCAGATCCCAGCTTAAATATCAATGGTTGCTTTGAGCAACTCATGAAACCTCTCTGAACCTGTTTCCTTTCCAAAATGGAGATACTAGTGTTTACCTCAGAGTTCCTGTGAGGATTAATGTAAAGTGCTTAGCACAATGCTCAGTACATGGCCTGTGTTCAATAACGGATAGCAATTAGTAATAATACTGGTATTAGACATTTCTAGGGCTCCCCAAATTTCCTGGTTCTCCTTTTCTTCCAGGTACATGCTTCCCTGAACAGGGCCTGAGTGAACATGGCCCTGTACCTTCCTTTGGATAATAAAGTGGAAGTGGAAAGGATACATGTCCTTTATGACTGGAGCCATTGAAGAGGCAGTATGGTTTGATTCTCTACATACTCTTCCCCTGATACAACAGTTTGGAAGTTCAAGTTGGGATGGCAGCATCATAAGATGGTGATATCTCTGTCAGCAAAGGTCTTGGGGATGATCAGCAGTGTCCCTGCCAACCTGTGTTGGGCATGTATCATGCGCAAGCAACAAACCTTTGCTGCTTTAAGGCACTGAGATTTTAGAGTTTCATCAGCTTTAGCCACACTTGGAAACCCCGAAGAATTAGGGACTATTCTAAACACGTTGATGTCCCATGCCAATCTCCAGATAAGGGAAAATGGGCACTCTTCACCTCTCCCACCTTGTCGATGGGATGACAAAATTGGGTGCAAGGTTTGGCAACAACTTAGCTTAACAGAGGAATCCCAACTCAGTATAAACAAAGAAAAACCACCAGGCAGATGTATGGCCACTTAAAGACATACGGACTCAGAAAAGCTCCCAAACAGTTCATAGAGGAGGCAGTAAATATTGAGCATATCTTTCTCTCTTCATTTAAACTAACTGAATTATTTTTTCATATTCAAGCACTATAGGATTAATGATATTGTAACCAAACCTTATTGGAAAGTATAAGATGGGGATTGAACCTGGTCGGAGGATGATATTTAAGTTGAGGCCTGAAGGAGGAAGAGGAGCTAGCTATGTGAAAAGAAGAAAGCATGTACAAAGGCAGGAGACAGCATCAGGAGTCTGGGGAAGTTTGGTATGGTCATAACATATGAATGAGGGAGAGGGGGCAAGAGCTGAGGCTAGGGTGGTAAGCAAGGTACAGAGAAGGTGAGTGCTCATAAACCAGGGAAAGGAATTTGGATTGTTGGGGCAATCACCAGCCGTTGAAGGATATTAAGCAAGAGAGTGACATAATCAGGTTTACAATTTTACAAGTACACAAGAGTTACAGTGTGGTGAATGGATTGGAATGAGCAAGACCACAGGAGGAGAGAGTGCAGAGCCCTGAATTAGTTAGAGACATAGTGTATCAAGTGTATCAGTCAGGGTTCCCTACAGAAACAAACCCAGTATTTTGTGTATGTGTGTATATATATATATATACACACATACACATATATATATACACTATATGATATATAATATATATCATATATAAAGCATATAATATATAAAGTATATAATATATAAAATATATATTATATACGTATTAGATTAGAGATGTATTTAAGGAATCAGCTTATGCGATTATGGGAGCTGGCAAGTTCAAAATTCATAGGGTAAGCTGGCATGCTGGAAACTCAGACAGGAGTTGTTGCTGGAGTCTTCAGGCAGAATTTCTTTTTCTTCAAGGAGACCCAAGATTTTCAACTAATTGGATAAGGTCAACCCAAATTATCAACAGTAATATCCTTAAATTGAAGTCAATTTAAACCAGACCCATTCATTAAACCATATACAAAAATTAACACAAGATGGATTAAAGACTTAATGTAAAACCCCAAACTGTAAACACCCTGGATGACAATGTAGGAAATACCATTCTGGACATAGGAACTGGCAAAAATATCATGACCAAGATGCCAAAAGCAATCACAACAAAAGCAAAAATTGACAAATGGGATCTAATTAAAATAAAGACCTTCTGCAGAGCAAAAGAAACTATCCACAGAATAAACAGACAATCAACAGAATGGGAAAATTTTTTTGCAAACCACGTATCTCACAAAAGTCTAATGTCCAGCATCTATAGTTTACTTATATAACAAACCTGCACATATACCCCAAACTTAAAAGTTAAAAAGAGTCAGTTGATGGTAGATTTAACTTCATCTACAAAATACCTTCAAGTAACACCTAGTCTAATGTTTGAATAACTTGGCACTATAGCCCAGCCAAGGTGACATATAAAACTAACCATTGCAGGTAGTTTAGGAGGTAGAATAGAGAGGTTTTGCTGATTGAATGAATGGAGATTGAGGAATGTGGAAGAATCAAAGGTAACTCCGATTTTTGACTTGAGCAACTGGATAAAAGATAACACTGCCGATTAGGTTAGAGAAAGGTGAAGAAAGTGCAGGTTAGTGGTGGATAACCATTCAATTTAGGATATGAGTAGTTTTAAGTGTTTTCAAGTTATCCAAGCAAAGATACTTAAGTGGGGGTCAGAAGAGAGATAAATGTAAGCTGTAGTTTTGTAAGTCATCAGGATATCATGGCAAGTTAGCAGTGGGAGTGCATGGGATCATTTGGCAAGATAGTGTACAGTGAGGAAGGAAAGAGAAGAAGACCGAACAGAAAGCCCTGAGTAAACCCAACACTTAGATGCCAAGTAGAAGAGGAATATTCATTAAAGCAAATGAAAAACGCAGCCAGATATGTAAGAAAGCCAGGAGACAAACAACTGAAAACACCAAAGAGAGAGCGACTGCTTCTTGGAGGGAGCAGATTTATTGCCATCATTTTTGTTGTAGACTTCAGGGAGCCAGCAAAGGCATTCAAGTAGGAAGAATCATTTAACTGCAATGAGCAGGGTAGTATTCGAACTATGAGACCCTATTGGTTGGGAGGTTATTTAGGGACCATTTTCTAGCCAAGGGAAGAAATAATAAGGGTCTGATCCAGGACTGTTGATATAAGAATAGAAAGGAGGAATGGGCTTGAGAAGTATTTTGAAGCAAAATCAACAGACGTCTAATTGGATATGAGCAATAAAAAGTCCAAAATGACCCAGAAGTCTTAAGTGGAAGAGACCAGACGAAGGGTAGGAAGTCAGAAGGAGATATTAGCTTGAGAGGAAAATATTTGAAGGTCAAGTTTGGACATACTTTAGGCATGGCAAAATATTTATCTGTGTTTCCCAGATGTACCGTATCTATCATACCCTTTCATTTTTCTACGTCTGTCTTCAGCCTCCTCCATGAAAAACACCTTTCCCTTCTTGTTCGCCTGGACATTATCTACTCAATCTTCAAAGCCCAAATTAAATGTCACTTCTCAGTAGTTTTCACTGACGATTCCAGGCTGAATTAATTGCATCCTCCATAGTGTTCCTGCATCACTGTGTTCAAAACTTTGTTTTTAAGAGCATTCATCACATTGGACTACAATTGTATTTTACATGCCTGTTTCCCACACTAGACTGGAGGTCCTAGAGCCAAGGGCCTCTGACTTAATCCGTCTGGTTCTCCTAGAAGTAAGAACATTGAGCTTGCTTAGTTGATTTCCATCTTGGAGCTCAGGAAAGGGGCAAGGCTAGATATATGAATATTATAGTGTCACTGATATAGAGGCGATCTCTAAACAAATGGAAATAAATATATCACGCCTTGTTGTGGAGTGACTAAAGAATACAAATATTAGATGGCAGCAGGACCAAATTTCAGGGAATGCTTACATTTATCCAGCAGGATGAGGATCAGGAGAATGTGAGAATTGAGCTTTGTCTGACAATTATGCATTAAAATATATTTATTGGGGAAATACTATGACCTATTTAATATTTAGGCACTGAAAACACAGCAACTAATGAGGCAGACTAGTTCTCTTCTCTTGTAGAACTTACAGACCAGTAAGGACACATAGATTCCCTGAGAAAAAGAGGGAAATTAGTTGTTTCAAATGCTGCAAAGTGTTTGAGAAGGATAAATACTTTAGTGGCTTTCAAATTTGAAAAGTGGAAGCCAAAATAACCATGTAGCCAATTTCATTCTAAGAATAAAGGCCAAGGGTGTTGTGAAGGAGGGGAAGTTGCAGATTCAGGTGCAAAAGTATAGAAGTAAGAAATATAGACTTTTTAAAATTTAGTAGGCCCTTGAGATGCAAAAATTGGAGCAGGTGGTATAATCAGATAATGTGGGCTCCAAAAGAGAGGAAATTGACCACAAGCATTGAAACCATGGTTTGGGGCAGCAAAGAGATCTAAGAAATTTACTGACCTCTTCTTTTCCCCTGGAAGTAGAAGGAGAAGCAGTATCCATTGAAGGGAGTTTCCAGCACAGTGGTTAACCCAGGGAGGATTAATCAGTTGGAAGCTAATTCAAGGGGTAGGAAAGCAGAGGAAAAGAAAAAAATGTGAAGATTTAGAGCAGCTTCTTTATATTAGGATGGAGATTTTAAAGGGCACCGTGGAAGAAGCTGATAGAGTGTGTAAGAAGTGGAGTGTGCTTCAGTGGTTAGTAGTTCAGGGCATGAACTGGGTGCATGTGAGGCTATTAAAGATGGTAGTGGCTTGCCCAACATCCACCCAAACCTCTTCAGGTATGTCTTCCTATACCGCAGAAGCTAGAAAGCTAAAAAGCCACATTTTCCAGATTCCTATGCAGACAGGATTTTGGATGTGATTTTGGTACAGCCAATCAGTTGTAATTACATTATGTGTGATTTCCAAACTGAGCCAAATGGGAAGGAAATGGCATGCAAGACATTCATTTTGCTGGTGAGGGTCGGGAGCCAATAGTTCTGGCAGCAGGTTCCTAATCCCCAGATCTCAGCAAACTACGGTTTTCCTCGAACCAACTGTTCTAGAAATGACTTACTGATCCCCAGGCAAAGTACATGAACAGATACTTCCCAAAAGAAGGCATGTAAGTGGCCAAGAAACGTATGAAAAACTGCTCAACATCACTAATCATCAGAGAAATGCAAGTCAAACCCACTGTGAGATACCATGTCACACCAGTCAGAACTGCTCTTATTTAAAATGTCAAAAATTAACAGATGCTGGCGGGGCTGTGGAGAAAAGGGAACACTTATACACTGTTGGTGGGTATGTAAAGTAGTTCAGCCACTGTGGAAAGTAGTTTGGAGATTTCTCAGAGAACTAAAAGTAAAACTACCATTAGACCCAGCAATCCCATTACTGGGTATATAACCAAAGGAATATAAATAATTCTACCAAAAACACACATGTACTCATATGTTCATCACAGCACTATTCGCAATAGCAAAGACATGCAATCAATCTAGGCGCCCATCAATATTGGATTGGATAAAGAAAATCATGGAATACTATGCAGCCACAAAAAGGAATGAATTCATGTCCTTTGCAGCAATATGGATGCCACTGAAGACCATTATCGTAGGCAAATTAACACAGGAACAGAAAACCAAATACTGCATGTTCTCAGTTATAAGTGGGAGCTAAACATTGGGTACACATGGACATAAAGATGTGAACAATAAACACTGGGGACTACTGGGGGTGGGTAGAGGGAAAGGGGAAAGGGCTGAAAAACCACCTATTGGATACTATACTGACTACATGGGTGACTGGATCTCTCGTAACCCTAATCTCAGCATCATGCAATATACCCATGTAACAAATATGCACTTGTATCCCCTGAATCTAAATTAAAAGTTAAAATTATAACAAAAAATAATAAAAATAAAGATATTTGATTTAAAAATATATAATCTGGTAAAGAAACTGAAATGACACAAAAGGATGGAAAGATATGCTATGCTTATGAATCACAATATTATTAAAATTACAGTACCCTCCCAAAGCAACTTACAGATTCAATGCAATCCTTATCAAAATACCAATGATATTCTCCATAGAAATAGGAAAAAAATTCCTAAAAATTATATGGAAACACAAAAGACTCAAATAGCTAAAGCAATCCTGAGTAAAAAGAACAAAGCTGAAGGCATTACATTATTGGACTTCAAAATTTACTACAAAGTTATAATAACCAAGACAGCATGGTACTAGCATAAAAACAGACACATAGACCAATGGAGCATAATAGAGAACCCAGATATAGAGGGGAATCCACCACTGCTGAGGCTTGAGTAGGTAAACAAAGCTCAGGAAGCTCGAACTGGTTGGAGCCCACCGCAGCTCAATGAGGCCCACCTGCCTCTGTAGACTCCACCTCTGGGGGCAGAACATAGCTGAACAAAAGGCAGCAGAAACTTCTGCAGACTTAAACGTCCCTGTCTGACAGCTCTGAAGAGAGCAGTGGTTCTCCCAGCACGGTGTTTGAGCTCTGAGAACGGACAGACTGCCCCCTCAAGTGGGTACCTGACCCCTGTATAGCCTAACTGGGAGACACCTCCCAGTAGGGGCCGACTGACATCTCATACAGCTGGGTACCCCTCTGAGACAAAGCTTCCAGAGGAAGGATCAGGCAGCAATATTTGCTGTTCTGCAATATTTGCTGTTCTGCAGCCTCCACTGGTGATACCCAGGCAAACAGGTCTGGAGTGGACCTCCAGCAAACTCCAACAGACCTGCAGCTGAGGGACCTGACTGTTAGAAGGAAAACTAACAAACAGAAAGGAATAGCATCAACATCAACAAAAAGGGCATCCACACCAAAACCCCATCTGTAGGTCACCATTATAAAAGACCAAAGGTAGATAAAACCACAAAGGTGGGGAGAAACCAGAGCAGAAAAGATGAAAATTCCAAAAACCAGAGTGCCCCTTCTCCTCCAAAGGATCACAGCTCCTCACCAGCAGTGGAACAAAGCAGGACGGAGAATGACTTTGACGAGTTGACAGAAGCAGGCTTCAGAAAGTTGGTAATAACAAACTTCTCCGAGCTAAAGGAGGATGTTCGAACCCATCACAAGGAAGCTAAAAACTTTGAAAAAAGATTAGACAAATGGCTAACTAGAATAAACAGTGTAGAGAAGACCTTAAATGACCTGATGGAGCTGAAAACCATGGCACGAGAACTACATGACGCATGCACAAGCTTCAGTAACCGATTTGATCAAGTGGAAGAAAGGGTATCAGTGTCTGAAGATCAAATGAATGAAATGAAGCAAGAAGAGAAGTTTAGAGAAAAAAGAGTAAAAAGAAACAAACAAAGCCTCCAAGATAGATGGGACTATGTGAAAAGACCAAATCTACATTTGATTGATGTACCTGAAAGTGATGAGGAGAACGGAACCAAGTTGGAAAACACTCTTAAGGATATTATCCAGGAGAACTTCCCCAACCTAGCAAGGCAGGCCAACATTCAAATTCAGGAAACACAGAGAACACCACAAAGATACTCCTTGAGAAGAGCAACCCCAAGACACATAATTGTCAGATTCACCAAAACTGAAATGAAGGAAAAAATGCTAAGGGCAGCCAGAGAGAAAGGTCAGGTTAGCCACAAAGGGGAGCCCATCAGACTAACAGCGGATCTCTCAGCAGAAACCCTACAAGCCAGAAGAGAGTGGGGGCCAATATTCAATATTCATAAAGAAAAGAATGTTCAACCCAAAATTTCATATCCAGCCAAATTAACTTCATAAGTGAAGGAGAAATAAAATCCTTTACAGACAAGCAAATGCTGAGAGATTTTGTCACCACCAGGCCTGCCTTACAAGAGCTCCTGAAGGAAGCACTAAACATGGAAAGGAACAATCAGTACCAGCCACTGCAAAAACCTGCCAAATTGTAAAGACCATCGATGCTAGGTAGAAACAGCATCAATTAACGGGCAAAATAACCAGCTAACATCATGACAAGATCAAATTCACACATAACAATATTAACCTTAAGTGTAAATGGGCTAAATGCTCCAATTAAAAGACACAGACTGGCAAATTGGATAAAGAGTCAAGACCCATCAGTGTGCTGTATTCAGGAGACGCATCTCACGTGCAGAGACACACATAGGCTCAAAATAAAGGGATGGAGGAATATCTACCAAACAAATGGAAAGAAAAAAAAAGCAGGGGTTGCAATCGTAGTCTCTGATAAAACAGACTTTAAACCAACAATGAACAAAAGAGACCAAGAAGGCCGTTACATAATGGTAAGGGATCAATTCAACAAGAAGAGCTAAATATCCTAAATATATATGCACCCAATAAAGGAGCACCCAGATTCATAAAGCAAGTCCTTAGAGACCTACAAAGAGACTTAGACTCCCACACAATAATAATGGGAGACTTTAACACCCCACTGTCAACATTAGACAGATCAACGAGACAGAAAGTTAACAAGGATATCCAGGACTTGAACTCGGCTCTGCACCAAGCGGACCTAATAGACATCTACAGAACTCTCCACCCCAAATCAACAGAATATACATTCTTCTCAGCACCGCATCACACTTATTCCAAAATTGACCACATAGTTGGAAGTAAAGCACTCCTCAGCACATGTAAAAGAACAGAAATCATAACAAACTGTCTCTCAGACCACAGTGCAATCAAATTAGAACTCAGGATTAAGAAATTCACTCAAAACTGTACAACTACATGGAAACTGAACAACCTGCTCCTGAATGAATACTGGGTAAATAACGAAATGAAGACAGAAATATGTTCTTTGAAACCAATGAGAACAAAGACACAACTTACCAGAATCTCTGGGACACATTTAAAGTAGTGTGTAGAGGGAAATTTATAGCACTAAATGCCCACAGGAGAAAGCAGGAAATATCTAAAATCGACACCCTAACATCACAATTAAAATAACTAGAGAAGCAAGAGCAAACAAATTCAAAAGCTAGCAGAAGGAAAGAAATAACCAGGATCAGAGCAGAACTGAAGGAGATAGAGACACAAAAAAACCCTTTAAAAAATCAATCCACGAGCTGTTTTTTTGAAAAGATCAACAAAATTGATAGACTGCTAGCAAGGCTAATAAAGAAGAAAAGAGAGAAGAATCAAACAGATGCAATAAAAAATTATAAAGGGGATATCACCACCAATCCCACAGAAATACAAACTACCATCAGAGACTACTATAAACACCTCTACACAAATAAACTAGAAAATCTAGAAGAAATGGATAAATTCCTGGACACATACACCCCCCCCCCACAAGACTAAACCAGGAAGAAGTTGAATTGTTGAATAGACCAATAACAGGCTCTGAAATTGAGGCAATAATTAATAGCCTACCAACCAAAAAAGTCCAGGATCAGATGGTTTCACAGCAGAATTCTACCAGAGGTACAAAGAGGAGATTGTACCATTCCTTCTGAAACTTCCAATCAATAGAAAAAGAGGGAATCCTCCCTAACTCATTTTATGAGGCCAGCAACATCCTGATACCAAAGCCTGGCAGAGACACAACAAAAAAAAGGAGAATTTTAGACCAATATCCCTGATGAACATCGATGCAAAAATCCTCAATAAAATACTGGCAAACCGAATCCAGCAGCACATCAAAAAGCTTATCCAGCATGATCAAGTTGGCTTCATCCCTGGGATGCAAGGCTGGTTCAACATACTAAAATCAATAAACGTAATCCATCACATAAAGAGAACCAAAGACAAAAACCACATGATTATCTCAATAGATGCAGAAAAGGCCTTCGATAAAATTCAACAGCCCTTCATGCTAAAAATTCTTAATAAACTAGCTATTGATGGAACGTATCTCAAAATAATAAGAGTATTTATGACAAACTCTCAGCCAGTATCATACTGAATGGGCAAAAACTGGAAGCATTCCCTTTGAAAACTGGCACAAGACAGGGATGCCCTCTCTCACCACTCCTATTCAACATAGTGTTGGAAGTTCTGGCCAGGGCAATCAGGTAGGAGAAGGAAATAAAGGGTATTCAATTAGGAAAAGAGGAAGTCAAATTGTCCCTGTTTGCAGATGACATGATTATATATTTAGAAAACCCCATCATCTCAGCCCAAAATCTCCTTAAACTGATAAGCAACTTCAGCAAGCTCTCAGGATACAAAATCTATGTGCAAAAATCACAAGCATTCTTATGCACCAATAACAGACAAACAGAGAGCCAAATCATGAGTGAACTCGCATTCACAATTGCTACAAAGAGAATAAAATACCTAGGAATCCAACTTACAAGGGACGTGAAGGACCTCTTCAAGGAGAACTACAAACCACTGCTCAATGAAATAAAAGAGGAGGCAAATGGAAGAACATTCCATGCTCATGGAAAGGAGGAATCAGTATAGTGAAAATGGCCATACTGCCCAAGGTAATTTATAGATTCAATGCCATCCCCATCAAGCTACCAATGACTTTCTTCACAGAATTGGAAAAAACTACTTTAAAGTTCATATGGAACCAAAAAAGAGCCCTCATTGCCAAGAAAATCCTAAGCCAAAAGAACAAAGCTGGAGGCATCACGCTACCTGACTTCAAACTATACTACAAGGCTACAGCAACCAAAACAGCATGGTACTGGTACCAAATCAGAGATATAGACTGATGGAACACAACAGAGGCCTCAGAAATAACACCCACATCTACAGCCATCTGATCTTTGATGAACCTGACAAAAATAAGCAATAAGGAAAGGATTCCCTATTTAATAAATGCTGCTGGGAAAACTGGCTAGCCATATGTAGAAAGCTGAAACTGGACCCCTTCCTTACACCTTATGCAAAATTAATTCAAGATGTATTGAAGACTTCAATGTTAGACCTAAAACCATAAAAACCCTAGAAGAAAACTTAGGCAATACCATTCAGGAAATACGCATGGGCAAGGACTTCATGACTAAAACACCAAAAGCAATGGCAACAAAAGCCAAAATAGACAAATGGGATCTAATTAAACTAAAGAGCTTCTGCCCAGCAAAAGAAACTACCATCAGAGTGAACAGGCAACCTACAGAATGGGAGAAAATTTTTGCAATCTACCCATCTGACAAAGGGCTAATATCCAGAATCTACAAAGAATTTAAACAAATTTACAAGAAAAAATCAAACAACCCCATCAAAAAGTGGGCAAAGGATATGAACAGACACTTTTCAAAAGAAGACATTTATGCAGCCGACAGACACAAGAGAAAATGCTCATCATCACTGGCCATCAGAAAAATGCAAATCAAAACCACAATGAGATACCATCTCACACCAGTTAGAATGGTGATCATTAAAAAGTCAGGAAACAACAGGAGCTGGAGAGGATGTGGAGAAACAGGAACGCTTTTACACTGTTGGTGGGAGTGTAAACTAGTTCAACCATTGTGGAAGACAGTGTGGTGATTCCTCAAGGATCTAGAACTAGAAACACCATTTGACCCCCCGATCCCATTACTGGGTATATACCCAAAGGATTATAAATCATGCTGCTATAAAGACACATGCACACATATGTTTATTGCGGCACTATTCACAATAGCAAAGACTTGGAACCAACCCAAATGTCCATCAGTGATAGACTGGATAAAGAAAATGTGGAACATATACACCATGGAATACTATGCAGTCATAAAAAAGGATGAGTTCATGTCCTTTGCAGGGACATGGATGAAGCTGGAAACCATCATTCAGAGCAAACTATCACAAGGACAGAGAACCAAACACCACATGTTCTCACTCATAGGTGGGATCTGAACAATGAAAACACTTGGACACAGCGTGGGGAACATCATACACTGGGGCCTGTCATGGAGTGGGCGGTTGGGTGAGGGATAGCATTAGGAGAAATACCTAATGTAAATGACGAGTTAATGGGTACAGCAAACCAACACAGCACATATATACATATGTAACAAACCTGCACATTGTGCATATGTACCCTAGAAATTAAAGTACAATAAAAAAAATAGAGAACCCAGATATAAATCCATTCATTTATAGCCCACTCATCTTCAACAAAAGCATGAAGAACATCCAGTGGAGAAAGGACAGTCTTTTCAATAAGTGGTGCTGGACAGGCTGGATAACTATATGCAGAAGAATGAATCTATACCCCTATCTCTCACCCTACACAAAAATAAAATCAAAGTGGATAAAAGACTTGAATCTAAGACCTCAAACTATGAAACTACTAGAAGGAAACACTGGGGAAATGTCCCATGACATTGGTGTGGGCAAATATTTTTTTGTGTAAGACCTCAAAAGCACAGGCAACAAAGTAAATGTAGATAAATCGGATCACATCAGATTAAAAAGCTTCTGCACAGTAAAGAAAACCTATCAACAAATTGAAGAGACAATCCACAGATGGAAGAAAATATTTGCAAACTATCCATCTAACAAGGGATTGAAAACCAGAATACATAAGGAGTTCAAAATACTCAATAGCAAAAAAAGTCCCAAATAATCTGATTTAAAAATGGGCAAAAGAGCCGGGCGCTCTGGCTCATGCCTGTAATCCCAGCACTTTGGGAGGCCGAGGCGGGCAGATCACCTGAGGTCGGGAGTTCGAGACCAGACTGACCAACATTGAGAAACCCCGTCTCTACTAAAAATACAAAATTAGCAAGGGTGGTGGCACATGCCTATAATCCCAGCTATTTGGGAGGCTGAGGCAGGAGAATCGTTTGAACCTGGGAGGCAGAGGTTGCGGTGTGCCAAGATCGTGCCATTGCACTCCAGCCAGGGAAACAAGAGTGAAACTCCGTCTCAAAAAAAAAAAAAAGGCAAAAGATCTATATAGACATTTCTCAAAATAATACATACAAATGGTCAACAGGTATATGAAAAAAAGTTTCGACATTACCAATGATTAGAGAAATGCAAATCATTAGAGAAATGCAAATCAAAACCACAGTGAGATATCATCTCACCACATTTAAAATGGCCTGTGTCAAAAAGACAGGCCCTAGCAGATGTTGATGAGGATGAGAAGAAAGGTGAATCCTCACACACTGTTGGTAGGAATGTAAATTAGTATAGCCACTAACAGTATGGAGGTTCCTCAAAAAACCTCAACATAGAATACCATGTGATCCAGCCATTCTACTACTTGGTATGTATCCAACAATAAAAAGGAAATCAATATATTGAAAGGATACCTGCACTCCCATGTTTATTGCAGCAGTATTCACAATAGCCAAAATATGGAATCAACCTAATTTCCCAACAAAGGATGAATGGATAAAGAAAATGTGGCATATATACAGGAAGGAATATTATTCAGCCTTAAAATATGATGAAATCTGGTCATTTGCAGCAACATGAGTGGAATTGGAAGTCATTATGTTAAGTGAAATAAACCAAGTAAAAAGCGACACATATCACATGTTCTTACTCGTGGAAATTATAAAACTGAATCTCATGGAGGTAGACTAGAACAATGGTTACCAGAAGTCAGGAAGGTTGAGGGGAGAGGGAGATGAAAGGAAAAAAAAAAGAATATAAATATATTTACTACCACTAAACTGTACACTTAAAGATGTAAAGGTGACAAATTTTATATGTATATTTTACCTCAACAAAAAGGCGTAAGAGTAAACAAAGAAGCAAACGATATTAAGTCTTAAGAAAGCAACTGGTTAATATTTAATTATATTATAATTTTTAACAAAAAGGAGAACAAACATCTGCATATTTTTCTATTGCGCTAATGAATAATAGCAATGGAATTACAGTATAATAACATTTGCACTATACCTCACAGTTGTCACACAGTTTCACCATAAATTTTAAACACAAATAAAAACTTCAAGTGGTATCATAGAATGACAGAACTGAAGAAACTGAGGTTTTTTTGTCTTCATATTTACAATAACTGTGCTATTGTTCAAACAGAGGAATGTTTAGCATCACAAGTGTTAGAAACATGAAGTAACTGTACCTGAAGGAAGCTTGAATGGGTTTTAAACTGTGATGAACTTTCTCTCAAAACAGAAATGTATAGTTAGGTCCAGGAAGCCTGGGGATTGCGTGTATAACTGGAGGTTTTCCAAATTAACTTCCATTTAGAATACAATGTTGATGAAAAGAGATGTAATTTAAATGTGCTGATTTGAAGTATGCTTATCTATTATTGCAACTCAACAGTAGTCTCAGCAATTTGTTTAGAATATAGCTCAACAAATGATTTTGTTTTCAGAGAAGAGCGTGTTCCCACTGACATGATTTAGAATTGTTGACATGGTGATAATAACAAAGCAGACCAAATTATAATTGGTTTTCTTCTTCTTCTTCCTTCTCTAGAGGCAGTGCACTTCCTCATTGCCTGCAACCAAGGAAATGCTCCCATTGCCCTGGCCTTGATATGTCACTGGTTTCCTACTGTGTTGTTCTAGAAATTTTTCCTGGAAGCCCAGATGAGCCTCCTCCTCCAGTCCTTCCTATAATTCTGTAATCAACAAATTCCCTATATGAAAATCCCTCTTTGCTTAAACTATCTAGTTATGTATTCTAACTATTCTAGTTATCTGCAACTAAACCCTGACTGATACAGATAGTAGGCAAGGAACAGGGGATTTTGCTTAGAGCAATAGCTGTTAAAAACATTTATTCCTTTATCCATCCATTCACTCAACAAATACTTACATGGATCTCTCTGTATATATAGCTATGCCTATGTGTTATTCAAATTTGGGGTATTTTCTCCTGAGAGCATTTAATTTTGACTAGGCGATCAAGTCATGCACGAGAGATGGATTGGACAACTATATTATTTACAAAGCGTTTGGCTGTCAGAAACAGAAACACTAACTCAAAATGGTTAAAACTATTAGGAAATATATTATCTTACAAACTGGAAGTTCCACAATGGGTCAAGTTTTGGGGTAGCTCAATGATATCATTAGGTATTCAGGTTCTTCCTGTCCCTCTCTTCTGCCATACTCCATATTGACTTCATCCTTATACCGGCAGCAAGATGGCTTCAGCTCAACCAGAAACAACAATGATCAGAGAAAGAGAACAGAATGATTCTCTCTTAGGAGTAAGTAGATTGCTGTGTCATTACGGCCCCACTCACAGGTGATCTGTAGGACAACGGGGAAGGGAACCTGTTGGGCAGAACTTTGAGTCATATATTTGGTTGTCCCCTTCGTCTGGAACTTGTCTTATGTGCCAGGAAGAAGAGAAAGGCTGTGGCAAGGATCTATGCTGAATCATGGCAGAGACTAATGTTGCGGCTGGATGGTCAGGGTCTTGGAAGAAGCAAGTTTGGAGTATTGCAAGTTTGGAGCAAGTTTGGAGCAAGGAAATTTGAGAAAGAAGTATGTGAATTGATCTAGAATGTATGTCTTGCATATGAATATTTATCAAAAGGTTCTCTTTGTAGGAGAGCTGCTAAATAGTCAGATGGGCTTAATGCCCATTCAGTGGATATCAATCAGACTCTCTCTACCACTCCGGTGCTTTGATGGATGAGCTCATATACAAAGTGGCCTTGGGGACAGAGATGAAAATATGCATGGACTCAATCATATGAATTTCTTCTCACCAAAACTTACTACTTCTTGGATGCCCAATTTACCAGCAGCAGCCATTAGCCCTGGGTCCCTGATATGGTATAATATCCTATGGGTACCAACGAGCCATCTTGGGACAGTTTGATTGGTTTGGACCCCTTTTATTACAGACTGGACAGTGACTTTTTTTCTTAACTTGAATAGATTGTAACTCCAAATTGGATTTGTTTTCCTGTTTACCATACCTCGGCTAGCCCTACCATCTGTAGATTTATTGAATACCTTACACAGCACTATTGTATCTCACACAACATTGCTTCTATCAAAGGAACTCACATTACCCTGATCTAAGTACAGCAATGAAATGAAGCCTGTTGGCTTCACTGGTTTTACCACATGCCAACTCACCTAGAAGAAATCAGCCTAATAAAACAATGAAGTCACCTCTTATAGGTCTACTTATGACATGGCCTAGCAAAAAACACCCTGTCAGTTTGGGGTACCATCTTGCAGGAATGTGCTGTACATGCTGAACGAGGACTAGTGATCAGCATATGGTGTTGTTTCCTCCATAACCAGAACACATGGGGCTGAGAACCAAGGGATGATGGCAAGATTGACATCTCATGATCCACCTACAACAAATTTTGTGTTTTGCTTCCTATTCTCACAACTTTGGTTTCTGCTATTTTAGAATTAGAAGCTTATTATTATTCAATATTTCTTTCAGGGAACACAACAATGATTCCCCTCAATTAGAAGCTGGGACTGCCACCTCATGCTGGTAGGCAAACCAGAAAAAAAAAAAGATAATTACTACCTTGGCTAAGGCAACTGATCCTGATTATCATTAAATGTTATACATTATAGGAATGAACTAGTTTGCTTTTATTACCCTACTGAGACATCATTTATGTTATTTCCACTGTAACAATGAACATTGTTGTACATGTCCCCTTGTACACATGGGTGAAAGGGTAGATACCTAACAGTGGAATTCCTAGGTCACAGAATATGTGAATATTTAACTTTACAATGTGTTGTCAAAAACTCACCAAAGTGGGCCAGGCGCAGTGGCTCATGCCTGTAATCCCAGCACTTCGGGAGGCCGAGACGGGCAGATTACCTGAGGTCAGGAGTTCGAGATCAGTCTGGCCAACATATAGTGAAACCCCTTCTCTACTAAAAAATACAAAGTTAGCCTGGCGTAGTGGCACACACCTGTAGTCCCAGCTACTTGGGATGCTGAGGCAGGAGAATTGCTTGTACCCGGGAGGCGGAGCTTTCAGTCAGCTGAGATCGTGCACTGCACTCCAGCCTGGGCAACAGACCGAGACTCTGTCTCTCAAAAAAAAAAAACACCAAAGTGGTTGTACCCATTTGTAACCCCACCTACAATAACCAAAATCCTATTTGTATATATTCGTGTGGATATTTATTTAGTTTTGCTAATCTGATCAGTGTGAAAAATCTCATTATTGATTTAACTTATATTCCCATGATTACTTGAGCTCAGGCATCTTTTCATGTCTGTGGTGATATTTGAAAAAAAAATAGTGTCAATTATGTTTTCCACAAGAACAGTAGTTACATTCTGAGCAGTGGTATGCACCATCTCATGAAACAATTCTTGTATTCATGCCCATGCAACACATTTTTATCTCTAATTAGGTCTGGGTTGTTTAGTATCAAATTTAGCTCCCTTGAGGGTGTAGGACAAAAGAGGAAAGCCAGTGCAGGATTTTAAATTTACATCTGATAATCTGTAAAATGGACACTTCACATGGCTTGTGTGTGTGTGTGTGTGTGTGGAGCGGGGGCCTCAATCTCTAATTAGTGTTGTGTAAACCAGGAAGTGCTGAGATGTAATCTTAGGGATTTTGTCCCTTGAGTTCCTGTTAGTAATTTGGGTTTCTAATGGTATAACGTGGATTGCATTGTAGTAGAACTGCCACGCCTCAGGGGTTTGCAGCAACCTCAAATGCTACAGTCAAGTATGAGTCATAGCATGCCAGAGCTGGATGGTATCTTCACAATCGGGCTATCCACAGCCCATAATTGGTGAAGGGGGGAAACTAAGGCGAATAGAGCTCAACCTGTGAGGTGGCAAAGAGCTGAGTTCCCAATTGCGTGCTCCAGCTTGATCTGAGACCTCAGGGTGGCTGTGCGGTGTCTGGTCATATGATAATTTTCCACCTGTGCTATGACATGAACAAGGCTGCTGTTGGGAGACAATTTTCCATGGATTTGTTGAGTTTCTGTATGTCTCAGGAGAGCTTTTGTCCTTTGTCTCTGACTCAGCAGTCTTGCATCTTCTGCCAGCATCTATAAAACTGCAACTAGTTACCTTGTTACTTGAAAGAAGAGTAAAATCTCAGATACTTCACAGCTCCTCACAGTTGAAAGCAGTAGTTTCAGAAGCTATTAATAAATGTTTTGTGTGATAAGAATCCTCTCATCAAATTCGTTTTGGAAAAGCTGAAGCCAAAAAAAGAATTTAAAAAAATATAGAAGGAAAGTGGGTTCTTTTCCTGTTAGACTCTTTGATAAACTAAACAGCATTATGAATGGCTCTTGGGCATGGGGCAGGGATGGATGGAGTGTGCTACGTTTCAAGAATTATTGGAATAGGAAGCCTTGCTTCTCCCTTCCTCTGTGGGATGCTTAGGAACACTGGAAATAACAATAGAATAAAAGTAGTAGAAACGGAAAGTACGTATAATATAATTATGAATAAGGATGGAAATGCAGTTGGGGTGGTTTTCATATCCTTTGTAAACTAGAATGTGGTAAGTTGACAGTTATGGAAGCAGTACCTACACAGTCCTTTTGCTGGTGTGCCCAAACCAAGGAAGATAATGGGATTTTGCCCAAGGGTCAGATTTTAGAGCCAAAAGGGGGTCTAGAAACAATGTCCAACCCTTCCATTTTACACATGAGGCACCAAGGCCTAGTGGGAGGAAGGCATTTACTTAGAGCCACCCAGTTCATGGGTGGTAATTTTAGCAATAAAACGTTAATGATTTTAGTCACTTTTCAGTGTTTGTCACACATTATTTGTTCTCATGTTATCGTATTGTTTTATTTATTTGTAACTCAGTTTTAAGGTTTCATAAGGCAAATAGCATTTTGTCTAACACGTAAAGCTTCTACTAAAGTGTAACAATCTATTGAATATCTACGATATTCACTAGTCACTCTTCAAATCCAATACTGCCCAAAACGACTTTTTGCCATGATGAAAATGCTCCAGCCGGACACGGTGACTCACACCTGTAATCCCAGCACTTTGGGAGGTCGAGGTGGGCACATCACCAGAGGTCAGGAGTTCGAGACCAGCCTGGCCAACATGGTGAAACCTTATCTCTACTAAAAATACAAAAACTGGCCAGGCGTGGTGGCGTGCGCCTGTAATCCCAGCTATTCCAGAAGCTGAGGCAGGAGAATGGCGTGAACCTGGGAGGCAGAGCTTGCAGTGAGCCGAGATCGCGCCACTGCACTCCAGCCTGGGAGAGAGCAAGACACCGTCTCAAAAAAAAAAAAAAAAAAGAAACAAAGAAAAAAAGTCCATATTGCCAGTGTCCAGGATGGCAGCCATAAGCCACATGCGACTATTGAGCACTTGTTAATGTGGCTACTGTGATTGAGGAACTGTTTTCTTAATTTCATTTAATTTTAAGTAATTGAAATTTGCATTTAAATAGCCACATTTGGCTAGCAGCTGCTGTCGTGAGCGCTGTAATGATGAACTGTAGTGACCATACACTACAGTGTGCACTCTGGGAATGAGGAGGAATTAACGGCTAAGGTTGGAGTCAGAATCCGAGTTATTCCTTTTTGTTGATCTATGGCAAGCAGTCATGCCACTGGTGCAGGCCTGAAGCCCCGTTCACTTGTTCCACAAGCATTTAGCAAGCACCTATATGCCAGGCTTTGAGTGGGAGTGTGGGGGTGCACCAACCACTGGCCACGTGGTTATAAGGGTCTGGGCCTGTGGAATGAAGCAGAAGACGTCATCGTGAAGGAATCAGTTTCAGGCCTCGCGAGAGTTGGCACATGCCACGCGAGGGTCACTGCCCCATTGGCTTCTGAGTCACAGACTGCCCCGGAAGCTTCTGGGCCACGGACTGCCCCGGAAGCTTTTGGGCCACGGACTGCCGGACCGTTGGGCTGTGAGGCAGCGTCTCAGCGAGGCGGCACCCGGAGCCATGTCTTCACAAAGGAGGAAAGCGAAGAGGAGGAATAGAGGAAGTCACCATGCCATGCGTGTGGCTCACTTAGAGCTGGCAACTTATGAGCTGGCGGCAACTGGGTCGAATCCCGAGAGCAGCCATCCTGGATACGAGGCCGCCATGGCTGACAGGCCTAAGCCAGGATGGCGGGAATCTCTAAAGATGCGGGTCAGCAAACCCTTTGGGATGCTCATGCTCTCCATTTGGATCCTGCTGTTCGTGTGCTACTACCTGTCCTACTACCTGTGCTCCGGTGAGTGCTGGCTCAGGCCAGGCAGAAATGCTGGGGGAGGGGGAGGGAGAGGGGGCGGGGTGTGGCAACACACCGGCACCAACCATAGGCCTTCCTGCCCCTTCCTGTCCTCTCTCCTCCCAAAGGCCTTTATGGCCCTATCCTCAGCAGTCCTTACAAAGTCCTGCCCTCTCTCGCCTGGCTGCAGGAAGTCTTTCCTGCCTAAACTCACTTATAAAAGACTTTCCCTCCCCAACTTCCCCTAACAAAAGCCTTCCCTTCCTCACTTCCCGCCACAAAATAGACTAACCTCCCTTGTCACCCCTTTTTAAAAATTGAGGACAAGGCACGGTGGCTCACATCTGTAATCCCAGCACTTTAGGAGGCTGAAGCAGGTGGATCACTTGAGGTCAGGAGTCCAAACCAGCCTGGCCAACATGGTGAAACCCTCATCCCTACTAAAAATACAAAAATTAGCCGGGCATGGTGGTGCACGCATGTAATCCCAGTTAATCGGGAGGCTGAGGCGGGAGAATCGCTTGAATTCGGGAGGTGGAGGTTGCAGTGAGCTGGCATGGTGCTACTGCACTCCAGCCTGGTGAGAAAGCGAGACTCCGTCTAAAAAGAAAAAAAAAAAAGGACTGGGTGCAGTGGCTCACGCCTGTAATCCCAATACTTTGGGAGGCCGAGGCGGGCGGATTGCCTGAGCTTAGGAGTTCAAGACTAGCCTGGGCAACAAGGTGAAACCCCGTCTCTACTAAAATACAAAAAAATTAGCTGGGCGTGGTGGCATGCACCTGTAGTCCCAGCTACTTGGGAGGCTGAGGCAGGAGAATTGCTTGAACCCGGGAGGCGGAGGTTGCAGTGAGCTGAGATTGCACCACTGCACTCCAGCCTGGGCGACAGAGCGAGACTCCGTCTCAAAAAAAAAAAAAAAGGCCGGGCGCGGTGGCTCATGCCTGTAATCCCAGCACTTTGGGAGGCGGAGGCTGGTGGATCAAGAGATCAGGAGATCGAGACCATCCTGGTTAACACGGTGAAACCCCGTCTGTACTAAAAATACAAAAAAATTAGCCAGGTGTGGTGGCAGGCGCCTGTATTCCCAGCTACTTGGGAGGCTGAGGCAGGAGAACGGCGTGGACCTGGAAGGCGGAGCTTGCAGTGAGCCAAGATCGCGCCACTACACTCCAGCTTGGGCGACAGAGCGAGGCTCCATCTCAAAAAAATGAAAAAAAAATTGAAGTGAAATTCATATAACATAAAATTAACTATTTTATAGTGAACAATTAAAGGGATTTCGTTCCTGTAAATGTTGTGCAACCATCACCCCATGTAGTTCCAAAATATTTTAACCACCCCAAATTAAAACCCATACCCATGAACCAGTTACTCCCAATTCCCCAGTCCATAAGGGTACTTAATTCCTTTTTATGGCTGACTAGTATTCCATTGTAGGGATATACTATATTTTTATCTAGTTTTTGAAATTTACCGAATTTGGGTTGTTTCCACTTTGGGCCTATTATGAACAATACTGCTATGAGCATTTGTGTACAAGTTGTTGTGTAGACATGTTTTGAATTCTCTAGGAGTAGAATTGCTGGGTCATATGGGAACTCCATTGATCTTTTTGAGGAAGTCCCACACTGTTTTACAAAGTGGTTGAACCGTTTTACATCTCCACTAACAATGTTTGAAGGTTTCAATTTCACCAATATACGTTATCTGTCCCCCTTGTTATACATTATAGCCATTATAGTAGGAGTGAAATAGTATCTCATTATGGTTTTGATTTATATTTTCCTAACGCCTAATGACGTTGAGCATGTTTTATATGCTTGTTGGCCATTCGTACATCTTTGGAGAAATGTCTTTTTAATTATTTGACCATTTTTAATTGGATCGTTTGTGGTTTTGCTGTTGAGCTTTAAGAATTCTTTATATATTCTGGATACTGGACCCTTATCAGATACCTGATTCGCAAATGTTTCCTCCCATTCTGTGGGTAGTCTTTTCACTTTCTTGATAATGTCCTTTGATGTAAAAATGTTTTTAATTTTGAGAAAGTTCAATTTATCTATTTTGTCTTTGGTTGCTTGTGTTTTGGAGTCATATCTAAGAATCCGTTGCCAGATCCAAGGTCATGACGATTACTCCCATGTTTGCTTCTAAGAGTTTTACGGTTTTAACTCTCATATTCAGATTGTTGATCCATTTTGAGTTGATTTTTGCATATGGTGTATGTTAAGGGTCCAACCTCATTCTTTTGCGTGTGGATAGCCACTTGTTCCAGCACCACTTGTTGAAGAGACGATTTTTTCCTCTTGGCAGCCTCCTGAAAAATCAGTTGATTATAGATTTGTAGGTATAGCTCTGGACTCTCAATTTTATTCTGGTCTACGTGTCTATCTCTATGCTGGTACCACATTCTTTTGATTACTGCAGCTTTATAGCAAGTTTAGAAATTGGAATGTGTGAGTCCATCATTTTCGTTCTTCTTTATCCATACTGTTTTGCGTATTCATGGCCACTAACAACTCTATATAAATTTGAGAGTCAGCTTTTCCGTTTCTGCAAAAAGGCCATTGGAATGTTGATAGAGTTGGCATTGAATCTGTAGATCACTTTGGAAGTGCTGCCATCTTAACAATATTAGGTATTCCAATCTGTGACCACAAAATGTCTTTCCATTTATTAATGTCTTCTTTAATTTATTTCAGTAATGTTTTGTAGTTTTCAGTTTACAAATCTTTAACTTCCTTGGTTAAGTTTATTTTTAGATATTTTATTCTTTTCTATGCTACTGCAAATGGAATGGTTTCCTTTTTCTTTTCATATTGTTTTTTGCTGGTGTATAGAAGCACAGCTGATTTTTACCTGTTGGTCTCGTACCCTGTAAAATTGTGAAATTAATTTATTAGCTCTAGTAAGATTTTGTGGGCTTTTTGGATATTCTAGACATTGAATCATGTTATCTGTAAATAGAGAGAGTTTTACTTTTTACTTTCCGATTTTCATGCCATTTATTTCTCCTTATTGCTTAATTGCTCTTGCTAGAACTTCCAGTACAATATTGAATAGCAGTGATGAAAGCAGGCATCCATGTTTTAGAGGAAGCTTTTGGTTTTTCAACATTGATTATAATGTTAGCTGTTCATCAGCTCTTCATCATGTTAAGTAAGATTCATTCTGTTCCTAGTTTGCTGAGTGATTTTATTACGACAGGGTTTTAGATTTTGTCGGATGCTTTTTTTGCATCAATTGAGATATGAAATTGTTTCCCTTTGTGTATTATGTTGACTGATTTTCTTATGTTCAACTGTCTTTAGATTAGTGGGATGAACCCCACTTTATAGTCATTGTGTATAATCCTTATAATACGCTGTTGCATTTGGTTTGCTGGTATTTTGTAGGAGAATTTTCTATCTATAATCATAAGCGATAATGGTCTGCAGTTTTCTTGTGGTGTCTTTGCCTGCCCTTGGGATCATGTTACTACTGAACTCCTAGAATGAGTTAAGAAGTATTGTTGCTGGAAGATTTTGAGAACGATTGATGTTAATTCTTCTTTAAATATTTGGTAGAAATTACCAGTGAAGCCATCCGTTCCTAGATTTTTTTTGTTGAAACATTTTATTTTTGATTTTATTTTTACTTTAAAAAAAGTTATGGGATACATGTGCAGAACGTGCAGGTTTGTTACACAGGTATACATGTGCCATGGTGGTTTGCTGCACCTATCAACCTGTCAACTAGGTTTTAAGTGGTATTTGTCTGAATGCTCTCCCTCCCCTTTCCCCCAACCCCTCGACAGGCCCTGGTGTGTGATGCTCCCCTCCCTGTGTCCATGTCTTCTCATTGTTCAACTCCCACTTATGTGTGAGAACATGCGGTGTTTAGTTTTCTGTCCCTGTGTTAGTTTGCTGAGGATGATGGTTCCCAACTTCATCCATGTCCCTGCAAAGGACATGAACTCATTCTTTTTTATGGCTGCATAGTATTCCATGGTGTGTATGTGCCACATTTTATTTATCCAGTCTATCATTGATGGGCATTTGGGTTGGTTCCAAGTCTTTGTTATTGTAAATAGTGCTGCAATAAACATACGTGTGCATGTGTCTTTATAGTAGAATGACGTATAATCCTTTGGGTATATACCCAGTAATGGGATTGCTGGGTCAAATGGTATTTCTGGTTCTAGATCCTTGAGGAATTGCCACACTGTCTTCCACAATGGTTGAACTAGTTTACACTCCCACCAACAGTGTAAAAGTGTTTCTATTTCTTCACATCCTCACCAGCATCTGTTGTTTCCATACATTTTAATGATTGCCATTCTAACTGGCTTGAGATGGTATCTCATTGTGGTTTTTATTTGCATTTCTCTAATGACCAGTGATGATGAGCTTCTTTTCATATGTTTTTTGGCCTCATAACTGTCTTCTTTTCAGAAGTGTCTGTTCATATCCTTCACCCACTTTTTAATGGGGTTGTTTATTTATTTCTTGTAAATTTGTTTAAGCTCCTTGTAGATTCTGGATATTAGACCTTTGTCAGATGGATAGATTGCAAAAATTTTCTCCCATTCTATAGGTTGCCTGTTCACTCTGATGATAGTTTCTTTTGCTGAGCAGAAGCTCTTTAGTTTAATTAGATCCCATTTGTCAATTTTGGCTTTTGTTGCCATTGCTTTTGGTGTTTTAGTCATGAAGTCTTTGCCCATGCCTCTGTCCTGAATGGTATTGCCTAGATTTTCTTCTAGGGTTTTTATGGTTTTAGGTCTTATGTTTAAGTCTTTAATCCATCTTGAGTTTACTTTTGCATAAGGTGTAAGGAAGTGGTCCAGTTTCTGCTTCCTGCATATGGCTAGCCAGTTTTCCCAACACCATTTATTAAATAGGGAATCCTTTCCCCATTGCTTGTTTTTGTCAGGTTTGTCAATGATCAGATGGTTGTAGAGGTGGGATGTTAATTCTGAGGCCTCTGTTCTGTTCCATTTTTCTATATATCTGTTTTGGTACCAGTTCTATGCTGTTTTGGTTACTGTAGTCTTGTAGCATAGTTTGAAGTCAGGTAGTGTGATGCCTCCAGCTTTGTTCTTTTTGCTTAGGATTGTCTTGGTTACACGGGCTCTTTTTTTGGTTCCATATGAAATTTAAAGTAGTATTTTCTAGTTCTGTGAAGAAAGCCAATGGTATCTTGATGGGAATAGCAACGAGTCTATAAATTACTTTGGGCAGTATGGCCATTTTCACGATACTGATTCTTCTTATCAATGAACATGGAATTTTTTTTCCATTTGTTTGTGTCGTCTCTTATTTCCTTGAGCAATGGTTTGTCGTTCTCCTTGAAGAGGTCCTTCATGTCCCTTGTAAGTTGTGTTCCTATGTATTTTATTTTCTTTGTAGCAATTGTGAATGGGAGTTCACTCATGGTTTGGCTCTGTGCTTGTCTATTCTTGGTGTATAGGAATGCTTGTTATTTTTGCACTTTGATTTTGTATCCTGAGACTTTGCTGAAGTTGTTTATCAGCTTAAGGAGTTTTGGGGCTGAGACGATGGGGTTTTCTAAATATATAAAATCATGTCATCTGCAAACAGAGACAATTTAACTTCCTCTCTTCCTATTTGAATACACTTTATTTCTTTCTCTGGCATGATTGCTTTGGCCAGAACTTCCAATACTATGTTGAATAGGAGTGGTGAGAGAGGGCATCCTTGTCTTGTGCCGGGTTTCAAAGGGGATGCTTCCAGCTTTTGCCCATTCAGTATGATGTTGGCTATGGGTTTGTCATAAATAGCTCTTATTATTTTGTGATGCTGAGAAGAATGTATATTCTGTTGATTTGGGGTAGAGTCTTCTATAGGTGTCTGTTAGGTCTGCTTGGTCCAGAGCTGAGTTCAAGTCCTGAATATCCTTGTTAATTTTCTATCTCGTTGATCTGTCTAATATTGACAGTGGGTTGTTAAAGTCTCCCACTATTATTGTATGGGAGTCTGTCTTTTTGTAGGTCTGTAGGAATTTGTTTTATGAATCTGAGTGCTCCTGTATTGGGTGGATATGTATTTAGGATAATTAGCTCTTCTTTTTGCATTGATTCCCTTTACCATTATGTAATGCCCTTCTTTGTCTTTTTTGATTTAAATTTGTTTTATCAGAGACTAGGATTGCTTTTTTTTTTTCTTTCTATTTGCTTGGTGAAATTTCTCCATCCCTTTATTTTGAGACTGTGTATGTCTTTGCATGTGAGATGGGTCTCCTGAATACAGGACACCAATGGGTCTTGGCTCTATCCAATTTGCCAGTCTCTGTATTGTAATTGGGGCATTTAGCCGACTTACATTTAAGGTTAATATTGTTATGTGTGAATTTGATCCTGTCATCATGATGCTAGCTGTTTTGCACATTAGTTGATGCAGTTTCTTCATAGTGTCATTGGTCTTTGTATTTTGGCGTGTTTTTGCAGTGGCTGGTACTGGTTTTTCCTTTCCATATTTAGTGCTTCCTTCAGGTACTCTTGTAAGGCAGGCCTGGTGGTGACAGAATCCCTTAGGATTTGCTTGTCTGTAAGGATTTTATTTCTCCTTCACTTATGAAGCTTAGTTTGGCTGGATATGAAATTCTGGGTTGAAAATTCTTTTCTTTAAGAATATTAAATATTGGCCCCCACTCTATTCTGGCTTGTAGGGTTTCTGCGGAGAGATCTGCTGTTAGTCTGATGGGTTTCCCTTTGTAGGTAACCTGACCTTTCTGTCTTGCTGCTCTTAACATTTTTTCCTTCATTTCAACCTTGGTGAGTCTGATGATTATGTGCCTTGGGGTTGCTCTTCTCGAGGAGTATCTTTGTGGTGTTCTCTCTATTTCCTGAATTTGAATGTTGGCCTGTCTTGCTAGGTTAGGGGAAGTTCTCCTGGATAACATCCTGAAGTGTGTTTTCCAACTTTGTTCCATTCTCCCCGTCACTTTCAGGGACCTCAATCAAACGTAGGTTTTGTCTTTTCACATAGTCCCATATTTCTTGGAGGCTTTTTTCTTCCTTTTCAATCTTTTTTCTCCAATCTTGTCTTCACGCCTTATTTCATTAAGTTGATCTTCAATCCCTAATATCCTTTCTTCTTCTTGATTGATTTGGCTATTGATACTTGTGTATGCTTCACGAAGTTCTCGTGCTGTGTTTTTCAGCTCCATCAGTTCATTTATGTTCTTCTCTAAACTGGTTATTCTAGTTAGCAGTTCCTGTAACCTTTTGTCAAGATTCTTAGCTTCCTTGCATTAGATTAGAACATGCTCCTTTAGCTCAGAGGAGTTTGTTATTACCCACCTTCTGAAGCCTACTTTGTCAAACCCATTCTCTATCCAGTTTTCTGCCCTTGCCAGAGAGGAGTTGTGATCATTTGGAGGCGAAGAGGCATTCTGGTTTTTGGAATTTTCAGCATTTTTGCACTGTTTTTTCCTCATTTTTGTGGATTTATCTACCTTTGATCTTTGAGGCTGAAGAACTTTGGATGGGATTTCTGTGTGGGGGTTCTTTTTGCTGATGTTGATGTTACTGCTTTCCGTTTGTTAGGTTTTCTTCTAACAGTCAGGCCCCTCTGCGGCAGGTCTGCTCTAGTTTGCTGGAGGTTCACCCCAGACCCTGTTTTCCTGGTTATCACCAGTGGAGGCTGCAGAACAGCAAAGATTGCTTTCTGCTCCTTTCTCTGGAAGCTTCATCTCAGAGGGGCACCAGCCTGTGCCAGCCAGAGCTCTCCTGTATGAGGCGCCTGTCACCCCCTGTTGGGAGGTCTCTCCCAGTCAGGAGGCACAGGGGTCAGGGACCCACTTGAGGATGCAGTCTGTCCCTTAGCAGAGCTCGAGTGCTGTGCTTGTAGAACCCTCCTTGTCAGGGTCCACTGCTCTCTTCAGAGGTGGCAGGCAGGAACGTTTAAGTCTGCTGAAGCTGCGCCGACAGCCGCCCCTTTCCTCGGGTGCTCTGTCCCAGTGAGATGGGAGTTATATCTTTAAGCCCTTGACTGGGGTTGCTGCCTTTCTTTCAGAGATGCCCTGCCCAGTGAAGAGGAATCTAGAGAGGCTGTCTGGACACAGCTGCTTTGCCACACTGTGTTGAGTTCCACCCAGTCCTTAGCACAGTCAGGGGAAAGCTGCCTACTCAAGCCTCAGTAATGGCGGATGTCCCTCCCCACACCAAGCTCAATTGTCCCAGGTCGACTCCAGACTGCTGTGCTGGCAGGGAGAATTTCAAGCCAGTCATTCTTAGCTTCCTGGGCTCTGTGGGAGTTGGACCCACTGGCTTGGCTCCCTGGCTTCAGCCCCCTTTCCAGGGGAGTGAACAGTTCTGTCTCACTGGGGTTCCAGGTGCCACTGGGCTAAGAAAAAAAAAACAAAACAAAGACTCCTGCAGCTAGCTCCGTGTCTGTCTGAACAGCTGCCAGTTTTGTGCTTGAAACCCAGGGCCCTGGTGGTGTAGGCACATGAGGGAATCTCCTGGTCTGTGGACTGCAAAAACCATAGAAAAAGCATAGTATCTGGGCCAGATAGCACAGTCTGTCACAGCTTCGCTTGGCTGGGAAAGGGATGCCTCCGCTCCTTGCACTTCCCAGGTAAGGCGACACCCCACCCTGCTTCTACTCACCCTCCGTGGGCTTCACCCACTGCCTAACCAGTCCCAATGAGATGAACAGGGTACCTCAGTTGGAAATGCAGAAATCACCCAACTTCTGCATTGGTCTTGCTGGGAGCTGCAGACCAGAGCTGTTCCTTTTCGGCCATCTTGCCAGCAGATGCCCCTGTTTTTGTATTTTTATATTGATATATCATAGTTGTATGTATTTTTGGGGTATATGTGATATTTTAATATGTATATACAATGTGTAGTGATCAAATCCAGGTAATTGAGATATCCATTACCTCAAAAATTTATCTTTGTGTTGGGAACATTCCAATTCTTCTCTTCTAGCTACTTTGAAATATAAAACAAATTATTATTAACTATAATTTCTCTATTACAAGGGAGGTTTTGTTTAGTGTTTCAATCTCTTTATTTGTTATAGGTATTCTTTGAAAGGTCTTCCCTCCTTAACCTCCCTTCACAAAGTACTACATTTCCTTTCCCTTCTTTCAGAAATGACTTTCTCTCATAGGTGACTTTCCTCCCTCATCTCTCCCAAGACCTTCTTTTCAGTACCTCCATCACATGGGACTAACCTTCTTCACCGCACCACTGAAACCACTAACCTCCATCATCTCCTCTCTTAAAGCTTTTCCACCCCTAACCTCACTTGCTGAGGTTACTTCACCACACATTTCCTCAATCACCTCCCTTCACAAAAGTCTTTCCTTGCTCATTTCCCCTCATGAAAGCCTTTCTTTACTCACCTTCCATCACAGAGTCCTACCCTCCCGCATGTTCACTCACAAATGCTTTCTTTTATCTCTCTCTAAAGGCTTCCTACCACACTTCTTCTGAAAAAGTGCTTACTTTTCTCACCTCAGTCGTGCAGGCCTTTAATTCCTCAACTCTTCACTAAAATTCCTTGTCTTCCTTCACAAAGACCTTCCTCCCTCATCTCCTCTCACAAGGGCCTTTCTTCTTTCACCTCCCTCATGAAATAATAACCTCCTTCATCTCCTCTTCATAGTCCTTTCTTATCTCACCAGTACATTCCCTGCCTCACCTTTGCTTATATAGTTCCAACCTCCCTTATCTCTCCTCACAAAGGTATACCCTCCATCTTCTCCTCTACCAAAATCTTCTTTCCATGCTCTCCCCTAACAAAATTCTAACCTCTTTCACCTCCCCTCACAAAGACCTAATCTTCTTTCATGGTTACCTTTCCTGCTTTCTTTACCCTCACAATTGACTTCCTTCCCTGCTCAAAGGCCTCCTTCCCTCAAGTCCCCTCACAAAACCCTAACTTTCTCACCTCCTTTCCCAAAAAACTTCCCTCCTTCACTTATCATCACAAAGGCCTTCCTTCTTTTACCCTCACAAATGCCTTCCCTCCTTCATCACCATTCCAAAAGTTTTTCTTGTCCTTCAGTCAAGGTCCTTTCATTTCTCACCTCCCCACAATGACTTTCCTTTGCTCACTTCACAGGCCTTTTCTCAAAAGCTTTTCATTCCTTATCTCACAGAGCCCTTTTCTCCTCTCTTAAAGTCTTCAGTCCCTTACTTCCCTTCTTTTACCTTATATCATCCTCTCCCTCTCTAAGCTACCTTCACTAAGGCCTTCCCCTCTCCCTCAAATTCCTTCCCTTACCTCTTTATTTACCCTCCTCCTGGCCTTCATTCACTCCCTCTCAGAAGCCTACTTTCAGCTCTCCAAAAGTTCTTCTCCCCACTCAGGTTTTCCTTCCTTCACCACCCAAAGGTACTTTCCACTTCTTCCCCAAAAGCCTTCTTTTCTTCCTTCCACTTAATGGTCTTTCTGCCTCACTTGCTTCACTCAAAGTCTTTCCCTCCTCCTCCAGATTCTCCCCACCTGAACTGCTTTTCCTTTTCCTACAACCTTCTTTCCTTCCATAACCTTCCTAAGTCTCAGATGGTTTTCTCAAAACAGCTTTCTCAATATTACCCATAATGGCGTGCCTTTTCTCCCAACCCCCTCACAAACGTATTTTATGTTCTCATCTGCACAAAGGCCTTAGATTTCCCACAGTCTCCTGCCTTTGAGCTCCAGACCCAAGCCCAAAGACTTCAGCATCCCCACCTCTAATCCCAAGGGCTTCTTTCTCCCTGCTCTCCCTAGAGGTTTTCCGTCTTCTCAACCAAGGTCCACCCACAGTCAAAGAGGGAGGCAAAGATTGGGCAGTGGCATCACAACTAAAAAGAATAGAGACTTCTATACACTATGTCACAACTACATGGGTTTCTAGGTTTTTGTGAGGAATGAAATTCGAAATTAAATAAAGTATATGCTGTGTTTTATCAATTATTTGAAATAAGTTAGAAAATATGATTTCTGTTCTTTGAAAAAATGTTAAGATATTTTTAATGATCATTTACAAATCATAATATTACTACAAATTATTCAGGTTTATTTCTACTATTTATCTAAAACACCAAAGTATTTCTGAATTACTGTATTTGTAATAGTACAATACTAAAAGTCTTCTTATCCTCTAAAAAAGTAAGCTGAAAAACAAAACTATAAATTGTGTATTTTTTCTTAGTCAGTGAGTTCTTCATTTTCTATTTCTATTTTGAGTAGAACTCCCACACAAAAAAGAATACTGTCTAATTCAGTGTGATTTCTTTATTTCCAGGAGTACTTTTTCCATTATAGGTCTAACATGTTTTCTCCTAAAATAATCTATGATTCATTCTTTACATTGTTAGATTTCCCAGATTCTCAGGAGGTAATATGTGACTGTATGAATTAAATTTAATTTGCATTTAAAATTATTTCACTTAATTAACATAACAAAATGCACTTGTTATGGGTTGAATTGTGTTCCCTCACCAAAAACAGTTGCAATTATAACCCCAATACCTTATTTGTGATCTTGTTTGGAGATAAGGTCTTCATAGAGATAATCAAGTTAAAATGAGGTCATCTGAAGTGTATTTTAATCCACTATGAATGGTGTCCTTATAAAAAGGGGAAACTTGGATGCAGAGACAGACACCCATTCAGGAAAGACTATTTCAACCTGCAAGCCAAGGAGAGGCGTTTCCTCACAATCCTCAGAAGGAACCAGCCCTACTAACACCTTGGTTTTGGACTTCTAGCCTCCAGAGGTGTGAGACAATAAATTTCTGTTTTAAGCCACCCAGTTTATGGTATGTTGTTACAACAGCCCTAGAAAACTAATATACATCAGAAGGTAAAATAATTGTCCATGGTCCTGTAGAATTATGGCGAAAGCAAAACATATGGTTCTGACATTAAAATTCCCTTTCTCATTTCTAGACGGACCCTAGTGAGTTCTCTTAGATTTAATGGTACTGACAGGAATTGAAGTTGAGTGACCTGAGGTAACTCTGGGATATACCTCCAGTTTGTATTGTCATTTGCATTCCCAAGCCACATTGCCTTTCAAGTTATATTTATGCAGAAGACGTACAGACCAGTGGCATACAGGATGAGGAGAGAAGCAAACTGTGGACTGGGAGTTTGATTCCACCAATAATCTGTAACCTATTCAGTCAGTCCTAATTGCTCATCCTTTTCAGGGAAATTTAAAAAATGAGAAATAAAGATGGACTAGTAGGTAATATTTTCAAATTGCCTTAGCTGCATGGACAAATCTCAGTAACTAGTTTCTGTATCATTATATTAGAATACTTTATTTATCTGATATCCTTGGGGAGTGAATGAGGCATTACACATAGAAAGTCTGGCTGCCTGCCGTGTACCTAATTGAGCACGAGGCTAGCTTTTGCTTTAACCCTGTGTACGTGTGGTGTAGTTGGAGGAGCCCTAAGCTAGGAATCAAGAGATCTAGGTTGCCCTGATTGTTCACACTAACTTGCTGTGTGACCATTGATGAGTCATTTTACCTCTTTAGGCTCCAGTTATCTTATCGAAAAAATGAAGAAATTTCACTAGGTGGGCATTTTTCCTGTGCAGTCAAAATGCTTGGTTATCTTAATGATACCAGTCATTCATATTTTCCTTTAAGCTACCTTACTTTTTTACATTAATATATTTATTTAAAAAGGGAACTGTACCATAGTTATAAATGGAAAGTTGACCATATTTGCTATTAAGAAAGTTATTAATAAAAATAAATATCCTGAAAACAAAGTAATGATATTAAATTTAAAATAGTAAGCAATAAAAATAAACGATGAAAGAGACATGTAACAAACTGTTTTGCATTGTATTAAGCACTTCACATGTGACTTCATTTAATCCTCATAACACTTCAAAATAAATATCACCATTTTGCAGATGAGTAAACTGAGGCAACGAGAAGTTTACTGACATGCTCAAGTTCACCACCTAGTATGTGGCAGAGTCAGGATACAAGCTCAGGTCTGTTTGAGGCCAACACCCAGAAAGACAATGGCATAGGTAGACCCTCAACTTGAAGCCTCAGTAAAATCCTTTAGAAACTGATACAGTTAGCCACTGCTCTTTCTGTCTCCTCACCCTGTCATTCAGTTTCTCATCTATTAGACCTCACACCAGAGCGGGGATGGGGGGGCGGGGGCAACATAATTTGTAAAATGAAAATACAAGATCTCTCATTCAAAATTCATGGATTTCAAAATGGCGATAGCAAAACATTAAACCAAGCATGGAGCTCCCCAAGTGTGGGGCCCTGTTTGACTGCACAAGTCACATATAGATGAAGCTCTCTGTCTGCACTGAGTCTGGTGTTTCTTTTCCGTTGAAATGTAGTTAGATTTTTAGTCTTTTATTTGTAACAGGGAAATTAAAAAATAAAAATTCTTTGTGACAAGGAAACATAATTGGTTCTTTAATATTTTCTACTACCAATTTAAAAGGCTGACTCCTAATCTTTTATTTGCTGAACATGCCAATGAGTGTAAAGATGCAAATTAGAGGCAAAGAGGATGACATTATTCTTCATATGAAAAATAATGGAGGAGGGGAAAAAGGCTGGAGGCTGTCTGGGTAGAGAGGAAGACCTGAGAAAAAGGCTTGTGTGCTAGCTGGTGGGAGACTTTGGAGAGAGTTAAAGAGGAAAAGGAGGCAATTGTCCCAGGGAAGAAAGAGCAGGGACAAAAGTTTATAAAGCCTAAGCAAAAAGAACAAAGCTGGAGGCATCACACTACCTGACTTCAAACTATACTACAAGGCTATAGTAACCAAAACAGCATGGTTCTGGTACCAAAACAGACATACAGACCAATGGAGAAGAACAGAGGCCTCAGAAATAATGCCACACATCTACAACCATCTGATCTTTGACAAACCTGTCAAATACAAGCAATGGGGAAAGGATTTCCTATTTAATAAAGGGTGTTGGAAAAACTGGCTAGCCATATGCAGGAAACAGAAATTGGACCCCTTCCTTATACCTTATACAAAAATTAACTCAAGATGGATTAAACACTTATATGTAAGACCTAAAACCATAAAAACCCTAGAAGAAAACCTAGACAGTTCCATTCAGGACAATGGCATGGGCAAAGACTTCATGACTAAAGCACCAAAAGCAATGGCAACAAAAGCCAAAATTGACAAATGGGATCTAATTAAACTAAAGAGCTTCTACTCAGTAAAAGAAACTATCATCAGAGTGAACTGGCAACCTATAGAATGGGAGAAAATTTTTGCAATCTATCCATCTGACAAAGGTCTAATATCCAGAATCTACAAGGAGCTTAAACAAATTTACAAGAAAAAAAAAACCCATCAAAAAGTGGGCAAAGGATATGAACAGACACTTCTCAAAAGAAGACATTTATGAGGCCAAAAAACATACGAAAAAAAGCTCATCATCACTGGTCATTAGAGAAATGCAAATAAAAACCACAATGAGATACCATCTCTCGCCTGTTAGAATGGCAATCATTAAAATGTATGGAAACAACAGATGATGGAGAGGATGTGGAGAAACAGGAACGCTTTTACACTGTTGATGGGAGTATAAATTAGTTCAACCATTGTGGAAGACAGTGTGGCAATTCCTCAAGGATCTAGAACCAGAAATACCATTTGACCCAGCAATCCCATTACTGGGTATATACCCAAAGGATTATAAATCATTCTACTATAAAGACGCATGCACACGTATGTTTATTGCAGCACTATTTACAATAGCAAAGACTTGGAACCAACCCAAATGCCCATCAATGATAGACTGGATAAAGAAAATATGGCACATTTACATCATGGAATACTATGCAGCCATAAAAAAGAATGAGTTCATGTCCTTTGCAGGGACATGGATGAGGCTTGAAACCATCATTCTCAGCAAACTAACACAGGGACAGAAAACTAAACACTGCATGTTCTCACTCAGGAGTTGAACAATGAGAACATATGGACACAGGGAGAGGAACATCACACACCAGGGCCTGTCAGGGGGTGGGGGGCTAGAGGAGGGATAGCATTAGGAGAAATACCTAATGTAGATGACGGGTTGATGGATGCAGCAAACCACCATGGCCCATGTATACCTATGTAACAAACCTGCACATTCTGCACATGTATCCCAGAACTCAAAGTATTAAAAAAGACAAAGTTTATAAAGATTTGCCATATGGCAAGTGATGTCAGCCGTGTTTGGTGTCATGGTAGGTTTGATATGTTACTCATATTTTTTTCTTTTACACTTTCAAATAAACTCATAGCAAACATTAATATATGCATAAATATTCATCTATGTTCCACCTAAAATTCTTATGTACTACTAGTGATAGACTACACTTTGAGACATACTGCTCAAATTAATTTAAAAATAATTTTCTTTCAGAGTACGGAAGAAACCAAAGGTGGAGGGCAGGGTAAAATATATTCTAGACTTATGGTTGAGACTGCCACTGATGTTGCTCATCTTAGTTAAGATGTTTAATTGTCGCTTTCATTTCAATGCCCATTGTAATGACCGAAAGATCTATAAAGGGTGAAAACCTGGAGAACCTAGAAAGTTTCCATCTGGCATCTATATGCCAGAAACTTGGAGGGTTCTCTGAAAGATAAAAACATGATGGAGAGAAATCACAGCAACTTGTGTTTCATGTCAAGCCAAGGGCAAGCCTGTCCGGCAGGGTCTGGAGGCTAGGGCACTCTGAGTTGGGGACTCTAAGTTGGGGGATCAATATTCTAGAGGAATTCCAGAGAGCACATAACTTGCTGAATATAACTTAGAATGGAGACTTGGGCCTCAGTGTGCTAATGTCAGCCAACACTTACTTCAGATGGTGTGCTGAATCGAGTGGCAACAAGGACAGCAAATTGACGAAGGGGGACACTGAGCAAACAAACAGCAATATGGAACTAAAGTCTTGTCAAGGTCCCTTCCATCTGTAGCTCCCTTCTCATGTCATGTAGGACAGAGGGTTCTCTGATCTGGCAAAATGTGCCTAGCAACATTAATCTCATTTCTTGTCCTTGTGCTGGAAGGACTCTCCCAGGCCCTTTGTTCAGCCAGCTACTTCTAGTCCTTTTTTTTTTTTTTCCACTTAAATATCATCTCCTCAGAGAGACTGGCTCCCATTTAAAGTAGCCGCCCTCCTTTATTCTGTATCAGTATCCACTTTTCTTCATAGCACTCATTACAATTTGTAATTACTTAATTTGTTAGTGGTCTGTCTTCTCCACTGCATTGTAGTAAGCTCCATGAGGGCAGGGATCTTGTCTGACTTGTTCACTGATATATCCTCAAAACACAGAATATAGTGGGTGTTCAATAATGAGTAAGCATTAGTAGAAAACAAGCAGGACAAAATGGATTATGTTTAATATTGTCAAGGTGTAATATATAGTGAAGATAAAATTGTCATGATTGAATATGCACTATTGGAATATATGAAACAAATAGTTTTAGAAATTTAAGTAGAAATCGTCAAAACCACAATCATGGTGAGATACTTTAATATTTATCTTTTAGTCCTTGACAGAAAAATAAAGATACAGAGCATTTGCATAATATAATTTAGCTTGATTTAACATTTATAATAGAGTTCATTGTGAGAGTACACATTCAAATGTATGTGTATGGAAGTTGCTCTCATTAAAATGAGAAAGAAGATATTATCATTGATATAAAGGAGATTTAAATGTTACAAGTGAATAGTCTTATGATTCCATGCTAATAATTGCTTTGTAAGTAGATGATTTCCTAGCAAAATAAAAATAACAAAATTAACTGTGACCATGAAGAAGCAAAAGATAAAGAACTACCCCTCTCCAAAAAATGAAGACTCAGACTTTTTCTGGATGAGTTTTCCCAAACCTTTAATGGATCAAATCATTCCTATATTGTTTCATCTGTTTTAGTCTAGAAAAAACAACAGGAAGCTTCCTAGGTTGTTTTATGAAACAGGTATAACTCTCATGCCAAAATTTACAGATGTAGCACACAAAAGAAAACTGCAGACACACTTCACTTAGGAATGTTGAATCATGAATCCTATATAAAACATTAGCACTTGTGGACTTTGTTCAAGAATGCAAGAATATTTTAATATTGGCAAATATATTAATAACATTCAATAATTAATAGGCAGGGGGAAATATCATCATGGCAGTAAATATTAAAAGGATTTGATAGAATCCCAGTTCTATCCCTGATTCAAAATGAAACAAAATAACAACAGAAAATTTGTAGAAAACTAAAACTAGAGAAATACATCCTTAATTTAATAAAGGGTATCTACCTTACACCAGCAGCCAACATTATACTTCATTATGAAATACTAGCACATTCCCATTAAAGTCAGGAATGACTCAAGAACGCCCATTATTATGGTTATTAATCAACATAGTTTAAACATTTCTAGGCAATACAGTGAAAGAAGAAAAATAATTCAGGTGTTAATATTGTAAAGAAAGGAGACAAAGTCATCTATATTTAGTGATAATATTATTGTCTATCTGGAATGAAACTGAAGAACAATGAGAACTAACGAGAGTTAACTAAGGGAGTAAGAAAATACATGTATAAAAATCAATAGCTCTCTTACATACCATCAATCCACTAGAAAATGTGGTGAAATGGATTATGTTCACAAAACAACAAAATATATATGATGCCTGGGAATAAATGTACTAAGAAAAGTGCAGGGCCTATCTGAATACAATGATAAACCTTATTCAGGGACATAAAAAGAGACTTGAATGAACAGAGAAACAAAACTACTTAGGTGAAAAAATTTTGTAACATTATCAATTCTCTCCAAATGAGTCTACATTTAATTGAATTCATGCCTAGCACGTGGGACACACAATAAATGATTTTTGAATGAATGATAAATAAGTGAACATAATTACCATAAAATTTAGAATTTTTTTTGACTTGACAAAATGATTTTAAGGTTCATCTAAAAAATTCTCAGAGCTGAAAATAAAATTTGATAGTAGAGACAATGAAAGGATTACCAGATCAGTTATTAAAACATAATGACATAAGATAGGCCGGGCGCAGTGGCTTACGGAGGCCTAGACGGGTGGATCACGATACCATCCTGGGAAACATGGTGAAACCCCGTCTCTACTAAAAATACAAAAATTAGTTGAGCGTGATGGTGCATGCCTGTAATCTCAGCTACTCGGGAGGCCAAGGCACAAGAATCACTTGAACCAGGAAGGCGGAGGTTGCGGTGAGCTGAGATTGCGCCATTGCACTCCAGCCTGGGCAACAGAGCGGTACTCTGTCTCAAAAAAAATAAAAGAAAAGATAAAATAAACAATAACATTAGTATTGGCACATGAATAGATAGGTTGGTGGAACAGAATAGAAAGTCAAGAAGCAGATCTATGACTATATAAGGATTTAGAATGTGATGATGTTATCTTAAGTATAATAGAAAAGGATGGATTTAATAAAGGGCCTTATGACTGCTGGAAAAATTGTATCCCTACTCCACAACACACTCCAAAATATACTCCAGGTGTATTAAATATTTAAATTTAAAAAGTACAACCATGAAAATGTTGGGAGTATTAGAGTATAGAATGGCTTTATAGAGGTAAAAATAATAAAGGAAGAGATTGATAGATTTAATTACATATAACATTTTAAGCTTCTGAGCTTCCCAAACACCATAAAAAAGGAAGGATAACCAATTACCTTGAAAAAAATATTTTAAATATGTGGCAGATTAAGAGTTAAGTTCTCTACTATGCAACACAATATGAAATATGTAAGCTCACTGATTTGAAAGTTGCAAGTTAAAACAAAAGATATTTTGTTTTATTTTGGCCATCAAATTGGCAAATAATAAAAAAATGGAGAGGTGTCAGAAAACTGGCACTTGCCTGTACTACTGGTAGAAGTGTATTTTGGGGTTGCCCTGCTGGAGGGTAATTTGGACATATTCAAGAGCCACCATGCCTTAAGAATTTATCTTAAGTAATTTTTCATGAATATTTGCAAATATATAAATATAAAGCTTCAGTGATAATCATTGCAAGCTAACGATAATGTAATGATAATCACTGCAGTATTCTTTATAACATCAATAAATTGTAAACAGCCTAAATGTTTTCCTATGGAGAAATTGCTAACTGAGTTATAATAGAGCCATATAATGGAATTCTGTGACATTATTAAAGATAGTTTTGGGAAATATTTAATGCTGTGGACAAATCTGTGTTATCCTCTTCTCTCATGTAGGAGGGAATTGTGTAAATAAGACTAAAAACCAGTTATTTAAAATAGTGAGAAAGAAGGATAAGGAAGGTTTTACTGTATGTAAGGCCTTGATTTTTGTCAATATATATGTAAGCCAACATATTTTCCAAGACTTTCTGTGATGGGATCTGATTTAGTTGGAATACATACTGTTTTCAGCTCATCAGTTGATTAGGCCTCTTCATGCCGTTTGTCAGAGGCAAGTTTACTATTGTAAATCAGCTTACAACAATGGCATGTGTCAGCCTATAGCTTAAGCATTTGTAAATTTAACACTTTTTCAGTTTCACAACAAAATTGCATTCTGATTATTAATGATGCTTAAGCTGTTATGAGATGAAAGTATATCTGTTAGCTATTTGACATTCTATAATTAATTTAAGCAAAGGTAATTACCATTCAAGGGTCATTGAAAGTGATAAATGCTTTATATGTTGGAATTAATAATTTTACTTCTTCTTAAGGGTCCTCATATTTTGTGCTTGCAAATGAAGGTATCCTGCCCAACAGTGAAAATGCTCATGGCCAATCTCTGGAAGAAGATTCCGCATTGGAAGCTTTGCTGAATTTTTTCTTTCCAGCAAGTAAGTTCTTGTTTGACTTTTTTTCCCCCTCTAATGTTCTTGTTTTGAAAAGAGTAATTAAATGTTTAGGAAGCAGTGTGGTGTAATGGCACTGGAGTGGGACAGAGCTGAGTTTGAATCCCGGCTCTGCTCTTTGGCTTAGGCAAGACAATCTCTCTGAACCTCAGTGCCCTCATCTTTGAAATGAAGATATTTACCACAAAGAATTATGAGGATGAACTGAGATAATATTCATAAGGCATTTCATAAATGTTTGTTACTGTTTATAAAATACTTTTCCTTCGCAAATATCTAAATCTTTCACAATTTACCTGAATGGCATTGCCTGAAATTCAGTCACTGACCCAGTATTGTGAAATTGATGTCTTCTGTGGCATTAGTGAGGGTACTGTGTGACTGATGTTATGGAATATGCCAGATGTTTTCCCATCTGTTTTAATGATAGAAATCCCAGGTTTCAAGTCTCACTGTCTTTTTGTGATTCTGTATATAATGTGTTTATCAAGCACATTATGACCCCTGAGAATTATTAACCACAAATAAACACGTTTCATTTTGTATAGCATGTGGTGCCCTTTCAAGGAGAAGCTTCATATAAATTGGAATATGTGAAGTACAAAGATAAAGCTCTTATGAAAAATCATGCAGAATTTATTCTAACAAAATTTGATATACTCTATAAGCACAAAATTATATCTGTTCTTTGATTCCAGGCCTTTCCACTGAATTCTTTAGTGAACTTGAAAAAATCTCTTTATGTTTCTTTATACTTGTTACATTAAGTTTAAAATAGGCATCTACCAATGAGAATAGCAAAATAAACAAGTTCCTTAAATAAACTCAAAATACTGCCGTGGTCAAATTGAGTAAATAAAAAAGAAATCTGAGACGGTGTTATGTCGTATAGGCTGAAAGAACGGTTTGAGTGCCAAAGTTAGTCGTAAACAACAACTAATGATGATTTAAGCTTTAAAGCTTATGAAAACGACAGATGTAAACAGTCGTATACTTACCTATAATAACTACATTGTACAGACACTGAAGCCACCTATAAAAATGGTTCGAAAAAGATATCTGCATTTCCCAAATATTTCTCCAACCTGGTGCAGGAAAGTAAGTCAAAATCAATTATATGAAGTAAAAATTTTGTCCAACAAAATAAAATTGTTCCATTTTAATAGAAACACCTGACCTAGGTTGATTCAAAAAGTGATTAAATATTTATAAAATGTACATACTGTCTTTGAAGACAATAACTACAGCTTCATAAAACGTGAAATATTTTTGACCAAGTTATTTCTTCCCCCACATAATTGAAAATAAACACTCTTACCACTTAAGCATGAAAAAAAAGTTCGTGTTTTGCCATTAGGCTACTATTTGTAAAATATTTATCTCTTGCAGATTAAAATGATAACCTTGATACACACTGGCAGGGAAGCTTGAGAGATCACCTGATCTTTCTCCCTTTGGACAAAATTACATACTTAAACCTGACAAAAAAAATTGTTCTACCTTTTTGATTCTTTAAAATTACCAATGCCTCTTAGTAATTTGAGCTTGAAAGTTAATTTGTTTTTGTTTTTTTGAGACAGAGTCTCGCTCTGTTGCCAGGCTGGAGTGCAGTGGCACAATCTCGGCTCACTGCAACCTCTGCTTCCCAGGTTCAAGCAATTCTCCTACCTCAGCCTCCTGAGTAGCTGGGACTACAGGCACATGCCACCACGCCCAGCTAATTTTTGTATTTTTAGTAGAGACAGGTTTTCACCATGTTGGCCAGGACGGTCTCGATCTCTTGACCTCGTGATCCGCCCGCCTTGGGCTCCCAAAGTGCTGGGATTACAGGCGCGAGCCATCGTGCCTGGCCTGTGTTAATTTTAATATCTAGCATAAAGTCCATCAGATGCACTTAAAGCATAAATTAACAGATGATCTTAGAGATCATATAGTCTAGTCTCTTCTACGATTTAACCCTAACCCTAACCCTCTCTTTAGCATTTCTGGAAAGTGGTGTTTGAACAGTACCCATGGTGAGAAACTCAGCATGCAAGGAAATCCATCCCATCTCTGAGTAGTCCTGACTATTGTCACCATTTTCTGGGTGTTTGACACCCAGAACTGAACACTTGATGCAATCCAACCTAGGGGAGAAGAGCCACTCTGGGCCTAGCAGAATTGAAGAACAGATTACTTAGAATATAGAACAACAAGTAGGATAAACTCTCATGTCTAAAATGTTTGGAAAATGAGTATCTAGGCCAGTTGGTAGTGCATTAAATTTTCGATCTTGCATAAGTTACTTTGATCCTTTATTATTTTTAAAACAGAGATTGTAAAACTCAATTTGGGAGTTTGTTGCAAAGATTAGTAATAAAGTGTGTAAAGCAAGGTTCCTGGCCCAAACAGGTGCCTAAATAATGGTAGATATTATTATTTTTACCTTGGCTTCAGCAATTGCCAATCTTTAAAAAAGAGGAATGTAGTAAAATATACTGAGGTTAAAATTTGCATAAAACAATTACATTGTTCTTTGCTGATGTTGAAGTGCTTTAGTGATTATAAAATATCAGTTACTACTTTTAAGTTTGTAATTGTTGATAGTATAAGAGATTGAACCGAATCTATTCTGGCCTTAACACATAGACATACTGTGGAGGTTTTTCTTTTTGAATGAAAATCTGATATTGTGCTTTTTAGTTTGTATTTGTTTCTCTTATAAAGCAGGATATTATAGAAAATAAGCTATTTGAGCTTGCAGGTCTTTTAGATTCAGGTATGTACGAATTTATTGCAGTTGCATGAATCTTGGTGTTAATGCCATAAATCATTGCTTGTTTAAAATTATAGAGTCATAATTTAAGGGTGAAACGAAGAATCTTAAAATATATTATAGTGCCAATATGATAAGTGTTCACAAAAAGTAGGTCAATGCCAGTGTATCACTTACTTTAGTCACTAGCAGCAAACTATGTAATTTTTACTTACATTCATTCTCATTGATGCATTCAATGAGTTTCTGTGGCTTAGTAACGTTAAGCCGGAGGATATATGTGGGATCATTTTAACAAGGGATTAGTTTTAAAAGCATTTGACTTGTTGTTATTTAGTTCCTTCTGTGTTATATTTGCATCATCACCACTCAGCTCATGATTTATTGTCCTTTTAAACTATCTTACCAAAGATTTTTTAACAACTTGTAATTTTCTGCAATTCACCTAGATTTGAAAATGTGATGTTAAATAACTTAGTGGTAACTTTTAGCTTAAGTCTTATTTTCTTTTAGCACCCATCATTAGTTGTATATGCCATTAAATGTTTGCTTTTCTTCTTTGTCTTCCAGTAATTATTTAATTAGGGAAAGTGGTAACTAACCATGCTGAATTCTCTTTCTTAAATTTCTGTTTTTAAAAGCTTGCATTCTGAGGGAAAATCAGGTGGTAAAGCCTTGTAATGAGCTGCAAGATCTTAGTGAGAGTGAATGTTTGAGACACAAATGCTGTTTTTCATCATTGGGGACCACGAGCTTCAAATGTTTTGCTCCATTTAGAGATGGTAAGTTATTCCTCTTTCATTTATTTCTATTTTTTAATATTAAATAAACAGATCGCAGTGGCATAAGTTCATATTTGGATTTCCTAGCTTAATACTTAAATGGGACTCCCAGTCCTAGAGCGGTGCTCCTTAGAAGGTCCTGAGGTGGTCATGACTCTGGTCAGGAGCAGTTTTTGCTTAGCCTTTGGATGGTGACTTTGGTAATACAAAAATTAGTCTCACATTTTCTTTTGCTTTAGTCACTATCTGTGTTTTGTCCAAAAGTTTCCAGGCTCTATGGAACCCTCAATGGCTGAGAGAAGATACCGGTTGGGCATGCCTTAGCTTACTTTTCTTTGCCCAGCTTTTCCTCCTAGGTAGAATTCTTCCCATTTGTCTTGTCTTCATGTCAGTATGTTACAGTAGACTTGCATGTTTCTTGTTAAGGTCTGCTTATTAGTTTTTCTTTATTGGGTATTTTTTGAGATAGCATCTCACTCTGTTACCCAGGCTGGAGTGCAGTGGTGACGTGATCACAGCTGACTGCAGCCTCGACATCCGGGGCTCAAGTGATCCACCCGCCTCAGCTTCCTGAGTAGTTGGGACTACAGACGTGCACCAGCAAGCCCGACTAATTTTTAATTTTTTTGTAGAGACAGGGTCTCCCTAGGCTTCCCAGGCTGGTCTCCAACTCTTGGGTTCCAGCAGTTCTTCTGCCTCGGCCTCCCAAAGTGCTGGAATTTATAGGTGTGAGCCACCACACCGAGTCTTGTTCTATAGTTTTTGAATTAGGTTCTTCTGAATATTTTTTTCTTTACAAAGTTTTGAGAACTACACCATCTGTTTTTGCTACCTTCATTTGGATATTGGGGATGTATTTCCAGTTGCTCTCATGATGCATGGATTTGATATGATGAAACACTAATACTACAAAAAGGATGCATGCAAAATAATATCTTAAGTTAATATAGTCCCTATTCAATTTACGACTTTTTGTTGAATATGTAGTATTAATACTGGAAGCTAAAACCTGATCATGAATATAATATTACAATTTTAACACTGTCACATGTTATTTGTAATTCATTTATCAGTTTGGTCTTTATATTATGTATGAAGCAACATTTGGTTCTTGCAGAGGAAAAAATTTAACTGTGACTTACAATTCCCCAATCACATTAGAATGCATTTTCCGATGAATATAAGACTAAAATATGCTTATTTCACCTGCACATTCTTGATTCCTTGTTTAATTTAATATTTTGTAATTTGGAAGTAAACCTGCAGCATCTGGTTATTCCCAGTCTCCCATCCAAGCACTAACCAGGCTAGACCTTGCTTAGCTCACAAGATCAGATGAGATGGGGCACATTCAGGGTGGTGTGACCATAGATTAAGAAGCTATTTATTTACCAAGTTAACGGTTCATAGATTAATGTGCTCCCCAAGTGCTCTAGGATATACAACATATGGCCAAGAGAAAAAGCCAATTTAGGGCCAGAGGAAGAAATATCATATGCATCATAGTAATCAATGATGGTACAAAAAGTAGGATCATTTTGTTAAGGCTTCATTAAGGGGTACATATTGAAAGTGTAGCCTTCAGTTGTATTTCAAGAACATTTCATGAACTCCTGTTCCTTATAAAGTAGCAAGGATATTTACCTGTCACATAAGAATACCTCCTCATTTCACTTTATTAACTGATAGTTTCTTTATAAAGACTTTATGAAAGAACTTGGATTTACTTCTCTTGCTTAAGTCATGAAAGTAACAGGATATAATTAAACCAACAGTGCCTAAACAGATGATGCAAATGTTTGGGCTTGGTGCGATCAGCCTGATCATCCTGGTATGTCTGCCCATTTATTGCCGCTCTCTTTTCTGGAGGAGGTAGGTGAATATAAACTTTTATTTGCTCGTTGCTAAGTATACATGAGTATTTGTGTATAGACATATTTATTAATACACTTCAGAAATACAGGGATTATGTTTGGGTTCTTTATGTTGAAAATATGGTAGCTTGGGAAAGACCTAAAACTAGAGTTGCCATAATATGTTTTTAAAATGCATGTTATCGGCCAGGCACGGTGGCTCACGCCTGTAATCCCAGCACTTTGGGAGGCCGAGGCGGGTGGATCACTTGAGGTCAGGAGTTCTAGACCAGTCTGACCAACATGGCGAAACCCCGCTTCTATTAAAAAAAAAATACAAAATTAGCCGGGCATGGTGGTGCACGCCTGTAATCCCAGCTACTTGGGAGGCTTAGGCAGGAGAATTGCTTGAACCTGGGAGGCCGAGGCAGGTGGATCACTTGAGGTCAGGAGTTCAAGACCAGCCTGGCCAACATGGTGAAACCCCGTTTCTATTTAAAAACTACAAAATTTGCCGGGCATGGTGGCGCACACCTGTAATCCCAGCTACTTGGGAGGCTTAGGCAAGAGAATTGCTTGAACCTGGGAGGCAGAGGTTGCAGTGAGCCAAGATCCCACCACTGCACTCCAGTCTCAGCAACAAGAGTGAAAATACGTCTCAGAAATAAAATAAAATGCGTGTTATTTTATTCTTCCATAGATTTTCTTCTTGCATAGTATCTGTACATTCCCTTATCAAACAAACCCACAATTAGAAGGAAAAATAAATTAGCAAGCTTGGTGTGTGTGCAGTGGGGGTGGCTATTAACTGCAAATCAGAACAGTTCCTGGAAGTGTTAGTTTCCATTGAGTCATCTGCCATTGGTCTTTAATGATCATCTACTATTGGGTCATAAAGCCTTGATCTGTCTTCAAGCCAATTGGAAAACAAATTTCTTCTTAGCATCTTATACAAAACGCCAATGGACTACTAGCATGATGCTTCCAAGCTTTTTTTTTTTTTTATAGCTCCCCACCTATGGGGACAGAGTGGGTACAGAGGTACAGAGCACAGTCAGGACTAGAGTGAGGTGAGTGAAGCACTTAGAGCACAAAGTTAAGGGAAGCACTCACTCTCAGGTTTGTGCGCGTGCAAGGTCAGCATTGTCACTACCCTGAGAATAAGTACCTCCTTAAATTCTCTGATAAAGAGAAGGTGCCTGTTGAAGGTTAAGCATGTTTTATGTTTTTATTGAAGTTAATGTGGAAGTAGTAGTTGAGTTACCAGAATATGGTTTAGATTTCGCAAGAAGAGTTAGACTATATACACTGCCTTACTTTGGATGAAGATCATCGAAGTGATTGGCAGTAGGAGTGGAATTTTTGACCCTTCCTTCTTCTCTTCAAAGGTTGATTTTGTATTAAAAAAATAAACCATGAATAACAATAAAGTAACATTTGCTAGAAATTGGTGGCTAGGAATATACCATGAAATTTAGAGAGTTTCTAGGATTATAAGTTTGGTATGATAACTTCATTATGGTCCCTGTGTTATACCTCTGCAAAGGAATTTTATGGGGGTGTTCAGGTCTCCTGGATTTTTTTTTTCTCTAAAATGAAATCCAAAGGATTGTTCTCGATCCTAATATATTTCCTTCTTTCTACATAATACAGACTGCTTGAGAAACAATGTGAATAAGTGTATATATTGGATACTATACATTTTGGTTTACTATGTTTTATTTATTTATTTTACTATTTTGTGCAAGAGCAGTATGCTCCTTCGGTCATCTTGAGCTGACTATCATGACCCTTGGAGCAGGTAGCAGATTCATCTTGCTGCCTAGCTGAATTTCCAGGAACAATGATTGAGAGTGGATGGGCACTTTCAGCCTATTGTGGTAGGCTGATTTTAGAGGCAAGGAGAATCATTGTGTAAGAACGGGGAAATCCCATCCCTGATATCAAACAAGGAGCCAAGTGCAGGCCATAGTCTGCTTTTGCAGGGCAAGATATCTCCTTAGAACGATTTCCTTAACTCACTTTCTGTTCTCCATTTCAAAGAATAAAGAGATAGATAAAATATTAGGGTAGGTAAAATAAATAACCCATAAAAGAGAAATAGACACAGCAGTAAAATCAATATGTGGTGGCTTAAAAAGGAAAAGAAAGAAGCCAAACACAGTTGTTTGTCCAAATCAGAGGTACCAAAAGCTATTATGACTATCTGCAGTAATGTGATTTGGGCCTCTTTTGGAAGACCTTTTTTTGCTCTTTCATCGTTGGAAGATAGCCTTAAGCTCCTCCTCCTGCTAAATCCTGTCTTAAACATTAAATAACTGAGAATTCCTTTAAGAAAGAGCTGTCGTAGCTCTCCTCTTGGCCTTCGGTTGCAAGCCAAAACAAACAATGTTTTGGTATTCCCCAACCTCTGCAATTTGGACAGTGCCTTTTTTAAGGATCACCTAAGGAGCCAGCAACTGACAAGAGTTGGAGAGCTTAAAAAATGAGAAGCACTTTGGGAGGCCAAGGCGGGCAGATCACGAGGTCAGGAGTTCGAGACCAGCCTGAACAACATGGTGAAACCCTGTCTCTACTAACAATACAAAAATTAGCCAGGCATGGTGACACGCGCCTGTAATCCCAGCTACTCAGGAGGCTGAGGCAGGAGAATCGCTTGAACCCGGGAGGCGGAAGTTACAGTGAGCCGAGATCGCGTCACTGCACTCTAGCCTGGGCGACAGAGTGAGACTCCGTCTCAAAAAAAACAAAAACAAAAACAAAAAAAAAATGTGAAGCAATTTGAGTTGGTGGGAGAACTAAAAGCAGTGTAGGTGAAAAGGGTAATTATGCACCAGAGCCATATGTACTTCAGTTTTTGGCGCCTAAGTCGTTTTTTCCACTATTGACCATATTCATTCAATGTTTGCCTGTGCCGGGTATAACGGAGGATACAGAAATTTTTAAGACATAGGCCCTACTTTTAAGGAGCTTAAATCCACCTTAAAACAAATCCCAAGTATGACACATTTAAATTACAATATAAGATGAAAATAATTAAGGACTAAAATGGATGGTAGCAATAACTTACAAAAGTTTTGAAGCAGTGGAGATCAGGTTAAGTAGGAGAGGGCACGTCAGGCTTCATGGTAGAGGTGCCGTTTCAGGTCGATTTTGAAGGGGGACAGATTTGGAGTAGGTAGAGAGGGGTCCTTTTCACAGAATTAATTACATTCAGATGGTGGTCTTCTCACTATAGACACCTTAATTTATTTCATTTCCTAGCAGATACAGCTTAATTTTGCCACTGAAAAAATCTATAACTGAATCTCTAGTTTACTTCTACTTGACTTGAGTTCTAGTGTGATATGAACCTGGTACACAGAGGACTCAAGCCAGTTTGAACTGGTTGCACATACAAAAGGAAGCAGAGAGCATTAGTGAAAAACTTTCTAAGAATTCACCAATAGCCATATTAAACTAACATATAAGATGTGTTTTTGAAATTTATTGTGTCCTTAAGGTTATGTAAGATCTATTTTTATCCTCAGTAGGGATCAGAAGCTTCATTAGGTATAAGTGTCACTAGTAGGCTTAAGCCTTTGCTTAGAGGAGAAGGAAGGAAAAGATCAAGTGGATAGCGACAAAAGGAAGCAGGGGAGAGGAATTCTAAGGGGAAGAGAAAAAGGGAGGTGGCTGAATTGTTCTTATAACAGCTATTACTGTAGCCAGCGACAGTAGTCTCAAGTGCAGTTTCTAATTCAGTTTCTAATCTTTATCTGTTTTTAGATAAAGTTTAAATCTGTGTGTATATGCCATTTAAACATCTGTGGATTATATAGAGATATGATACTTGAGTGTGTCTGTAGCTTTGGTAAGGTGGAAAACTTAAACATAATACCATGCCTGTTAAATTCAGATGAAGTGCATTTTCATGTTCTTTTTCTTCCTATCAGATTGAATTTGTAACTTTGAATTAAGACAAAATTCAGAACTCAGTCTGAAAATGACAAAACTGTGTTTTCTTTCAACTAATAAAATGTCTATTTTTTTTGAAGATTGTAGATCATCTGATACACAGATGATGTAAAAAGCACATCCCCCATACACTTTCAATGTTGCTACTTGCCAGATGGCTGTTACTGAAAATTTCTACATTTAGACAAATCCTGCTGCATGATTCCCTGTATTATAATCTGGTTTTCATTATGCCGATAGTCTTAGTGCTACTTATTTTCTTACAATGGGAGGTAAAGAACTGGGAATAAACGTGTCAAAAACTGCCTAAAAATCATCACCCTTTGAATTTAAAAAATAGACATTTACATTTTCAATTTCCCATGTTTGCATATCTCATTATACTGTACAATATAATTAGTAATGTTATTTTGAAAAGCTTTATGCAGTAATTAGCGAACTACTGGAAAGTTTGAAGTTCCTAGGATTATATACATCTGAATTCAGAGGAAGGAAATAAAATCTATAAATTTTGAAAAGTATGACTAGGCTCTAAGAACTTTGATAAAATATGTCAGATGAGAATGTGAGCAAACTGGAACTCTGCTCTAACATGATTCACTATAGGTTTGAAATTCGTATAAAGCTGGTACTTCTTGGACGCTGTTCATGGTAATTTAATTACTGAAATAATAAGAGAACCTCATTATGCGGATCATATGTCTGAGGTGTTCTCATTGCAAGGACTCCAAGGACAGCATTTTAGAGAACTCTGGCATAGTAGGTACTATTAAAAAGAACATTCTGTTGCCAAGTAACTAATAACTTCATTGCAAAATGAAGTGACCTTTTCTCAATTCCCATTTAATTTGATCTTTTTGTCACAGAGTACACTGTTGACTGCTCCCTTCTTGAAATTTCCCCCCCTTGGATTTCATTGTTCCTCTTACAATTTTGATCCATCTCAGTCTGCTTTTCTTTGTTCACCCAAATGTGGTTGTTTCCCAAAGCCTTACTCCCATTTATCAGAAAATGTTAGAAATATATAGTAGGAAGAACATTCTAAAAGATCTGCATTCTCATTCTGCTTTCGCCACGTTTCATGGATGTGTTTAAATTCTTTGAGTATTGATTTTCTAACAAAATTATAGTAGAGACTTGAGTTAGATAATTTCTATGGTATTTTCTGACCATAGTATTCCAAGAGTCTCTGGGTAAATTACTCTTAATTCCAAATCCTAAAATCTTCACCTCTACCTGTTCCATATTTCCAGTCACTCTCGTGAATTAGATGTTTTATCAGCACCTCAAATGCAACATGTGAAAAAGTGAACTCATTTTCTTTTTCTCCTAAATCATCTCCCCTTGACCCTTCTCCATTCCTGTCAGTGATTTCTTTAGTTTCCCAGGCTAGAACCTTAGAGTCTTTGGTGACTATTTCTTCTCATTTATCCTCAATATATAATCTTTTCACTTACTCTCCTTGTCATTGTGTTCTGTTTTGTTTTGTTCTTCTTTGGAATGAGTCTGGAATTTGCCCCTTCTCCCATTTTATTGTAATTTAGTACCAGCCTTGAGTGCCTTTTCCCATTCTAGGCAAGTGGCTTCAGGAGAGGAGCAAAAGGGAACTAAGGGTAGCATCTAAAGAGCAAAGGCAGGTTTCAGAGCTGAGAGGTCGTAATGATATATCTAATCCAAGAGATTCTTATAAGAGAGACACCATCTGAGATGGGGCCGCAAGTGGGGCTTGGAGGATGGCTAGGAGGTGGGTTCCAGAGAGGTTTCCTGGTACTTAAATAGGAATGTATAGCATTGGCCTTAGGTAAAGAGGAATTAAGGATACCTGCCAAACCAGTTTGGACATATACCTGGACTCCTTATCTACTCTCCCTCTAATCCATCCCGCAATGTCTTGCCAGACTCATCTTCCTGAAATATCTCTATTTCATTTCATTATATCATTCAAGAACTTCTAATGCTTTCAAGAATATCTGTGTTCCAGGCCTTGTGTTAGGTGCTGTGAAGGACAAAGAAGCAAATCAGATTATGCTCTGTGCTCTCAAGGAACACACATAGTCTATGTAATAAGGGACATATACAAGTATCCAAAGTAGAAAATCATTGTCCGTAAAAGAGGTACAGATAAAAAGTTAGCATGTAGATGGCTTCTACGGAAGTAAACTTGGGAATTTTTTTTTTAAGACAAGTTCTCGCTCTGTCACCCAGGCTGCAGTGCAGTGGCACAATCACGGCTCACTGCAGCCTCGACTTCCCGGGCTCCGGCAATCCTCCCACCTCAGCCTCCCGAGTACCCAGGACCACAGGCGTGTGCCACCACACCCAACTAATTTTTGTATATTTGGTAGAAACAGAGCTTCACCATGTTGCCCAGGCTGGTCTCAAACTCCTGAGCTCAAGGAATCCACCTGCCTTGGCCTCCTGAAGTGCTGGGATTACAGACAGAAGCCAACATGCCCAGCCCGTGGGTCCTGGGCTTTTCTTTTCCTGGGAGAGTTTTATTATAGCCTTGCTCTCGTTACTTGTTATTGGTCTGTTCAGGTTTTGGATTTCTTCCTGGCTCAATTTTGTTAGGTTGTATGTGTCTAGACATTTTTCCATTTCTTCTAGATTTTACAATTTATTGGCATATAGTTGCTCAGAGTAGCCACTATTGAACCTTTGAATTTCTATGGTATCAGTTATAATGTCTTCTTTTTCATCTCTGATTTTACTTATTTGGGTATTCGCTCTTGTTTGCTTAGTCTGGCTAAAGGTTTGTGAATTTTATTTCTCTTTCTTAAAAAAACAACTTTTTGTTTCATTAATCTTCTGTATTGTTTTCTTCATTTCAAATTTATTTATTTCTGCTCTCATCTTTATTATTTTTATTCTCCTAATTGTGGGTTTGGTTTGATTTTGCTTTTCTGGTTATTTAAGATGTATCATTAGGCTGTTTATGTGAAGTTTTTCCTCTTTTTGATATAGGTACTTACAGCTATAATCTTCCCTCTGAGTACTGCTTATGTTGTATCCCAGGTTTTGGTATATCATGTTTCCATTATCAGTTGTTTCAAGAAGTGTTTTAATTTCCTTCTTAATCTCTTCATTGATTCATTGGCTATTCAGGAACATATTGTTTAATTTCCATGTGTTTGTATAGTTTCCAAATTTCCTTTTGTTATTGATTTCTAGTTTTATTCCATTTTGGTGAGAGAAGATGCTTGTTATCGTTTTAATTTTTTTCAATGTTTTAGGGCTTGCTTTGTGACCTAACACACAGTCTATCCTTGAGGATAATTCATGTGCTGGGGAAAGAAAGTGTATTCTGTAGGGTTTTCTCTAAGTATCTATTAGGTCTATTTGGTGTACAGTGCAAATTAAGTCTGATGTTACTTTGTTCATTTTCTGTCTGGAATATCTGTCCAGTGCTGACAGTAGGGTATTGAAGTCACTAGCTATTATTGTACTGGGGTCTATCTCTATCTTTAGCTCTAATACTATTTGCTTTATGTATCTGGGTGTTCCAGTGTTGGGTGCACATATATTTACTATTGCTATATTCCATTGCTGAGTTGGCCTCTATCATTATGTGGTGACTGTCTTTGTCTCTTCATATAGTTTTGTTTTGAAATAGATTTTTTCTGATGTAAGTATAGCTACTCCTTCTCTTTCTTGGTTTCCATTGGTATGGAATGTCTTTTTTTCATTCCTTTATTTTCAGTCTATATGTGTCTTTATAGGTGAAGTGTGTTTCTTCATATAGTTTTGTTTTGAAATATATTTTTTACTGATGTAAGTATAGCTACTCCTGCTCTGTCTTGGTTTTCATTGGTATGGAATGTCTTTTTTTCATTCCTTTATTTTCAAGCTATATGTGTCTTTATAGGTGAAGTGTGTTTCTTGTAGGCAACTGATGATTGGGTCTCATTTTTATATCCATTCAGCCACTCTGTGTCTTTTGATTGGAGAGTGTAGTCCTTTTATATTCAGTGTTATTATTGATAAGTAATGACTTACTTCTGCCATTTTGTTATTTGTTTTCTGGTGGCCTTGTGGTCTTCTCCTTCTACTTTCCTTCCTTCCTGTCTTCCTCTAGTGAAGGTGATTTTCTCCGGTGATATGATTTAGTTTCTTGCTTTTTATTTTCTGTGAATCCATTGTATGTTTTTTGATTAGAGGTTACCATGAGGCTAGCAAATACTATCTAATAACCTATTATTTTAAGCTGATAACAACATAACATTGTTTGCATAAACAGTCAACAAAAAGGAAACTAATAAAAACTCTACCTCATAGTTTCATCCCCCAATTTTTAAACTTTTTATTGTTTCTGCTTGTATCTTATAGTAGTCGATGTTTTGAAGAGTTGTTGCAGTTAATATTTTTGATTGGTTCATCTTTAGTCTTTCCACTTAAGAGTAGTTTATACAACAAAGTTACTTTGTTATAATATTTTGTGGTTTTCTGCATACTTATTATTGCCAGTGAGTTTTGTACCTTCAGATGATTTATTATTGGTCATTAACACCCTTTTCTTTCTCATTAAAGTATTCAATGTAGCATTTTGTGTAGGACAGATCTGGTATTGATGAAATCCCCCAGCTTTTGTTTGTCTGGGAAAGTCTTTATTTTTCTTCATGTCTGAAGGATATTTTCGTTGGACATACTGCTCTAGGGTGAAAGAGTAGTATGTCTTATTTTTCCTTCAGCACCTTATATATATCATGCTACTCTCTCCTGGCCATAAGGTTTCTGCTGGTAACTCTGCTGCCAGACTTACTGGGGCTCCATTGTATGTTATTTGTTTCTTTTCTCTTAGTGCTTTTAGGATCCATTGTTCATCCTTGACCTTTGGGAGTTTGATTATTAAATGCCTTGAGGTCATCTTCTTTTGGTTAAATCTGCCTGGTATTCTATAACTTCTTGTACTTGTATATTGATATCTTTGTCTAGGTTTGGGACATCCTCTGTTATTATTGCTTTGAACAAACTTTTACCCCATCACCTTCTCTACCTCCTTTTTAAGGCCACTAACTCTTAGATTTGTCCTTTTGAGACTATTTTCTTTTTTTTAAATTTTTTAAATTTTATTATTATTATACTTTAAGTTTTAGGGTACATGTGCACAATGTGCAGGTTAGTTACATGTGTATGCATGTGCCATGCTGGTGCGCTGCACCCACTAACTGGTCATCTAGCATTAGGTATATCTCCCAATGCTATCCCTCTCCCCTCCCCCCACCCCACCACAGTCCCCAGAGTGTGATATTCCCCTTCCTGTGTCCATGTGATCTCATTGTTCAATTCCCACCTATGAGTGAGAATATGCGGTGTTTGGTTTTTTGTTCTTGCGATAGTTTACTGAGAATGATGATTTCCAATTTCATCCATGTCCCTACAAAGGACGTGAACTCATCATTTTTTATGGCTGCATAGTATTCCATGGTGTATATGTGCCACATTTTCTTGATCCAGTCTATCATTGTTGGACATTTGGTTTGGTTCCAAGTCTTTGCTATTGTGAATAGTGTTGCAATAAACATACGTGTGCATGTGTCTTTATAGCAGCATGATTTATAGTCCTTTGGGTATATACCCAGTAATGGGATGGCTGGGTCAAATGGTATTTCTAGTTCTAGATCCCTGAGGAATCGCCACACTGACTTGCACAAGGGTTGAACTAGTTTACAGTCCCACCAACAGTGTAAAAGTGTTCCTATTTCTCCACATCCTCTCCAGCACCTGTTGTTTCCTGACTTTTTAATGATCGCCATTCTAACTGGCATGAGATGGTATCTCATTGTGGTTTTGATTTGCATTTCTCTGATGGCCAGTGATGGTGAGCATTTTTTCATGTGTTTTTTGGCTGCATAAATGTCTTCTTTTGAGAAGTGTCTGTTCATGCCAAGTCAATCCTAAGCCAAAAGAACAAAGCTGGAGGCATCACACTACCTGACTTCAAACTATACTACAAGGCTACAGTAACCAAAACAGCATGGTACTGGTATCAAAACAGAGACATAGATCAATGGAACAGAACAGAGCCCTCAGAAGTAACACCGCATATCTATAACTATCTGATCTTTGACAAACCTGAGAAATACAAGAAATGGGGAAAGGATTCCCTATTTAATAAATGGTGCTGGGAAAACTGGCTAGCCATATGTAGAAAGCTGAAACTGGATCCCTTCCTTACACCTTATACAAAAATTAATTCAAGATGGATTAAAGACTTAAACGTTAGACCTAAAACCATAAAAACCCTAGAAAAAAATCTAGGCATTACCATTCAGGACATAGGCATGGGCAAGGACTTCATGTCTAAAATACCAAAAGCAATGACAACAAAAGACAAAATTGACAAATGGGATCTAATTAAACTAAAGAGCTTCTGCCCAGCAAAAGAAACTACCATCAGAGTGAACAGGCAACCTACAGAATGGGGGAAAATTTTCGCAACCTACTCATCTGACAAAGGGCTAATATCCAGAATCTACAATGAACTCAAACAAATTTACAAGAAAAAAACAAACAACCCCATCAAAAAGTGGGCGAAGGACATGAACAGACACCTTTTGAGACTATTTTCTAGATGTTGTAGGCATGTTTCATTGTTTTCTTTTTTCTTTTGTCTCCTCTGACCATTTTAAATGGTATTAAATGTATTTTAAAATAGCCTATCTTCAAGGTCACTAATTGTTTATTCTACTTGATCAATCTACTATTAAAAAACTCTGATGCATTCTTCAGTGTGTCAGTTGCATTTTTAACTCCAGAATTTCTGCCTGATTATTTTTAATTATTTCAACCTCTTTTTTCAGTTTGTCTGATATAATTATGCATTCCTTGTCTGTGTTCTATTGAATTTCTTTGTGTTTCCTCAAAACAGCTATTTTGAATTGTTTGTCTGGAAGATAATATGTCTCTGTTTCTCCAGGATTAGTTTCTGGTGCCTTATTTAGTTCATTTGGTGATTTCACATTTTCCTGGATGGTCTTGATGCTTGTGAATGTTTGTCTGTGTCTGGGCATTGAAGAGTTAGGTATTCGTTGTACTGTTCACTATCTGGGCTTGTTTGTACCTGTCTTTCTTCGGACAGCTTTCCAGGTGTTCTAAGGGACTTGAGTGTTGTGATCTAAGCTGTATTCACATTAGGAGGCATACCAAATCCAGTGACGCTGTGACTCTTGCAGACTTGTAGAGGTACTTCCTTAATGATCTTGGGAAAAAAACCAGAATAATTCTCTGGATTACCATCAGAGGCTCTTGTTCTCTTCCTTTCCTTTTCCCCAATCAAATGGAGTCTCTCTCTCTGGACTGAGCTGCCTGGAGCTTTGGGGTGAGGTGACCCAAACACCACTGAGGCCACCACCACTGGGACTGCACTAGGGCAGACCTTAAGCCAGCACAGCACTAGGGCTTGTCCAAGGCCCACTGTAATCACTACCTGGCCACTGCTTATGTTTGCTCAAGGCACTGGGACTCTACAAACAGCAGGTGGCAAAGCCAGCCAGCCTTGTATCCTTCCCTTCAGGGTGGTGAGTTCTTGCAGGCCCCAGGCATGTCCAGGGGTACTTTGCAGGAGCCAAGAACTAGAGTCAAAACCTTAGAAATATACCCAGTGTTCTGTTGTACTGCAGGTGATCTGGCACTCACCACAAGATGCAGTTCTTCCCACTGTTTCTTCCCCTTTCTACAGGCAGAAGAGCCCTACCTTGTGGCAATCAACACTGCAGGCCCAGCGGGAGTACTGCCAATGTTCTCTTAAAGCCCGAGGGCTCTTCTATCAGCTTGTGGTGAATGTTACCTGGCCTGGGACTCACCACCCTTCAGGGCAGTGGGCTCCCCTCTGGCCCAGGGCAGGTCCAGAAATGCCATCCAACAGCCAAGGCCCGGGATTGGGTACGCTAAAAGCCCACTTGGTGCTCTACTCCCCTGTGACTAAGCTGGTTATTTAAGGTTCAAGACAAAATTCCCTTTACTTTTCCCACTGCTTTTCTCAAGCAGGAGTCTCTCCCTGTAGCCACCACAGCTGAGGATGTGCTGAGTCACACCTGAATTCAGCAAGTCTCAAAGTCTCACCCAAGGCTCACAGCATAACCTAGGTATCACTGCTTGTTATTCAGGGCCCAAGGGATTTTCAGTCAGCAGGTCCTGCTAGGACTGGATCCTTCCCTTTAAGGCAGTAGATTGTCTCCTGGTTCAGGGTGTATCTAGAACTGTCATCTGTGAGCTAGGGCCTGAAAAGGGGACCTCTTGACTCTGACTGGTGCCCTTTCCCACTGTGGCTGAGCTGATATCCAAGATGTAAGACAAAGTCTTCTTTACTCTTCCCTCTCCTCTTCTGAAACAGATGGAAGGAGTCTCTTTTGGAGCTATGAGTTTTGCAGCCTGGAGTTAGGGGAGGGGTGGCACCAACATTCCCTTAGCCACCCTGGCTAGTGTGTCAGTAGGTTGTGTGCTTCCTAAATCCACTGACTCTTAACCCAGTTCAGCACTAGGACTAACCTAAGAATTGCAGTCCTGGTGGCCTAGACTGCCTTTCAAGGTTATTGAGGGCCCCAGTGAACTTTTGGCCCACAGTGGCAAGGCTTGCCAGATTCAATCCTGACTACTGGGATGGGTGGTTCCTCTCTGGCTAGGTCTGGTTTAAATAGTCCCTCTGTGAGTGGGCATCAGCTGAGTTCAGCCTGGTTTTGCTTTCTGCTTTGACAGGGCAGCTCTGAGTTCAATGTAATGTCTCACAGTTGCTGCACTCTTTCTCTCCCAAGTGCACAGATTCTCTTTCTGTGCCATGCAGCCACTGCTGGGGGATAGGGGAGAGGCGGCATTGGCAATTCAAGACTGTCTTTCCTACTCTCTTCAGTACTTCTTTCAGCTGTATGAAGTTAAAAGCAAGTACTCTGAGTGCTCCCCTGATTTTTGGTTCTTATGAAGGGGCTTTTTTTTTTCCTGTGTATATAGTTGTTAAATTTGGTGTTCCTATGGCGGGGTAGGATGGGGGTAATTGTTAGAGCATTCTGTTCTGCCATCTTGCTCTGTCCTCAGGCCATTTCTTTCTTTCTGATCAGTTATGTTAAACTCTTGAGGTTCCAAAACACCCAACAAATTTCTTCAATGATGTATGTTTTTGTTTCTTTGAGCCCCTAGCCTCAGAGTTCCCTGATATACTCAATCCGGAGGAATTGCCCCTTTACTCATCCTTGGCCACCCAGTTTCATGCCCACATCTTGAACATTGTTATTCACTCAAAATTGAACCTCTGAATCTCTGAAATCTTAAAGTTCAAAATCCTACTCTTTCACCATAGGTTCCTTGTCCTCCAGCTTTTTCTCTGCTTCATTTTTGCTGAACCTGTTCTTTAACACATTGAGGCCTCCAGTGTCTTTAACTCTCTCTTTTCTCCCGGTCTGCCATCTTCCTAACATCATTTGCTCTTTTTTTTTTTTTATCCAGCCTGGATCCCATTGTCGAGTACTTTAATCCATTCTTGTTTCCAGTCCCCTTGTTTCATGGAAACTGAATCCATACCACTTCTCTGCTCTTAGATCTAGGCTCCTGGGAATTTTTAGAAGAAAAAAAATGTCCCACAACTGTGTGGATCTGTGTCATTAGGAATTTCCAGTGAGCTCACTTAACATTTCCAGCCATGCCACTCTACTAGATGTTTACAAACAACATGCCACCTTGTCACTCTGAGTCTCATAAAGTGTATCTGCTGACTGAAATGCTCTTATGCATCTCCCCACCTCCACTTTTCTTTATCTGGCTCTCTCCACTCAGGCTGCAGGCCTCATCTTAGAGGTCACCTCTTCTAGGAAGCTTACTCCAAACCTCCTGCACACATTGGGTCAGGCTTCTTCTTGTCTGCCTTCTACCAACCTCTGATTACCTCTACTTGAACTCATCTCAACATAATATTGTTAGTCTGTATATCTACTTTCCCTTCTAAATTTTAAGCTCCTCAAGGACAGGTACCATATCTTAGTCATGTTTATGTCTCTAGTACTTAGAATAATGTTTATTTAATAAATGAGCAAATATATCAGTGAGTGAATGAGTGTGCAAGAAATTGACCTTTTCCGTGTGCGTATTCTGGTCATGATATATGACACTTTATATGAAAAGAAGAAAACCACCTCTAGGACACTGAAAAATCATTTCACTCCTACTCTCTCCCTTGGGCATTTTCATTGCCTATTAGGTAGAATAGCTAACCTTGGATCTCAGTAGTAAATGTTAGTCATATAGCCAGTTAGTGATGAGGCTGAACAAAAACCAAGTCCTCTGAAACCTAGGTCAGTTTTGAAATAATAAGGCTGTGTTGCTTTTTTGTTGTCAATTAAGGTGAAATGTACATGACCAAATTTAAAAGAAAATCTGTAGATAAAGAAAACATAGTCATTTTAATTATATAAAGTAGGCTATATTGACGTCACAGCATTAGAAAAAAGCATAAGTTCTCAATTTCTTCTCTAAAATCCTGAAATTCAAAAATTTCTGCAAACCTAAAAATTTCGTTGTATTCATTTTGCGACAAACCTGGACTGAGATTCCTTCTAGTCATTATTTAATTCTTAGAGTGAATATTCATATATTTGTTGCAGAAATGTTACTGTGTTTGATTATGAGATGCTACCCCAGACCCCATGGGAATGTCATGTAGTATTCAATATATCGTGTCATATTACCTTTCTAAATCCAAAAGAATCTGCATTCTCAAGCACATCTGGCCCCAAGGTACTGAGAACTGTGTAGTTGTTTCAGTTATTATTTTTTTTGGACTGTAGGTAACAACATGGCAACATAAATAGGCCATAGATAAATCATATAAATATATTTTTTGCCTTCATTCACCATTTCATTTATGCCCAGAGACATTTTTTTGATTAATTGGGAAAGAATTTGTTTCTTTGCCCCACATTTGTCTTACCTAGTGGAGGTCAGTGTCAACCCAGTAATACAGTTTTAGGGGAGAAAAGTTAGTATTACTTATCTTCAAAGTCATAATTTCAAAGGCAGACTTATCTTTCTCTGGGACCCACATGCTCAGAACCTTGTTTTTCTGTACAGCTAAGTAGCACTTACAAGGTCCTGGTATCTTCTTCTGTAAGCTACCTAGCTTGAGCTGAGGATAGGATTATTTATCTGTCATTACCTCTTCATAATATTGTGTGCAAATCTTTCTCTCTTTTTTTCTGTCTTTGAATTTTTCTCTTTACCTCTGCCATGAACATTACTATTTTTTTTTCTTCTTGGCTTATGTTTAGTTCTTTAGAAAGTAAAAGCCCTATAAGCATAAAAATCAACAAACATTTCCATTTCCTCTGTGGGATATAAAAAATGATAAGGTAAGGTTCCAGTCTGAAGGAATTTACAAGCTTTGAGGAGAGAATGAGACAGGTTAGTGTAGTAGGAGAGAGATTGTACTTTAGATTTAGGTAGGTCTGGATTTGAATCCTGGTTCTACTACTGAGTAGTTTGGTGACCTCGGCAAGTTACTTTCCGTCTTGGTGCCTCAGTTTCCCCATATGAAAAATGGGAATGATAGAAATAATGCCTGCCTCATCAAGTCGTTAATGAAGATTAAATGAGATCATGCACATGAAGTGCTTGTTATGCACATAGGAAGTTTATCATACCTGCTGCTAGCCATTATTCACGAATACTGCAAAGTGGTCTAATGGAAAAAGCTTGTACTTTAGAGTCAAACAGACCTACGTTTAAATTCTAGCATCTCCATTACTAGTTATCTGTGACCTTGGGTGAATTATTTTACCTCTTTAAGCCCCAGATTAATCATTTGCAAAATAGGAAACACACTATCCACCTTCTAGGGTTGTTATGAGGATTTAATGAGAAAGTATATAAAGCACTTAGTGAAGTTCGTGGCATGTGGTAGCCTCTCAAGTGCCCCTTTACCAACTGTCCACACAAATACAAGGAGGTACGAGATTGTATACCCAATGACAACAGGAGTAAGTGAAAGTGCTTTGAAAATTGTAAATGCTAATACAATGTGAGCCATTACTGTGTAGATTTGAAGTTCATAGGAGGAAGGAATCCCTCTAAACTAGCAGTGGAAGAGCTGGCTTCCTAGACAAGATAATATCTAAACTTACCGTTAAAGAGTGGGTAACATTGATGTCAGCACAGGGAAGTGGGAGAGCATTTCTGTTACAGAAGGTCACATAATCAAAATGACTGTATAGAGAATAATAATGATGGTTATGATGATCAATATGAGCAAGCCAAGTGGAATAATTTCTATCGGATTTATTAAATCTGGTGAGTTAAAAATATCAGGTGGGAAAGTATAGTTATCTGGGCAAATATTTTTTTCCTTATAACCCTCCCATTGTTATTCTATCACTAATGAGAAATAAGGTTTCACTTGAACTTTTTATGTTACAGCGAACGGGCCGATTATATACAAAGGCAGGACAACAGAGTTGTAACGGGTTTGAAGAAACAAAGAAGGAAGCGAAAGAGGAAGTCTGAAGTGTTACAGAAAGCAGCAAGAGGACGTGAGGAACATGATGAAGAGTAGCAAGAGACCAAAGGTAATTGACAATAGGATATAAAGTTGAAGTGCTCAATCTCTGATTCTTGTTAGCTTTATATTTCTACCATCATTTTGGCTTGACTGACACATTTTTTTTAACCACACAAATGTTTGGATCACAGGAGGGCCAGCTTCTGAACAAATATTTATCACTAGAGATATTGAGATGGTAGGAAAATGGATAAGAAATGTGCCAAATTGTTTTGAGTGCCACATTATATGGTATACACAGGTCAGCTTTTCAGAGGGAGAAAAGAAGTTGATCCTGCCCACTCTGACTCTATGGCTCCCTGATAGACACCCTTGGTAAATAATGAAGGCCACAGTCCTCATATGTGACCACATCACATATCCAGGGGAAGGAGAATGGCCTTAGGAGTCTGACAGAGCTGAGATTGAATCCTGGATCTTACCTGTTAGTCTTAGCTACCTGTTCTTCAAACCTGCACTATGTAGTGTTAGAAGAGGTTGAGAGAGGGATCCCAGAATCATATACTAGGGACTACTTTGTACAGGTTATACTTGTACAGGGTTATAGATCCCTAGCCTTGACTTGGGTCTCCTCCTCCCAAAATAACTGTGAAGGGACAAGTAAGAATAAAATGGTTGGTGAGAAACAAAGCTGTATCTCAGGGACTGGGAGTAAGGAGACCCAGGTCATTAACTAGTAGTGTTTCCATGGGCAGTGAAATTAACCTTTCAGTTCCTTGATACCATCATAGATTTTTTGTGTAACTTAAACAATATAATGTATGTGAAAATGTTTTGAAAATTGCAGTGCAGTACCCAAAATTACGGTATTAAGTTACAGAGAAGCAAAGGAATGGAATGACAGGCCATTGAATTCCGTGTCAGGAGACTCTGGCTTTAGTCCCAGTTCTGCCATTATTTACAGTGTTTGCTTGAGCAAGTCCTTTAACTTTCTTGGGCTTCATTTCACCAATCTTCAGAATGAGAAGGTTGATTTGATGAATAGGAAAAGTGATTTATCTCAGAAGAAAAAAAAGAAAATCTTTATATAAGGTATCATATATGTATATTTGATACATATTTACTTAAGGTAACACATAAATATGTATTACTATAATAATGCCTGTGTATTATTATTCATATAAATATATTACCTTGTATTAGTTTAATGCAATACATGTGTGCATATGTACACATGTACACACACATATATACATATGTAACATTATAACTAGACTAACAAAACTTGGTTTCTGTGGACCATTCACTGAGACATGGAAGTTAACTTTGTTATTCAGAAATTATCTCTGTAATGATATTTGCTCTAATCTGTTTTATATGTATGCCTCACAGTAACAGAAGATGATGTACTGGCAAACTGAAAATACATAAGTTAATCATAACATTCAGTATATAGAATTTGATAATTTTGTTGCAGGGACTTCTTTTATGACAAAGTGCGATATGTGAATACCAGCCTTTTCAAGTTGTTTAACCCTACTTTACTTTTCTCCCATAGCATTATTTTCCCCTCAAGACAACAGAAACCATTCAGAGCAGAGGGGACTGTCTCAGCCATGCAAACCTCATGGAGCATTTTGGAAAGCTAAAAATTGGTTCTTATTTTTGTCATGTTTACTTTCAAACATGAAATAAAATTGAGTTCTGTTTTCATGCATCAAACCAGAATCTGAATTCTTTTTATTAAAAACAGTTCCTACAGAATCTTTAAAAACATGCCTAAAACACCGGTGGCATTCAGATCCTAAAAAGTTACATGATTTTTGCAACTTGGGTTATTGTATCAATGTATACTTCTGTTGGTACTAAATAAGACAGATGTTCCATATTGTTATTCACCTGTCAGCAAGCAGAGAGAAAAACCCCAATGATCATATGTTGCAGTGTGTGATACTTTGTTTATTTTGAGGAAAAGAGGTGAAGATAATTTGTAGGGTTTTTTTATTTTATAAATTATAATGTTATTTTTCCCACTATAAAAGTAAAATACACTTATAGGAAATTTGGTAAAGAAGAATATATAGGATAAAGGAAAAAATCAAATCATAATTTCACTAGTGCTAAATACTGTTACCTTGTTGTGTTTTCTTTTCTTTTTAAATAATTGTGTTCTGTGATATATATGAATTTATTATGCTGTTTTTAAAAATTATGTCTTATGATTCACTTTTTTCTTTTGAAATATGTGAGACTCAGGTTTACCTGGGCTTGTTACTCATTCATGTGGCAAACATTTATTGAGTTCCTGTTATGTGCCATGCACTCTGTGTGCTTGGAGATAGAGTCATGAGCAAGACAGACTTGGCCCTGTCTTGATGGAACTCACAGTATAGCTGGAGAGGAAGCCAGGTAAAGAAGTAATGACAGGGCTATGATAAGAAGAGTACCAAGTTCTGTGGCAGCACATAACAGGGGCACCTTGCCCCAGACTAGTAGTCGCTTGGAGAATGAGAAGAACTGAAAGGGGAGGACACTCAAGTTTCTCAGGATTCAGTTATGATATGAATAGATTGCAATTTTGAGGGAAGAAGTCTTGGTTTTTGGTGATCAGAAGAGAAAAAACTCTTATTACAAAAACTTTAGATAGATCCAAAGCTCGCAGATATAATGAGAATAAAAGAGTTCCTGTCAAACGGAGGTTCATAAAGACACCATACCTGGGAAATGTGCACATCTCCATATGTGCTCTATTGCAGGAGGCGTCATTTGAGCCAACAAAGCACAAAGCCCCACAATTGAAAATGCTTGCTGAAGGTAAGATCCACAACATGTGCATTGCAAGATTTATCAAGACAGCAGTATGATTACCTTCTGAAGAAGCTGTCGAGATGTTTGATAGACACCAGAGAGAAGGAGACCTGTTGCAGATACCCTTTTGAATCAGGAGTCCAAACTTTTCAGTGCAACTCACTTGGATGCAAATGAAAATAATGTGGTCATTTATTCATTTCTTCAACAATATGAGCTAGGTACTGTGGTGCTGGGGAGACAGAAGCAAAAAAAAAAATACAAAAATATCTGCCCTTATAGAGTTTACATTCTAGTGAAGTGGCCAGAAAAGAAACAAAATCAATCAGTAAAATACATAGTATGTTAGATAATGTGTGCTAAGGAGGAAAAAAATAAAGCAGGGAAAAGTACTAGGGAGTATGAGGGAAGTATGTAGTTTTACATAAGGTGGTCAGAGTAGGTCTCACTGAGAATATGGTATTTGAGTGAGAATCTCAGGAAGGAAGGGAGAGAAAGCTGTACAGATATCATTAGGGTGTGTATGTATGTGTATTATATATATATGAACATATCATATATACACAAATAAATGTATTATAAGAAATTGGCTCACGTGATTATGTAGGTGGACAAGTCCCAAGATCTGCAGGGTGAGTCAGCAAGCTGGAGATCCAAGAGAGCTGGGTTTAGTTCTAGTCTGAGTTCAAAGGCCTGAGAACCAGGAGAGCCAATGGTATAGTTTCCATTCAAAAGTTTGTGGGCTTGAGACTCAGGAAGAGCCAGTGCCTCAGATTGAAGGTATTCTGGCAGGGGGAATTCTTTCTTACTCAAAGGAAGGTCACTCCTTTTTGTTCTACTCAGGCCTTCAAATGATTGGATGAGGCCCACTCATGTGAGGGAGCACAATCTGCTTTACTTAGTCTACCAATTTAAGTGTTAATCATATCCCAAAACACCCTCACTGACACACCCAGAATAATGTTTGACCAAATATCTGGTCACCCCATGGCCCAGTCAAGTTGACACACAAAATGAACCATCATAGTCTAAAGTGCCTAGGACAGTGTCTGATGTTCAGCAAATAAAATATCTGTGTGTATAATTGAATTAGAAACAAAAATGACTTGTGGAGTTCTTGGCTTTTGCTATGATGAACAGGCATCTCCAAGGCAAAGTGAAATCTTAGAAAGGAGTCATCATGTATACCAAATGATCACCAGAGTTCAGTAAACAAGTGTTTGCTTTGAAAGTTATTTCCCAAGAATCTGATATTGCTGCTCTAAATTTTCAGAGCTGTATTCAGCAAAAACAAAATGAAAAAGAGCAACAAAAAAGTTCGTTGTGTAGAAATAAATAATAAAATAACTACATAAGAAAACAATTCCTTTAGAACAAGCTTGTCCAACCTGCAGCCCATGGGCTCCACGTGGCCTAGGACGGCTTTGAATGCTACCCAACACAAATTTGTAAACGTTCTTAAAACGTTACAAGAGTTTTTTTTGCAAATTTTTTTAAAGCTCATCAGCTATCTTTAGTGTTAGTGTATTTTATGTGTGGCCCAATTCTTCTTCTTCCAGTATGGCCCAGGGAAGCCAAAAGATTGGACACTCCTGCTTTAGAACCTAATACTGAAATTTTAGTGAAGACATTTGTAATCTATAAAGAAGATAAGCATAGTCTGAAGTAATACTTTGAAAGCAATAGAGAAGAATTATCTGCAACTATTCTTTAACAGATTAGAAGTTAGGTTTCAGGGTACACAGACAAAGATTATCATTAAGTTGTCAAAGAGTGTGAGCTTAGAGTGACTGCTGAACAGTTAGTGCTGTAGAGTAAATGCTAGACCAGAAATGAAAATTGAGGCAATCGAAGGTTGTTATTATTAACGATTAAATGCCAAAGGGACTCACAAGAGTGGGAAGGAAATAAGGTTGTTCAGAATGCTGTCTCCAACACCAGTGCCTAATGCAGTACCAAATCATGTCTGACATGGATGTTTAAGCCCTGCAAGTCATAGATGGGTAGATAATAAGTGTGTCACTAATGTACAAGCATTAATGGTCACAGAGTCATTTCCCTCAAGCCATGACCATATCTGTTCCAAATGAAAAGATACTAGCTAAATGAGAAGTATTTCTGATGAAGAGCCTGAATTTAACTTGACTAGGGTGACTGCTTTAAGCCAGAGGTGCTAGACAATCTCCTTACTTCCACAGACACAGGGACTTTAAACCAAGGATCACTAAGTGGTCAAAAACAAAGATCTTTCACTTCAGCCCTAGGACAAGCAGACTTCGGTAGAGAATCTGGATACATGTAAAGTTCAGTCACTTGGAAAATGTGGACAAGCTCTCTCTTGGCTATTAGCATCAGCATCGTGGACAATGGAAGCTCTATAAAATAAGTGGCTCTTTAGTGTAATAAAGGAATATTTTATTCATTATGACATTTTGGAATGCTTTTTGTATTTATGGTCTAAATGATACACAAATTTCCCTTGTGGGGACTGGGAGAACTGATACTACTACGGGATTGCCAGCCTGAATTCAGAGCCCCAGTCCAAGCTGTAATATGCGGGCACTCCAGGTTAGCGGCTGCCCTCCCCACATCTCAGGCAGGGGACTTGCCAAGAGAATTTACCTGTAGATGAGTTATAACTTCAAGGGTGCCAAACTCAAATGGAAAGGTATTCAGGACTAGCAGGACTGGCTATTTGACGTGTGGGGCCTAGTGCAAAATGAAAATATGGGGCCCTATTTCAAGATAGCAACAGCAGAGCATTAAACCAAGCATGGGACCCTTCTAAGAACAAGATGCTATGTGACTGCATAAGTTGCATACTCAGGAAGCCAGCCTTAAGAAATAGGTTAGCTCATAGGATTGATGCAGTGCTTAGCAAGGGATATCAAGGTGTATTGTGAATAATAAACTCTACTTAAATATTTCATTGGCTTCAATTTTGCAGGAGTGCATATATAAAGCAGAATGCACTGTTTATAGTACTATCAGGACACTATACTCAGCAATTCATTCATTCATTCATTCATTCATTCAAGAAATACTTATAGAGCCCTTATTTTTTGTCAGTTACTGTTCTATGTACCAGGGATATAGCAGTGGGCAAAATGGACGAACATTTTTGCTCTCACGAACTCCACATTTTGCGTATGTGTTTGCTGTCTAATTGAGGCTTATTTTAATTTCACGCATTATAGTCTCTTGCATAGCCAAGCCTGGCTATTTGCATCATGAGGACAGAACCACAAAGTCACTGCCCACTTACTGGCAGGATACAGTGGGTGAAGGCAGAATAAATAGGCAGAAATGACTCTTTGAAATGTAAAAGTTGAGAATAGTGTTACGAATGCACTGAAACTATGACTTGACAGGTAAGAGGAAGTATGAGGGGTAGAACTCTAATGGGTAGGTCCATTGCTTGCTAGTCAGGATTCCTAAATCCTTCTCATGGCTTGTACACACTACTTGAGTGATGTTGGCCCAAATGATAAGAAAAAAATAATAGTTGCCTGTCTTCTCCTAGAGGAAAGTTCTCTGAAAATAATCAAGACAGTATATGTTGGGTTATGAGATGCTAATTAGTTCATAACATTCTCTATAATTACGCTAATCATTCAACACAATTTAACAGCCTCCTACTGTATGTTAGACACTGTGTTAAATACTGGGAGAGGGTAAAAATGAATAGCCACAGTCCTCCTTAAGAAGCTTGCAATCTAATGAGGCAGACATTTGTCAACAGTGCCTTAGACTTAGAAACAGATCACTGCTATGGGAACAGAGAGGAGAGGTGCCTAACATTCTTTGTGGTGGGTAGAGCAGGGAAACATTTTCCAAAGTTCTAAGGAATTTTGAGCAAACAGGAAAGAGAGATGACATCGGAAAGGCAAAGAATGTCTGAATGTGCTGTAAGAGCAAAGGAAGGCAATTGACAAAATTTTTAAAGGCCTATGTTTCCTCTTGCTTGCAAAGTTCCTTTAAATCAGCATACTGGGTCATATTGAACAGAAGTTGTCATGTTTGGCAAATCAAGTTATTATATATGGCTCCCTCCCCCATATTCCACTCCGCCAGTGCCAGAAGATTGATAGGGGAGTTAATGGAACTTGGTGTCAAACAGCAATGAAAAGTCTAAAAGTCTAACAACGAAGTTTTTCAAAGATCTTTGAGCAGGGCCAGTATATGAAGGGAAATGTACAAGATAGGGCCTACGTATGGTGGAGTGGTTAGGGTAAAGGTTTCTTTTTGCAATCTTTACTTTCCCCTACTTGTTCTTAGGGTCATACCCCAAATTTTTCAGGTGAATTTTACTGAAATTTCAGAACAAATAATCCCAATCTTATATATGTTGTTCTACAAAGTAGAAGAACAGAAAAAGCTGCTCATCGTGTTTATGAAACTAATATGCTGTAGATATCACAACCAGCCAAAGGTAGTGCAAGAAAAAAGTGATAGAGGCCAATTTAACTAACAGACATAGATATACAAATCTTCCAAGTCTGTCTATCTATCTATCTACCTATCTGTAATCTCACGATGTACTAGGTAGACCTTATTTTAGGAGTTCAAGGATGTTTCACTGCTGGAATGTGCAGGAGTATAATTACATTAATGGAACAAAGGAGAAAAATTACATCATTTTCTGAAAAGTTATAGAAGAAAGCAATGGATAGATATCAATGATGATTTCAGATTTAAAGAACTCAGTACACTAGAAATGGAAGGGAACTCCCCTAACCTTATAAAAGTAAGCCAAAATAAAAATATTTAATGGAGAAAATGTAGAAGCATTCCCTTTAAGGTCAAGAGCAAGGCAGTGATGCTTGTTATCACAGCTACTATTTAACATAATACTGGAAGATCTAGCCAAAGAAATTATATAAGAGAAAGAAATGACCTCTAAAGTCCAAATCAGGGATTAGTAAGAGAATTAAAATTGCTAGACCCAGCCCCTAGAGCCTAAATGTGGCCTGAAACACATACAAGTCCATTGCATAACTGCTTCCCCTTACTTAACTGCATTGGGCAAAGATGGCCAATTACCCGGGTTGCCTAGGATGGAAGAGTTATCCTGGATGTGGAACATTTCATACGAAACCTGAGACAGTCATCCTAGTTCTGGCTCTGATTTCTTTCTTTCCTTATGACCCCTGGAAATTTACTTTCCTTTCAAGCTAGGCTATGCATTAAAGTTGGATGGTTTAGGTATTATATTTTATTCAGCATTCCTAGATGTTTTTAAGCAGAAAGTATATATTCATATCAGCTCAATCTGCTCTTTTGCCAGAATTCTCCTTATTTAGCCCTTAATAATAATGAAATGTTTAATGGCATGGGAAAGTGCTCATGTGTAGAGTGAAAAAAGCAGATTATAAAACTCTCTATATAGTTGGATTCCAATTTTGTTGGAAAAATGTATCACATATTCATGTCCTTGAAATTTTTGTGATAGCTACCTAAACTTCTGCCGGTATAATTGACTTCAGTGTCTTTGTGGGGGAAAAGTTATTGTGGATAGGTGGGGAAAAGAAATCTTACAGGAAGAGTAGCTGGAAAAAGGGAAGGATGGTGGGGTAGGGGAAGAAAAATGATGCAGATTGGAAGAGGTAACACAGTGGGAATGTTTCCGTTATAATGAGAGGGTTTGCATTTTAAATACTTATGACCCATAGCTCTTTTGCACATTGGAGATAGAAAGTTATCGAATGTTATTCCTTAGAGCCCTAGATCTAGTTGTCATTGTCTTATTGAGCATGTAACTAGGTCATTGGAGGAGGCATTTTAAACAATTGCTTACTAAGGGATTTTTTTTTAATCTAGGCTTCAATACCAACAAGAATAGAATAAGTTAATTAAAATATATTTGAATATTAAATATCCCTAGAAAGGCCCTGATATAGCTCAGATTTTTTTACGGCAATAAAGCAAACTGGTAGTTTTGAGCTTAGGCTCAAAACAGAGGTTTGACAAGTTGTCAGAGATTTCTTTGCAATGAAAATGATACAACTGTTCTCGGAGCTTTTAGGTATAGGTCACAACAGGAAAATCCCATCTGCTGCGGCACATTCCTTAAATCGCTAAAAATAGATTAAGTAGATAGGAGGAGGATGGGTGTAACTGTAAATGTTTAGCACTAGGGAGATCCTTGTGGTGATGGAATACAGCAGGTCCTCGTATAACATTGTTTCATTCAACAATGTTTCCTCATAACATCCATGAGGAAAAAAATTGATTTTCTGCCAGGACCACTGTCTGTGTGGAGTTTACATGTTCCTCCCATATCTGCGTGGGTTTTCTCTAAATACTCCGGTTTCCTCCTACATCCAAAAGCTGTGCACCTTAGGCTCATTGGCCTGTCTACGTTGTCTGAGTGAGTGTGGAGGTGTGCGTGAGTGTACCCCGTGACGGAATGCTGTCCTGGCCAGGGTAGGTTACTGCCTTGCACCCTGAGCTGCAGGGATAGGCTCTGGCCCTCCAGAACCCTAAACTGGAATAAGTAGGATGGAAAATGAATGAATGAATGAGTACAAATTATGGTAAAATAAAAATTTGTAAAGCCTACGGTAATCTTACACATACATGACAATACGTGAAATGGTAAGAAAGTGATCAGTGAGCCTGCCATATATGTTGTTGCTTGTTTCTGAACTGAGTGGTGGGAGGAGGTGTTCCTAACAATGTTCACTTTGCAGACATTTATTTCTTTATTTAATCCATTATCACTATGACCACTGTCATTCAGTGATTCACCAAAAATTGGGTAAATAATTATCTTGTTTTCATTAATCTTTTTAAAATGTGGGGATAGCTTGCATTCATTTCAGTGTTTAATATTAGAAGTGTTTGAGGTCTATATTTAAAAGTTTGGTGATGTTTTTGTGACCAGAAATATACCATAGAAACTTGACTCTTGTTTATATCAGTTAGCCTGTGGTCAAATTGGCTTCATTATACATAATTTCACTTTAAAGTCACAGTTTCCAATAACTATCAACAACATTAAGTGAGGACTTACTGTATTTCTGCATTTGGATTTCAGTGCTGGTTACAAAAAATCTACACATGTGATCAAATGGAATAGAGCTATATATACACACATTGTTCCAATGCCAACTTCCAAGTTTTGATAGTGCACTGTAGTTATGTAAGATGTAACTATTGGGGGAAATGGGGTGAAGAATACACCAGATCCCTCTTTTTCATCTTTGCAACTTCTAATGAATCTGTCGTTATTTCTGTTAACCTAAATAACAAACAGAGAGAAACCTCTTTAAAAGAAAAGATGTTTATTTGGGAATAGAGTATTGTAATGAGAATACTCATGTCATATTTAGGGAAGTAAAGGAAGACAAAGCTTTTTCAAGGAAAAACGGGGCAAATTGTATATTTGTTTTGAAATAATTATCTTTGGCTACAAAGATCAATAACAAGGATGATACCAGTCCAAGGTTGGACAGGCAGTTGTTGGGCAGATAGTCCTGTGGAAGTATTTTTATGTATTCGGTTGTGATGGCCCTGGTGTAAGGTTGTGTTTTTTGTAGTATTCTGAAATTTATTTTTTGTTATTGGTCATACAAGCATGAGAACCCTCTCTTCATGGCGTTTCCTGACTCTATTTGTTAGGGTGTTCTTAACATTAGTAACTGCATTTTGATTTTGACAACTTTTGCATTACAAAATAAAATTTTTAAAAATATAGAAACAACAATAAAATAAGTCAAATAGACTAGACTCTCCCAGGAAAAGCCAACATGACCCTCTTATGTCCTGCCTACTCTGTCTTAATTGGGCACCAAAGCTGGGAGAAGACGCTTGGGCTGACTGATGCCTGTGTCTCTTGCCAAATAATGTGATAGATAAGGGAAAGCTAAATATAGCTTTGTTTACTTTCACTTATATAGGCCACAGTGTCTTGCTGACTTTAGAGAAATGCCCTTCCAAAACATTATTCTACAACTGGTTTATTTGGACAGTCCAGTCAAATGACCAGTTGATTCACTGAAGGGGAAAAAAAAAATCACCTAACGAGTTGAATGAACACTCAGAATATCAACTCCTTCACCCGGTACAGACAGTCATGGGATGCATGTTCATGATAAAACAGCTCCCAGAACAGCTTTTAGGTAATTTAACTTAGGCTTTTTAAAAGTAGAGAGTCATACTTGGAATAAGCATTACAAATAATTAGAACTTTGGAAATGTGCTAATTTAACTGTAAAAACTAAGCTGAAATGTCACAAGAACATTTAGAACTAGAAAAGACCAGAACTGTTCCTGTGTTAGTTTCCTAAGGATAATGGCCCCCAGCTCCATCCATGTTCCTGCAAAGGACATGATCTCATTCATTTTTATGGTCGCATAGTATTCCATGGTGTATATTCATCACATTTTCTTTACCACATTTTCTAATACCACATGTTCTACCTTATAAGTGGGAGATAAATAATGAGAACCAATGAGGACAAAGAGGGGGAACAACAGACGCTGGGGCCTACTTGATGGGGGAGTGTAACAGGAGGGAGTGGAGCAGGAAAAATAACTATTGGGTACTATGCTTAGTACCTGGGTGATGAAATAATCTGTATACCGAACACCCATGACATGACAAACCTACACATGTACCCCTGAACCTTAAATAAAAGTTAAGCAATAAAAAAGACCAGAACTCATCTACTCTAATCACTTTATAGTAGCAGAAGTTTATATCTGAGTGAAAACTAAATTTCAGACGTATCTGGGCATCCGTTTCCGTAGGTTCATTATATTGGGACTGGGGCCTTGGAGGAGTTTGTTTTACTTTCTGGCCCTTGAGGGAAGAATCTTGGTGATCAATGGGTGAGCAGAATGCCTATTCCTTTGACTGGCTCCATAGACTAGGCCTGAGTCCTATGGAAAGAAGAGCATTCTTTCCATTTCTCCTCAGAACATAGCATGTGTTAAATGCAGTGCGGACTGAATGGAAGCTGCAGATTGGGAGCACAAGAAGGCAGTGTTTCAAAAACAGTAGCAATGGCAGTGACTTTTCTGGAAGAAAAGAGAAAATTTGTCTATTTATTTAATAAATATTTGTCGAGGACTTACTATATTCCAGGCACTGTTCTGGGTGCTTGTGATACAGCAATGCTCTCAAGGAGCTTAAATTCTAGTGATGGGGGTATGGAGAGTAAGAAGAGAAGAAACAACAGGCATAATGAATAAATAAATTACATAATGCACTTGAATGTTGTAAGTAGTATGGAAAAAAGTAAAAATGCAGAAGGAGAGGGGTTCAGAGTGGCTCTGAGGAGAGGTACAGGCTGTACTACTGAATAGTTAGAATAGACTTCATTAAGCAGAGAAGATTTGAAGGACATAAAGGAGTTAACAGAGCTGACATCTAAGGGAGGTGCATTCCAGCAGAGGAGACAGCCAGAGCAAAAGCCCCAAGGTGGGCATGTGCCTGCAAGTTTGTGGAATGGCAAAGAGGCCTGTGTGACTGATTGAGAGAGGACAAGGGAAAGAGTATTGGGTAAGGAGTTAGAAAGATGATTGCACCGGATGACATATAGGGCCTTGCAGGCCATGGTGAGTACTGGGATTTGACTCTGCAGGAGATGGGAGCCAGTTCAGGGTTTTGAGCAGAGGAGGGGCAGGGCCTGGCTTGTGTTTGAATGCAATCACTCTGGTTGCTGTGCTGGGAATAGACTGTAGGATGGCAAGAAGATAAACAGAATGCCAGTGATGAGCCTGTTGCAGCAATGTAGGGGCTCACACCAGAGTGTTAGCAGGTGAGAGGTGGTGTTAAGAAGGTCAGATTTGGCCAGGTGTGGTGGCTCACACCTGTGATCCCAGCACTTTGAGAAGTCGAAGTATGTGGATTGCCTGAGCTCAGGAGTTTGAGACCAGCCTGGGCATCATGGTGAAACCTCTTCTCTACAAAAAATACAAAAATTAGCCAGGCATGGTGATGCATGCCTATAGTCCTAGCTACTTGGGAGGCTGAGGTGGGAGGACTGCTTGAGCCTGGGAGGTTGAGGCTACAGTGAGCCATGATCATGCCACTGCACTCCAGCCTGGGTGACCCAGTGAGACCCTGTCTCAAAACCAAAAACAAACAAAAAAAAAGTCAGGTAGAAGGTCAGATTTTGGGGAATGAGTTGAAGGAAGTGTGTATAGGTTGTGTATAGGATCTCCTGACAGATTGGATGTGAGGTGTATGAGAAAGGAAGTAATCCAGAAAGCATGAGAAGGATGGAGTTGTTATCAGTACTGATATGGGGCAGAGCACAATAGAAGCTGGTTTGAGGAACCAGGAGTTGGCCGTGTTGAATTGGAGATGAGTATTAGACACTGAAGTGCAGATGTTGAATAGTTGCTGGATATAAGAGTAAGGAATTCAGAGCTAGAGATATAAATTTGGGGATCATCAGCAAAAAGCTGATATTTAAAGCTGTGTAGTAGAGCAAATGAGATAGTTACAGAAGAGGACCAAGGACCAATCCCAAAATTGACGTAGGGAAAGAGAGGAAAGTCAGCAAAGGAGACTGAGAGTGTTGAATGAGGTAGGAGGGAAACACAAAGTGTAGGGTGTTTTTGAAGTCAAGGGAAGAAAGGGGAAGGGTGTAATACAAGCTCAAATGCTGCTGCTAAGTCAGGTGAGAGATAAGACTTGAAGGTAGGTTTATCAATATAGAGGTCATTGTAGACCTTGATTAGGGTAGTTGTGATAGAATGGTAGGAGTGAAAGATTGATTGTAGTGATTCTAAGAAAGACTAGAGGATGCCTGGGTGTGATAGCTTGCAGTTGTAATCCCAGTGCTTTGGGAGGTGAAGGCAGGAGGGTCGCTTGAGGCCAGGAGTTTAAGACCAGCCTGGGCAACATAGTGAGACCACATCTCTACACAAATTAAAAAAGAAAAATTAGCCAGGTATGGTGGGATGTGCCTGTAGTCCTAGCTATTTGAGAAGTTGATCATGACACTGCACTCTAACCTAGGCTAAAGAGTGAGATTCTGTCTCAAAAAAGAAAGAAAGAAAGAAAGAAAAAGAAAGAAAGAAAGAAAGAAAGAAAGAAAGAAAGAAAGAAAGAAAGAAAGAAAGAAAGAAAGACTAGAGGAATTGGAGACAGCAGAGATAGGAACTCTTTTGAGAATTTTTGCCTCAAACAGGAATGAACAAATCAAACAATAATTGGTGGGAGGAGTGAGGTCAAGGGAAATGCGTATTTTCTAAGGTAATGTATTTCATAATTTAAAAAGGAGATTGTTTCCACTTTTGAAGTTTATCGACAAATGCCCAATTGATGCAGATTGTGTTGAATTAAGATATGATGTGTCAAATGTAAAAAGAGGGTGTAGAGCAGTGATTTTCAAAGTAAGATCCCCATAACAGCAAGAGCAGTATCAACTGGGCGTACTTGAGAAATGTAAATTCTAGGAGGCCACATCCCAAACCTACCAAGTCAGAAATTCTGTGGTTCAACAAGCCCTTCAGGTGATTCTGATGTACATTAAATTGTGAGAGCTCCTGGCGTAGAACACTGTTATCAGGTGAGTTTACTTCCAAATCATTAACATGAATGAATGAAGAATGTTTATTTTTTCATTAAGAGCAGAAGGTATGTTTTTTTTTCCTGTCCTTGCCCAACCACCTATTGTTCAGATGTCTCCATCCAAAGGAAAATCCCCCCCGCCCCCGCACTCCCCAACTCAGAAATAACAGCATATTTATATGTTGGTGGAAATGATCCAGTAGAGAGTAAAACATTAGTGATATAGGAGAAAGAGTGTAAAAATGTTGGAGTCATGTACTTCAATAGGTGAGAGAGGAAGGATCAAATACATAGGTGACATTAGATAGGAGCAAGTAGAGCCTCACATATGGTGATAAGCAAGATGGCAGAGAGCATAGGCACAAAGGCGGTGGCAATAGGAGTCTGAAGTTTCTTATTGCTTCAGTTTTCTCAGTTAAGTAGGAATCAAAGTCATTAGCTGAGAGTGAGAATGGAGGAGTTTTGACAAGCTTGGCAACTCATTCTGTGGGCAATACTCTATGAAAATAGTCACTCAAACATTGCTAGTGGGAGTGTGAAATTATAGCGACTCCTTTGGAGAGAGATTTTGCAGTATTTTTATCTTTTGACGCAGCAATCTCACTTCTGGTATTTTAACCAGAAGATTCCCCCTCCACAAACAAGAAACAACGTATGTACTGAGGTTATTTATTGCAGCATTGTTTGTAACAGAAAACAATATTGGAAATAACCTATATGATCATTTATAGAGGACTGGCTAATGATGCATCATTAGGTTGTTTATTCTGAGTTTTTCTTCTTTTTTTGATGTAGGTGCTTATTGCTATAAATTCTCCTGTTAGTAAAGCTATCACTATATACCATAGGTTTTCGTATGTTGTTGTGTTTCCATTTTCATTTGTTCGAAGACATTTTTTAATTTCCTTTTTAATCTCTTCATTGACCCACTGGCCATTCAGGTTCATATTGCTTAATTTCCATGTGTTTATGTAGTTTCCAAAATTCCTCTTATTATTGATCTCTAGTTTTATACCATTGTAGTTAGAGACAATGCTTGATATTATCTCAATATTTTTAATTTTTAATACTTGTTTTGTAGCTACTATATGGTCTATCTTTGAGAATGATCCATGTACTGAGAATAATGTGTATTCTGCAGCCATATGATGAAATGTTCTATTCTGTAAATATCTGTTAGGTTCATTTGTTCTATAGTGGAGATTAAGTCTGATGTTTCTTTGTTGATTTTCTGTCTGGAAGGTCTGTCCAGTGCTGACAGTTGGGTGTTAAATTACACAGCTATTTTTGTATTGGGGTCTATTTCTCTAGCTCTAATAATATTTGCTTTATATATCTGTTTGTTCCAGTGTTGGATGCATATCTGTTTAAAATTATTACATCCTCTTGATGAATTCACTCCTTTGTCATTATATAGTGACCTAATTTGTCTCTTCTTATAGTTTTTCTCTTGAACTCTATTTTGTCTAAGTACAGTGACTCCTACTTTTTTTTGGTTTCCATTAGCATGAAATATCTTTTTCCATCCCTTTATTTTCAGTCTATCTGTGTCTTTATAGGTAAAGAGTGTTACATTTAGGCAACCGATCATTGGGTCTTGCTTTTTAATCCCTTCAGCCATTCTATGTCTTTTGATTGGAGAGTTTAGTCCATTTACATTCAATGTCATTATTATTAAGTAATGACATTCTCCTGCCATTTTCTTACTCGTTTTCTGGATGTTTTGTAGTCTTTTTTTTTTTTTCCTTCCTTCCTCTCTTCCTTTTAGTGAAGGTGATTTTCTCTGGGATATATTTTAATTTCTTCCTTTTTAATTTTGTGTATCTGTTGTATGTTTTAAGATTTGAGGTTACCATGAGGCTTGCAAATAATATGGCCCATATTTTAAACTGATAATAACACATTACATAAATTAAAAAAAATCAACTAGCAATAAGAAGACTAATAAAATCTCCACACTTTAACTTCATTCCTCCAATTTTTACTTTTTGTTGTTTCTATTTCTATCTTACCATACTGCCTAAGTCTTGAAAAGTTGTTTTAGTTACTAGTTTTGATTGGATCATCTTTTGGTGTTTCTACTCAAACTACGAGTAATTTATACACCATAATTTCAATGTTATACTTGTCTGTTTTTCTGTGCACTATTACCAGTGAGGTTTTCTTTTTGTCTGTTTGTTTGTTTGTTTTTTGAGATGGAGTTTTGCTCTTGTTGCCCAGGCTGGAGTGCAATGGTGTGATTTCGGCTCACTGCAACCTCCGCCTCCCAAGTTCAAGCAATTCTCCTGCCTCACCCTCCCAAGTGGCTGGGATTATAGGCATGCGCCACCATGCCCGGCTAATTTTGTATTTTTAGTAGTGACGGGGTTTCGCCATGTTTGCCAGGATGGTTTCGAACCCCTGACCTCAGGTGATCCACCCGCCTTGGCCTCCCAAAGTGCTGGGATTACAGGCGTGAGCCATGGCGCCAGGCGCGGATGTTTTCTTATAGTTCATTAGCATCCTGTTCTTTCAGACTGAAGAACTCCCCCTAGCATTTCTTGTAGGACAGGTCTTGTGTTGAAATCCCTCAGCTTTTGTTTGTCTGGGAAAGTCTTTATTTCTCCTTCATGTTTGAAGGATATTTTGTCTGGAAATGCTAATCTAGGATAAAAGTTTTTTTTTTTTTTCTTCAGCACTTTAAGTATGTCATGCCACTCTTTCCTGGCCTGTAAGCTTTCTACCAAGAAGTCTGCTCCCAGACATATCAGAGCTCCATTGTATGTTATTTGTTTCTTTTCTCTTGCTGCTTTTAGGATTCTTTCTTTCTTTTTTTTCTTTTTTTTCTTTTTTTTTTTTTTTGAGATGCAGTCTTGCTCTGTCACCCAGGCTGGAGTGCAGTGGCGTGATCTCGGCTTACTGCAAGCTCCGCCTCCCGGGTTCACGCCATTCTCCTGCCTCAGCCTCCCCAGCAGCTGGGACTACAGGCGCCAGCCATCACGCCCGGCTAGTTTTTTTTGTATTTTTAGTAGAGACAGGGTTTCACTGTGTTAGCCAGGATGGTCTCGATCTCCTGACCTCGTGATCCGCCCGCCTCAGCCTCCCAAAGTGCTGGGAATACAGGCGTGAGCCACAGCGCCTGGCCAAGGATTCTTTCTTTATCCTTGACCTTTGGGAGTTTGATTAATAAATGTCTTGAGGTAGTCTTATTTGTGTTCAGTGTGCTTGATGTTCTATAGACTTGTTTTTGTACTTGAATATTGGTATCTTTCTCTAGGTTTGGGACATTCTCTGTTTCTGTCTCTTTGAATAAACTTTCTATTCCTATTTCTCTCTCTACCTTCTATTTAAGGTCACTATCTCTTAGATTTGCCCTTTGAGGCTAGTTTGTAGATCTCGTAGGCATGCTTCATTCTTTTCTTTTTTTTTCTTTCATCTCCTCTGAGTGCAGATTTTCAAATAGCCTGTCTTCAAGCTCACTCTTTCTTTCTTCTGCTTTATCAATTCTGCTGTTAGGAGACTTTGATGCATTCTTCAGTATGTCACTTGCCTTGTTCAGCTCCGGAATTTCTGCTTTCTTTCTTTCTTTCTTTCTTTCTTTCTTTCTTTCTTTCTTTCTTTCTTTCTTTATTTATTTATTTTTTGAGACAGGGTCTCACTTTGTCACCCACGCTGTACTGCAGTGGTGTGATCTTGGCTCACTGCAACTTCTGCCTCCTGGGTTCAAGCAATTCTTGTGCCTCAGCCTCCCGAGTAGCTGGAATTACAGGCATGTGCCACCGCACCCAGCTAATTTTTGTATTTTTAGTGGAGACAGGATTTTGCCATGTTGGCCAGACTGGCCTTGAACTCCTGGCCTCAAAGTGATCTGCCTGCTTCGGCCTTCCAAAGCACTAGGATTACAGGCATGAACCACTGAGCCAGGCCTGCTTGATTCTTTTTTAATTTCAATATCTTTGTTAAATGTATCTGATAGGAGTCTGAATTCCTTCTCTGTGTTATCTTGCATTTCCTTGAGCTACCTCAAAACAGCTATTTTGAATTCTGTCTTAAAGGTCACATATCTCTGTTTCTTTGGGATTAGTCACTGGCGCCTTATTCAGTTGGTGAAGTTATGTTTTTTTGGATGGTGTTGATGCTTGTGGATGTTTATCAGTATGTGGGCATCAAAGAGTTAGGTATTTATTGTAGTTTTCACAGTCTGGGCTTGTTTGTATCCTTCCTGGGATCTTTCCAGGTATTTGAAGGAGCTTGAGCGTTGTGATCTAAGTCTTTGGTTACTGTGACCATATCTGCTTTGAGGGTTCCCCAAGCCCAGTAATGCTGTGGCTCTTTAAGACTCGTAAAGTTACCGCCTTTGTTGTCTTAGGTAAGATCTGGGAGAATCCAGGCAGAGACTCTTGTCTTCTTCCCTTACATTCCCTGAAACAGAGTCCCTCTCTCTCTCTGTGATGAGCTGCCAGGAGCTGGAGGAAGGGTGACACAAGTACCCCTGTGACCACCATGACTAGGACTGTACTGAGTCAGACCTGGAGCCAGTACAGCACTGGGTCTTACACAAGGCCTGCAGTCACCACTGCCTGACTACTGCTTATGTTCACTCAAGGCCCAAGGACTCTACAATCAGCAGATGGTAGAGCCAGCCAGGTTTGTGTCCTTCCCTTAAGGATGGTGAATTCTCTCTGGCTCTGGGTAGGTCCAGTGATGCTGTCCAGTAGCCAGGGCCTGGAGTTGGAAACCTTAGAATTCTACCTGGTGCTCTATTTTATTATGGCTGAGCTGGTACCCATGCCAGGAGACAAAATCCTTCTCACTCTACCCTCACCTTTCCTCAAGCAGAGGAAACTCTCCCCATGGCCACCACCGCTTAGGCCCACAGGAAGTGCTGCCTGGCTACCACAGATGTTCAACTAAAGACCAAGGATTCTTCTGTCAGCTTGCAGTGAATGCTGCCAGTCTTGAGTCTCTTCAGCATTGTAGATTCTCCTTTGTCCCAGGGCAGGTCCAGGAATGCCATCTACGGTCCAAGGCCTGGAAACAGGGATCCTAAGTGCCTGTTTGGTGCTCTACCCCACTGTGGCCAAGCTGGTACCCAAGCTGAAAAAGAAAGTCCCCTTTACTCTTCCCTCCCCTTTCCTAAAGCAGAAGGAGTCTCTCCCCATAGCCACCATAGCTGGGAATATGTTGGGTCACACCTGAAGCCAGCACAACTCTGAATCTCACCCAAGGCCTACAGTGAGTGCTGACTGGCTACCACTGCTGATTATTCTGGGCTCAAGGGCTCTTTAGTCAACAGGTGATGATTTCTGCTAGGACTGAGTCTTTCCCTTTAAGGCAACAGTTTCCCTTCTGGCCCAGGGTGTGTTTAGAAATGGCATCTGGGAGCTAGGGCCTCAAGAATCTTCCTCGGTTCCCTATTCTACTATGGCTAAGCTGGTATACAACTTGCAAGATAACATCCTCTTTGCTTTCCGCTCTTCTCTCCTCAAGCCCAGGGAAGGAGTCTCTCCCAGAGCTGCAAGTTGTGCTGCCTGGTGTTGAGGGAGAGGGTGATGCAAGCACTCCCTTGGCCACTCCAGCTTGTCTCACTATGTTGTGTGCCCCCTAGTCCACTGGCTCCTAGCTCGGCAGAGCACCAGGACTTGCCCAGGAGTTGCTGTCCTTGTGGCCTAGACTGCCTTTCAAGTTTATTTAAGATCCTATAGCCCTTTAGCATACAGTGGTGGGGCTTGCTGGAACTTAGGTTCCAACCACTGGGCTGGATAATTTGCCTTTGTCTAAGGTTGGTCTAAATGCTCCCTCTATGGGCACCGGCTGAATTCTGCCCCATGTTGCTTTCCACTCTGACAGGGCAGCACTGAATTCCAATGCATAGTCCCACAACCACTGTGCTCTCCCTCCATCAAGTGCGTGGATTCTCTCTCCATGTGCCGTGTGACCACTGCCGGGGAAGGGGGAGGGGTTGTGTAGGCGATTGGGGACTGTCTTTCCTACCCTCTTCAGTGCCTCTTTCTTTAATATGATGTTATAATAAAACCAGGTACTGTGATTTCTTAATTTTTGGTTCTTATGAAGGTGTATTTTTGTGTAGATAGCTGTTCAATTTTGTATTCCTGTGTGGGGAACAATTGTGGGAGGCTTCTATTCAGCCATCTTGCTCTACTTCCCCCTCCAACTGAGGTTTCATATAAATTTGAATATCAGCTTATTAATTTTCACAACAACCTTGTGACTTTTTGGGGGAGAGATTTTATTGACTCCATAAATGAAGTTGGGAGGAAATGATATATTAACAAAGTCAAGACTCAAGCCTATGAACATGTATATTCATGTTCATAAGTATATTCCTATATTTAAATCGGTTTTTAAAAAATTTCTCAGAAATATCTTATGGTTTTTAGTGTAAAGACCTTACACATCTTTTTAAAGATATATTTCTAGGTATTTGCCTATTTTTGGAAGATATTGTAGTTTTAAAAATTTGTACTTACTCTCATGATCTAGATAAATGAAATTGATTTTTATATTTTGAACTCATACCAACCTCCTTAAAACAGCTATTAATTCAAAACTTTTGTAGATACTTTTGGATTTTTTTCACTTCTAATCCTTATACCTTTCCTTCCTTTCTTCCTTGACTTATTATGCTGATTAGGATCTCTAGTATGACATCAAATAGAAGTGTTGCTAACAGACATCTTATCTTGTTCCTGATCTCAGGGGAAATTTTTAAGATAATTTAACAATAATTATGATGTTTGCTGTAGGATTTTTGTAGCTGCTATTTTTTCAGATTGAGGAAGTTCCCTTGTCTTCTAAGTTTGCTAAGAGGCTTTCTTTTTTTTTTTCAAATCACAACTGAAATTAGAATTTTATTAAATATCTTTTCTGCATCTAGTGAGGTGATCATATGATTTTCTGTCCTTTTTTCCTGTTAATATAGTAAATTATAAGTTAAATGAATTAATTTTCCATAAGCTTCATGTGGTTGTGATATATTAGCATTGTTAAATATCACTAAGTTAGATTTACACACACACACACACATATTATTAATGTGATTTTTATTTCTTGGAATGTCCTTTACAAGTTTTGGTTTTGGTGGCTTCATAAAACAAGATGAGAAGTGTTCCATGTTTTCTCTCTCTTTCTTTTTTTTTTTGGAAGTATTCGTGTAAGATTAATGTTATTTACTCTTCAAGTGTTTGAAACACTTTGTCAGTGAAGCCATTTAAGCCTGGAGTTTTACTTTGTGGTGAGGTTTTTAATAACAGGTTTCAGTTCTTTCATAGATCTAGGACTATTTATTTTTGTTTCAATTTTATTGAGTTGTGTTTCTTAAAGAATTTGTCCACTTTCTCTAAGGCTGCTTCTACCCTAACTCCCTTGCTCTTCTTTTCTTAGGTCCCCCAACTACACTTATATTAGTCTTTCCCACTATTATATATATATATATCTTACAACCTTTTCAGGAATATCAATGCTTTTTACTTCTACACTTCATTCTAGATACTATCTAGTGCACTAATTCCATTTTCAACTTTGCCCAATCTGCTGTTAAATCCATCTGTTGAGCTCTTAATTTTAGCTATTTTATTTTCTGTTCCAGACTTCCATTTGGCTTTTTATTGTAGATTCCAATTCTGTGGTGACATTCTGTCTTTTGCCATATATTTCCTTGAACCTGTTCATCACAATTATTTTAAAGTCTTTGTCTGATAACTCCAATATTACCTGTTTCTGTTTCTAGCCTCTCTCTTTTTCTCTTGCTCCTATTTATTTGTATGTCAGTAATTTTTACTGAATAGATCAAGAATGTGAAGGATTAGACCCTCCTCCTCCCTGCCTATTTGTGACCCAAGAGATGAGGCCTAAACTGAGACTGAAGAGAAGATTTGAATTCAGAATGAGATTGAAGTTTTGATTTAAACTCTGAAAAGCTTTAATACCTGAAAAGAAGATTGTTTTAAAAAATGAAAGTGCTTATGTTTCTCTTATTGTTTCTTCAGAGTTTAAAAGACTACAACTCTTTGTCATATAAAAAATGGTTTTGACTGAATGCCCAACATTGTGTATGAAACATATAGAGACTCCAGATCATGTTATCTTCCTCCAGAGGACATTGCATTTTCCTCTGTCAGGCAGCAGAGAATTAGATAAATGTAATTCAACTTGGGGCTTTGCTAACTGAAGGCTAATTTGCGGTCTTTGTATGTCCCAGTTTGCTTCTGGTTTACTCCCACTTCTAGGGCGTAGCTCTCTAGGAGTTCCAACTAAGAATCAGGGTTGTTTGTTGGAACTCCTCCTACTTATAAGGTCATGAACTCCAATTTTTCACCCTCGAACATTGTGAGCCTGCTTGCTTGCTCTGCTTTGTTGATGCTTTCTGATTGGCTTCTTACCCTAATTTTCTGCACAGTTTAAACTGTAAATGCCTCTAGAAGAACACTGGTTCCAAGCGCTAGGTTCTATTCTCTGTCCCTTCTATCTCTCTGAGAGCTTGGTCTCTCAACACCTAGCTGCCTTGTCCACTGAACACTTTTAATCTCCCCAGCCCCAAGAGGTGACCTAAAACTGCTCTGCTAAATTCTTTATCTCATTCTCCATGCCAAAAACATCAAGGAGGAAAATAAGTGTCCATGAAGTAAGCTCACCTTAATGAGCTCCCTTCTTTCTGGATCTAGTTTCTCAAGTCCTGGCTACCTTAGTAGCCTTCTTATTTCTTCTCAAAAAATGTTTATAAAAACCTGCCTTTTCTACTTTTTCTTGTTAAAATATTCATCTCTACTACAAGCTACTCAATCATAGAAGACCTCTGAACTCATGATTAAAATACGTGCATGCGTGTGTGTGTGTGTGTGTGTGTGAGTGTGTGTGTATGTATTTCTATCTCTGTTCATTGATTGACTGGATATAGGAGTAATGACCCTGTAGTAGCATACATACCTAACACCAAGATATTTGTTTCTATGCATCATTTCTTACTTAAACTAATCAGGTTTCTTTGGAGAAACTACTGATTTCAGTGAAAGTACAAGCACAATGTGAGCCTAGATATAGATATCTTGCTATACCAGTGATATGGTTTGGCTATGTCCCCACGCAAATCTCATCTTGAATTGTAGCTCCCATAATCCCCACATGTTGTGAGAGGGACCCAGTGGGAGGCAAATGAATCATGGAGAAGGGTTTTTTTCCCTGCTCTTCTCATGGTAGTGAATAAGACTTACAAGATCTGATGGTTGTATAAAGGGCAGTTCTCCTGCACATGCTCTCTTGCCTGCTGCCATGTAAGACATACCTTTGCTCCTCCTTTGCCTTCCACCATGATTGTGAGGCCACACCAGCCATGTGGCACTTGAGTCCATTAAACCTCTTTTTTCTTTATAAATTACCCAGTCTCGGGTATTTCTTCATATCAGTATGAAAATGGATTAATACAACCAGAAAGTAAGAAAGTGATCAGAGAATGATGGGGACATTTCATAAGGACACAGGAAGCAACTTGAAGGGACACCCACTGGCCAAGTCTGGGATAATTTAAACATAAAAAAAAATTTGGTAATAGTTTATAGTACATTGAGTTAAGAAAAAAAAATCCATAAATTCATGGTAATATTCAAAGTGAAATAAAAGGAGAGGAGAAAAAAGAATTCGCAGTGTGTTTTTTTAAAACAGAAGAATGCCAGCTACTAAATGTAGAAGGAATAAAAATAATTAGAAAAGCAATACTTTTTAACACCCAAAGTAATAATTGGCTCAGGTAAGGATCATCAGAGGATGCTAATATGACTGGGTAAAATGTTGAAAATAAGTCTCAAAATATCACTCTACAGACTACTTTTAAAGAGAAAAAATGTGCTTTCTCAATGGAAAAGTCTGGTGGTCATCACTTTAACCAAGTGGTCAAGCTTGGCAATGCCAATAGTGGTTTTGCTTGATGATGTGCCTTCAGTATGATCAAGAGGAAGGTACACAACGTCATTTATGTGATGTTCTTGCTGGAAATGTTTGATCTAACTATCATAGCGAGGAAAGAGGCAATTCTAGAATGTGAGGCATGATGGAAGACATCCTACCTGGACTCTTTAAAGAGACACTCAAATGCTCTGAGTGAATCTTGAGTGGATCTTGGATTGGAAAAACAGAAGCTATAAAGGATATTTTGGAGGATAATCGAAGGAATTTTAGTGAAGACTGGATGCTGGATGATATTGAATTCATGGTGACTTTCTTAGGTGTGTTGATATTGTGGTTAAATAGAGGAATCAGTTTATTCTTGGAAAATACATCCTGAAATATTTTGCAGTGAAGTGTCATGATGAAAGCAACCTACTTTTGTATGATTTGAAAAAAAAGGATGTGTGGGTATGGGTGTGTATTTAGATAAATAGAGTGGATGTATCCAGATGTTAACAGTTGGCAAACATAGGTGAGAGGTATGCAGGTCTTGAAAATTAGAAGAAAAAACTCTTGTAGCGTTTTATTTTTTCAACGAAAATCCACAAGATGGCAGTAGAGGAACACCCTCAGAATGGGTTTCTTGGGGGCCTCTTATAAGGTGACATTTTCTGATTTGAAAAGCAGGATGAGAGATCCAACAAAGGGTTGTTTTGGCTTTGTGAATACATTTACATGTAATGTTATACAAAGGTATGAAGACAAAATGCCGTTTGGTTGTATCATTCTATGAATTGCTTTCATCGAAATAAATACCATTTTGTTAAATTTGGTCCATAAACTCCTGAAATGTGTCCAAAATGTTATGTGTATGAGCATTCTCCTTTTATGATGAGAATATCTACAGTTTCTACTATGTCTCAAAGGGGTCAATTATTGCTCCCCAAACTTAGAAGCTTGAGGGGTTCAAGAAAGTGGCACTAGATCAATGCCTTAATCACATCAGAACTGGTAGTAGTTTAAGCCATTTCTCTTTAATATGTGCTTTGAAAGTGAGTTTAGTGAAGTGCTCTGGCAGTGCTTATTTGTTAAATGGATTGATGTAGGAACTAGTGGATGTGGATGGATAGGAGTCAGAAGACCTGGGTGTGAATGTAGCACTTATGCCATCCTCTTCCCCAACATCTTTCCCCAAACACACACACCAAGTTAAAACTGTAGCCAGCAAGATGTTTGTGGTCACATAAAACAATTCCCCCCCCAAACAAAATCAGTTGTTTGCCTGTATTTCATTTTTTACTCCCCAAACAGAAACAGCTTATTGGTCAGTGGAGATGCCTGCAATATAAAATTTTCTCTTTATAAACATTTGTGAAAAGAGTTCATATTTTTAGGGCAACATGAGCCAAGCTTGTAATTGTGGGAAGCTTCTAGTCTTCTGTGAGTGTCACCTTGCCTCTTGTTCCCACCTTCAACCCCTGCCACCCCAAGAGTTTTGGTTTGGATCAGGACTAGGTTTCTATAAATTGCAACGTGAGCAGCTAGGTGATCACAGTAAGAGCCAAGCCACATAATGCTCTTCTTTCGATTCATTGGGCAGATAGTTGTCTTAGAAACTTACATGATGACTTGATTGTAAAATAAAATCCCTGTTGAGCAACTTGATCTGGCTATTTGGGTGGAATGGATTTTTTTAAAAGTGTAAACTAAGGGAAAATAAAATACTCATTTAAAATGTGTTGGCAGCGTGTAGTTGGCTTAAAGTGTCATTTACTGAGTTGTTACCATTTTTGCTCTCTCAATTTTATTAGTATTAAAAATTCATTATTGAGGGACCATGAGCTACATGCAATTAGTAATGTGACTGAAAGTGAGAGACTAAATAGTAAGATGACCATGTCTTTAGAAATAAACTTCTAACTTCTCTTTACTGCATTCCCCATGGAAATACCATGTTATGCCATGTTGTTCCTTAAAAGAGCTTATGTTCAGTAGAGAACTGGTGAAATAAATAATGACACATTCATATATTGAGATTGTATGTAACTGTTGAAAATAATGACATAGATTCATATATATTGACATGGAAAGATATCCAAGCTGAACTGTAGGAGAAACAGAGCAAGTTGCAGAGCTATATGTAAAGCAGAATACTATTTTGGAGTATACATTTGCTATTATATGTTCAGAAAATAAGATATGGGAGATCATATAAAAATTTGCTTAAAGCGATTTATTTATGTTGTGGGGAAAGGAGTAGTATTGTAGTACAAGGGAACTTATGTTTTGTGTTTTATATGTTTTTCTGTTGTCTGGATTTTTAAAAATGAGAATGTAGTCTGAATAAATAATGATATAAAGGGAGTGTATGTTGGCACTATCCTTTGAGACCTTCATGTGCTAAATATAATTGTGCAGTATGATCAGTTCTGTCATTCATCTTGAATAGACAACAGCTAAAGAGAGCCAGCTGGTTAACTTATAAGTTATATCCCTTCCACATTCAAAGATGTTTACAATATTAATAGACTGAAATGAAACAATAAAAAACAAATGTATAAACTAAAAAAGATAAATTATTTAGAACGAATGAGATAACTCTTTAGAAGGAATGAGATAACAGGACCTGGAATATGGAATGACTTCTCTACAGAATACAGCAAAAAGTTTACCTCTGAGCTTTCTGGTATCCAAGGGGAAAAGGAAAATATGTTGGCTCTATATATTTCTTCCAAAGTAAGAATGCTACAAAGAAATTTATCATATGGCATCACATATGTGACACTGACATATTGGACAATTTTTTAAAAACAATTTTGCTTATAATTTATTTCATTGATTTATTTTACATATATGAAATAGAAAAATGATATTCCAAAGAATTAATGCCTCTCAAGTTTTGGAGGAAATTATTTTTTAGAAATAAAAAGAATTAAATTCAAATTGCACAAATAAAAGATAAATTTAAGCTCTACTTAAAAGTAAATTTCAGAGACGTTCTTCGCCGAGAGTCGTCGAGGTTTCCTGCTTCAACTGTGCTTGGACGGAACCCGGCGCTCGTCCCCCACCCCGGCCAGCCACCCATAGCCAGCCCTCCATCACCTTTTCTTTTTTTTTCTTTTATTATTGTACTTTAAGTTTTAGGGTACATGTGCACATTGTGCAGGTTAGTTACATATGTATACATGTGCCATGCTGGTGCGCTGCACCCACTAACTCATCATCTAGCATTACGTATATCTCCCAATGCTATCCCTCCCCCCTCCCCCCACCCCACCACAGTCCCCAGAGTGTGATATTCCCCTTCCTGTGTCCATGTGATCTCATTGTTCAATTCCCACCTATGAGTGAGAATATGCGGTGTTTGGTTTTTTGTTCTTGCGATAGTTTACTGAGAATGATGGTTTCCAATTTCATCCATGTCCCTACAAAGGACATGAACTCATCATTTTTTATGGCTGCATAGTATTCCATGGTGTATATGTGCCACATTTTCTAATAAGAGCTATCTATGACAAACCCACAGCCAATATCATACTGAATGGGCAAAAACTGGAAGCATTCCCTTTGAAAACTGGCACAAGACAGGGATGCCCTCTCTCACCACTCCTATTCAACATAGTGTTGGAAGTTCTGACCAGGGCAATTAGGCAGGAGAAGGAAATAAAGGGTATTCAATTAGGAAAAGAGGAAGTCAAATTGTCCCTGTTTGCAGACGACATGATTGTATATCTAGAAAACCCCAGTGTCTCAGCCCAAAATCTCCTTAAGCTGATAAGCAACTTCAGCAAAGTCTCAGGATACAAAATCAATGTGCAAAAATCACAAGCATTCTTATACACCAATAACAGACAAACAGAGAGCCAAATCATGAGTGAACTCCCATTCACAATTGCTTCAAAGAGAATAAAATACCTAGGAATCCAATTTACAAGGGATGTGAAGGACCTCTTCAAGGAGAACTACAAACCACTGCTCAAGGAAATAAAAGAGGATACAAACAAATGGAAGAACATTCCATGCTCATGGGTAGGAAGAATCAATATCGTGAAAATGGCCATACTGCCCAAGGTAATTTACAGATTCAATGCCATCCCCATCAAGCTACCAATGCCTTTCTTCACAGAATTGGAAAAAACTACTTTAAAGTTCATATGGAACCAAAAAAGAGCCCGCATCACCAAGTCAATCCTAAGCCAAAAGAACAAAGCTGGAGGCATCACACTACCTGACTTCAAACTATACTACAAGGCTACAGTAACCAAAACAGCATGGTACTGGTACCAAAACAGAGATATAGATCAATGGAACAGAACAGAGCCCTCAGAAATAACACTGCATATCTACAACTATCTGATCTTTGACAAACCTGAGAAAAACAAGCAATGGGGAAAGGATTCCCTATTGAATAAATGGTGCTGGGAAAACTGGCTAGCCATATGTAGAAAGCTGAAACTGGATCCCTTCCTTACACCTTACACAAAAATCAATTCAAGATGGATTAAAGACTTAAACGTTAGACCTAAAACCATAAAAACCCTAGAAGAAAACCTAGGCATTACCATTCAGGACATAGGCAAGGGCAAGGACTCCGTCACCTTTTCACCGCGCCCTCGGACTGCCCCAAGGCCCCCGCCGCCGCTCCAGCGCCACGCAGCCACCGCCGCCACCTCTCCTTAGTCGCCGCCATGACGACCGCGTCCACCTCGCAGGTGCGCCAGAACTACCACCAGGACTCAGAGGCGGCCATCAACTGCCAGATCAACCTGGAGCTCTACGCCTCCTACGTTTACCTGTCCATGTCTTACTACTTTGACCGCGATGATGTGGCTTTGAAGAACTTTGCCAAATACTTTCTTCACCAATCTCATGAGGAGAGGGAACATGCTGAGAAACTGATGAAGCTGATCTCATGAGGAGGGGGAACATGCTGAGAAACTGATGAAGCTGCAGAACCAATGAGGTGGCCGAATCTTCCTTCAGGATATCAAGAAACCAGACTGTGATGACTGGGAGAGCAGGCTGAATGAGATGAAGTGTGCATTACATTTGGAAAAAAATGTGAATCGGTCACTACTGGAGCTGCACAAACTGGCCACTGACAAAAATGACCCCATTTGTGTGACTTCATTGAGACACATTACCTGAATGAGCAGGTGAAAGCCATCAAAGAATTGGGTGACCACGTGACCAACTTGCACAAGATGGGAGCACCCGAATCTGGCTTGGCGGAATATCTCTTTGACAAGCACACCCTGGGAGACGGTGATAATGAAAGGTAAGCCTCAGGCTAATTTCCCCATAGCCGTGGGGTGACTTCCCTGGTCACCAAGGCAGTGCATGCATGTTGGGGTTTCCTTTACCTTTTCTATAAGTTGTACCAAAACATCCACTTAAGTTCTTTGATTTGTACCATTCCTGCGAATAAAGAAATTTTGTCCCTCCCCCCCCCAAAAAAAGTAAATTTCAATAGAAGATTGTTGTTTTCCTTGAATAAGAAGCTGAAATTGTGGAGTGAAGTTTTTATTTGGTTTAATTTTTATGGGGGTTTTTATTTTTTAATTTTTATTTTAGATTCAGGGAGTACATATGCAAGTTTGTTAACTGGGTATATTGTGTGATGCCGAGGTTTGGAGTATATGAATGATCCCATCACCCAAGTACTGAGCATAATACCCAATAGTTTTTCAACCTATCCCCTCCCTCCTCCCTCCCTCCCTCCCTGCCTCTTCTAGTAGTTCCTAGTTTCTATTGTTGCTATCTTTAGGACAATGGTTTTTTAATTATATTTTTACAAAAGACACAGAGACCTTTGATTGAATATTTTCACTATTTACCCTCTATAAAAATGCAGTCAAAACATCAAATCACAACTCACTCACTAAAAACATCTTTTTGGGAAAACTGAGGGAATATAATCCAGGTACGTATTTTCCTGAAAATCCAAACAAATTTTTTTCAAACCTGGCTGCACAACAGAATCAACTGGGGAGTTTTTAAAAATTTACTGTCTGTAATCCACCATGAATCTTCAGAGATTCTCATTCCAAAGGTCTGGCATGGATCTTGGGAAACTAGCTATTGATGCTCTGCACATGTTCTGATGCAAATCCTGGTTCGAGAACCACTGATCTGTGATACATAATAGGCATAGCATGCCTTCCTCTAGCATATGTTTTATTTGAAGGCAAATAAGTTAAAACATTTTTGTATGAAAACAAACAGATGAATTATGGAACAGAATTCTAATTTTGCATTGGTTGCTGAAATAAAATATGAGCTTTAGACATTTGATGCACTCAAGGGCTCACTTAGGGCTATATTCCCAGACTCTGTGGAGGTAGAGTTTATGATTCACTGCTATGAAATTGTTTTGGTGGAAAGGTTTTTTAAAGCACCAAGGGAATTGTATCAGTTAGGGTTCAGGGCTTATAAAATCCTTGGAAAGGTTAGAAGATTGGAGGTTGGGAAACACACCACCATAACTGTCACCTAGAGGCTAAGAAGCTACCACTCAAGAACTTCTGCCATCAATGCTGTTACTTCCACTACTTCTCCCCCACAGAGCTCAAAGCTGACTAGTAAACTTGACCAACAGTGGCCAAAGCAGTAGGAAGATGGCATTTTCCTCCCTCCCACATTTCAAATCTTGTGCAAGTGCATCTCGTTGGACAAATGGAATTCACATCCAGAATTCTGGTTGCAAGAGAGGCTGGGAAATAGAGTTTTTAGTTTTTTTTTTTTTTACCCCTGTGAAATAGGAAGGTGCATGGAAGAGGGTGCTGAGGATGCTGAGGGTCAAACGATGTTGTCAAGCACAATCATGAATCAAAAGTGCTAAAAAGTTTGATATAATTGGCTAGGGAGGACACTGAGATTCACAAAGCATGGAGATAATGTCATCTCCTTGTAAAGCTGAGTGAAATACTCCTTCCATACAGCCTAAAATGGAAATTTACATTTTATCTCTTTTACAGAAGTTATTCTATAGATGGCTCTGTCTTGAAAGATGACATTCATTATTGGCAGTGACATTTCAGCCAAATTCCTTCAGCTGAGTTTGTGAATCGCATTTTTTTCTAAATTAATAAATTGCTTATGAAAAATAGTTCCTTTCAGCGTATACGCAACTGAATCTGAATTATATGTGAAATGCTATCCTATTCATTTTGCTTGGGGTGTACATGTGCATGTGTGTGTGTGTGTGTGTGTGTGTGTGTGTGTGTGTATTTGTGCATGTGGACAATTTCTGGAGGGCTTTATTAAGCTAGGATATAAACTGGTTATTTCCCTGATTGTCTACACATAGGTCGTTCAAGACTAACTTTAACCTGACAATGATTCTATTGGCCTGGAGTCAGAAGGGGTGCTTCTCTGAGGGAATCACAGTAATAATAGTTACTTATTGAGTACCTGTTCTCTGCGTAACTTTGTGCTAAATGCTTTACATGTAGTGTTTCTCTTATCCTTATGACAATTATTTGAAGTATGTATTACTATTCCCATTTTGTAGGTGAGGACATATGCACAAAGAGGTCAAATATCTTTCTGAGTTGACAGAGCGTGTAAGTGATATAATCGGAATTCGAATGCAGCTGTTTGATGCCAAAGGTTCCACTAACTTAGGTGACATTGAAGAGAACCTCAGGAGATTACTTGTGGAACTGCTGAAGCCTCTTTTCCACTTTACTGTTATCACCTTAGCCCCTGTATTTTGGCTAAATGTATGACCATACTTAGTAGGGTAACTGAGTTTAAGAGGGGAAGAGAGCATTTTTAACACAAGCTGAAATACCCACAAATGCAGACAGAAGAAAAACTGGGTCGTTGAATCAGCTGTTCCAGAGCAGACATAAGACGATAACCCTCTCATCTTCCCTCCTTTCAAAGCTATTCAGCAGTATTAAATTGTGGAGTGGGATTATAGTACATAACATAAATTCCTATAATGCTTTGAGTTTAGATAGTGAAAAAAATAGTAACGTGGGAGAAAAAAACGTGCGTTTGTCCACTGCCTTGTGTGAACTAGTTCTGAGTTACATAGGAAACTTCTCTCAGAAAGGATTGAATTATGGGAATTTTTTGCCTGTAACTGGACTGACGGCAACAGAATTGAAATGATTTCTGCTCATTCTTTAACTTATTACCCCCAATTGCATCATTCCAGTTTTACGTGTGGGACTGGATCATATACAGTAAAAGTACATGGGAAGGGAACACTTTCCATCCAGTATAAAATGGCCAACTCAATAATAAACTAAGCACAGTAGCTTTTATCACACAGACATTTGGCACAGTGTTTATCAAACAAGGCACCATTAATATTTTGGGAGGGACTGTTTTTCATTGTGCAGGGCTGTCTCAGGGAAATTGTTTAGGGTCTCTGCCTTCAGGGCACTAAGTGTCAATAGCCTAACTCCATCTTCTGGAGAAGCTGGATAGGTGAGGGCTCTGCCTCATCCATGGCATGACTGAATAGGAAATGCTGCTTCCCTGTGGGCATTTCTTTAGGGAAACTGCCTGAAACACAGACAAGTAATTTGCTCAAAGTGGGATAACCAGATGAAAATACAGGATGCTTGGTTAAATTTTTAATTTCAGATAAACAATGAGGAATTGTTTTGTATATGTCCCTAGATTTTTACTGGGTGCCCTGGATTTTTATTTGCTAAATCTGGCAAGTAATCAGGCAACCTTAGCCCAAAGTCAATTGGCAGATTCATGACTCAATAAGTGGTAGATCCATGACTTGAAGCCAGGTCTGTTTAGTCTGACGTCAGACCCTGAGTGCTTTCTACTGTTCTGTACTGGTTTCTACACTTGAGCAACTTTCATGCACAAAAATAATGCCCTGGAAGATACAAAGATAAAGTATAACCCATGCTTTCAAATTATTTGGCTTTTCCAGGACAAGAAAAGAGAATTTGGGAAGAAATGCGTATTAACACTATCTTCTTGAGGGCCTACTATGTGATGAAAGTTGAATCAATTTATATTCTAGGAAAATTTTAAAAGTTTAAACAAGGAACATATGTTATGCCTTCCTCTGAGAGTCTTGTTAAAACATTCAGGTTGTTTTATAGGGTGATATATCTGTAAAGGAAGCACCATGAGAGGCTCTCCCTTGATGTGACTTCCTATTCTTATTTCTCCTTTGGTTCAAGAGGTAGCTGATTAGGAAGCTCAACCAAGGTCAGAACTTAAGTTAATTAATGGCTTTCATATATTGAGCATGGTGGCCCTAAAGATAAGAATACAGCTCAGATCCTAGTAGGTTTCTTGAGCTAATGAAGTCTTTACTAAAAATTCTCAGGACTCTCAAAACTGAAAAAAGCACTTTTAAACATTAACACATTTATCTTCCTATTTGTTTTTATTAATGAGATTGTGTATATAAAAGTGCTTTGCAAACTGTAAAAGATATTTAATTGAAATAACTGTGAAATAATATTTTGTGATCTGTGTTTTAAACATGAATAAACAGACATCAGAAAGCTTAGAGTTACAGGGGAGTAAACAAATATGTAGATGGTATCATCCTGCATGTATATTTTTGCAACTTGCCTTATTTACCCGACATTGTTTTTGAGATTTATTTGTGTTGATACATTTAGATCTAACCAATTTATTTTAACTTCTCTATGGTATTCTATGATATGAATAAACCACAGTGTTATTTATCAATTCCTCTACTGATGGACAATTAGATTATATTCACTGTCCATTTTGCTATTGCAAATGGTACAACAGTGCATAGTACTGTAATGCACATATGTGTCTTCTTGTGAACATGTGTAAAAATTTTCCTAGGATAGATACCTGGAAGTGGGCAGTTTGATATTAGCTATGCAAATTAAAAATTACCCTGTATGATATTGTATATTGTTTATGAAACACACATACAGAGAAAAGAATAAGAACATTCATTGAGGCCAGGCACAGTGGCTCACTCCTGTAATCCTAGCACTTTTGGAGCTCAGGAGTTTGAGACCAGACTGGACAATATGCCAAAACCTCATCTCTACAAAAAGTACAAAAATTAGCCAGACATGGTGGCATGTACCTGTAGTCCCAGCTAGTTGGGAGGCTGAGGTGGGCAGATCTCTTGAGCCCGGGAGGTCGAGGCTGCAGTAAGCCATGACTGCACCACTGCACTTCAGCCTAGGTGACAGAGTAAGACCCTATCTCAAAAAAATAAAACCTAGAAAAGACCATTTATTGAAATGATACACAGCAACTTCAGCAGAGTGGTTATTCTAAGGAGGGAAAGGCAGGAAAAAGATGGGAGGGGTTTGGAGCTTTAGCTCTAACATTTTATTTCTATTCCATTTTACTTTATTTTTTTTTCAAACAGCTATTCCCCTTTATTTATTTATTTTATTCATCCTCCTCCCTCTAACCTCCTCTTCCTGGCCTCTGGTAACCAATAATCTACTGTTTGCCTTCATAATATCTACTTTTTTTTAGTTCCCACATATGAGTGAGAAAATGAAATATTTGTCTTTCTGTGCCTGGTTTATTTCACTTAAAATGTCCACCAGTTCCATTCGTGTTGCTGCAAATGACAGGATTTCATTCTTTTTTTATAACCGAATAGTATTCCATTGTGTATAGATACTACATTTTCTTTATCCACTCATCCATTGATGGATACTTAAGTTGATTCCATATCTTTGCTATTGTGAGTAGTTCTATAATGAAGATGGAGCTTAGAAATCTCTTTGATATACTAACTTCATTTATTTGGGGGATATACCCAGCAGTGGGATTGCTGGACCATGTGACAGTTCTGTTTTTTAGTTTTTTTGAGGAATGTCCATACTGTTTTCCATAGTGGTGTACTAATTTACATTCCCACCAACAGCGTATGAGGGTTTCCCCTTTCTTCAAATCCTCGCCATCATCTGTTATTCTTTGTTTTGTAATAAAAGCCATTTTAACTGGGATGAGATAATATCTCATTATGGTTTTGATTTGCATTATTCTGATGATTAGCGATGTTGAGAATTTTTTATATACCTGTTTGCTATTTGTATGTCTTCTTTTGATTAATGTCTATTAAGATCTTTTGCCCATTTTTTAATCATATTATTTGTTTCCCTGCTATTGAGTTGAGTTTCTCATATATTCTGGTTATTAATCCCTTGCCAAATGTATAGTTTGCAAACATTTTCTCCCATTCAGTGGGCTATCTCCTCGCTTTGTTGATTCTTTCCTTTGTTGTGCAGAAGATTTTTAGCTTAAAGTGATCCCATTTGCCTATTTTTACTTTTGTTACCTGTGCTTTTGAGGTCTTACACAAAAACTTTGCCCAGCCCAATGTCCAGAAGTGCTTTCCCAATGTTTCTTTCTAGTGGTTTCACAGTTTGAGGTCTTAGATTGGAGTCATTAATACATTTTGAATTGATGTTTGTATATGGTGAGAGCTAGAGGTGTACTTTCATTCTTCTACACATGATTATTCAAATTTTCCAGCACCATTTATTGAAGACACTGTCCTTTCTTCATTGTAGGTTCTTGGCACCTTTATAAAAAAATGAGTTGGCTGTAAATGCATAGATTTCTATCTGGGTTCTTTACTCTCTTCTGTTGGTTTATATGTCTGTTTTTCTGGCAGTACCATGCTGTTTTGCCTACTATAGCTTTGTAATATATTTTCAAGTCAGGTGGTGTGATGTTTCCAGCTCTGCTTTTTTTGGTCAGGAATGCTTTACCTATTTGGGGTCTTTTGTAGTTACATATACATCTTAGAATTGTTTGCTCTCTTTCTGTGAAAAATGTCCTGGTATTTTGATAAAGATTGCATTGTATCTGTAAATTGCTTTGGGTAGTGTATTAGTCTGTTCTCATGCTGCTAATAAAGACATACCTCAGACTGGGTAATTTATAACCTCTGCCTCAATTGAACCTTGAGACAAGGTTCAATTCTTGTCTTCTGCATACCTGCAGGACCAACACCATGTAGAAGCTGCTAAGGCTTGGAGTTTGCACCCTCTGAAGCAACAGCCCGAGCTATACCTTGGCCCCATTTAGCCATGGCTGGAGCTGCTGAGACACAGGGCACCAAGTCCCAAGACTGCACATAGCAGGCAGGCCCTGGATCCAGCCCACAAAATCATTTTTTTTTCCTCCTAGGCCTTCAGGCCTGTGATAGGAGGAGCTGCCATGAAGGTCTCTGACATGCCCTGGAGACATTTTCCCCATTGTCTTGGTGATTAACATCTGGCTCCTCCTTACTTATGCAAATTTCTGCAGCTGTCTTGAATTTCTCTCCAGAAAATGGGTGATTCTTTTCTATCACATTGTCAGGCTGCAAATTTTCCAAACTTTTATGCTCTGTCACCTCTTGAATGCTTTGCTGCTTAGTAATTTCTTCTACCAGATGCCCTAAATTATCTCTCTCAAGTTCCACAAATCTCTAGGGTAGTGGCAAAATGCCATGCCGCCAGTCTGTTTGCTAAAACACAACAAGTGTCACCTTTATTGCAGTTCCCAACAAGTTCCTCATCTCCATCTGAGACCACCTCAACCTGGACTTCATTGTCCATATCACTATCAGCATTTTGGTCAAAGTCATTCAACAAGTCTCTAGGAAGTTCCAAACTTTCCCACATCTTCCTGTCCTCTTCCGGCCCCTCCAAACTGTTCCAAGCTCTGCCTGTTACCCAGTTCCAAAGTCAGTTCCACATTTTCAGGTATCTTTACAACAGCACCCCACTTCCCAGTACCAATTTAATGTATTAGTCTGTTCTCACACTGCTAATAAAGACATACCCGAGGCTGGGTAATTTATAAAGGGAAGAGGTTTAATGGATTCACAGTTCCACATGGCTGGGGAGACCGCACAATCATGGTGGAAGGAAAAGGAGAGCAGAGCTGCATCTTACATGGCAGCAGGCAAAAGAGCTTGAGCAGGGGAACTCCCATTTTTCTTTTTTCTTTTTCTTTTCTTTTTTTTTTTTTTTAAGATGGAGTCTCACTCTGTCTCCAAGGCTGGAGGGCAGTGGCACAATCTCGGCTCACTGCATCTCTGCCTCCCAGGTTCCAGCGATTCTCCTGCCTCAGCCTCCCGAGTAGTTGGGACTATAGGCATGTGCCACCACACTTGGCTAGTTTTTTTATTTTTAGTAGAGATAGGGTTTTCCCATGTTGGCTAGGCTGGTCTCAAACTCCTGACCTCAAGTGATCCACCAACCTCGGCCTCCCAAAGTGCTGGGATTACAGATGTGAACCATCGCACCCGGCCGGAACTCCCATTTTTAAAACCATCAGATCTTGTGAGACTTATTCACCATCACAAGAACAGTATGGGTGAAAACACCCTCATGATTCAATTATCCACACTTGGCTCCGCCCTTGACAGATCCGGATTATTACATTTCAGGGTGAGATTTGGGTGGGGACATCCAAATCATATCAGGTAGTTTTGTCATTTTAACAATATTAATTCTTCCAACCCATGAGTATGGAATGTATTTCTATTTTTTTCTCTGCCCTCATCAGTTTCTTTAATCAGAGTTTTATAGTTTCCTTGCAAACATCTTTCACTTCTTTAGTTAAATTGATTCCTAGGCATTTTATATTCTTTTTGGCTATTGTAAATGGGATTGTTTTCTTGATTTCTTTTTCAACTTGTTTGCTGTTGGCATATATAAATGCTACTGATTTTGTACATCAATTTTATATCCTACAACTTTGCTAAATTCATTTATCAATTCTTACAGTTTTTGTTGGAGTCTTTAAGTTTTCACAAATCATTTCATCTGCAAACAAGGATAATTTAGATTTTTCCTTTCCAATTTGTATGCCCTTTATTTCTTTCTCTTGCTGAATTGCTCTGGCTAGGATTTCCAATACTATGATGAATAAAAGTGATGAAAGTGGGCATCATTATCTTCCAGATCTTAGGGGAAAGGCCTTCAATTTTTTCCCATTCAGTAAAATGTTAACTGTGGGTTTATCATATGTGCCATTTATTATGTTGTGGTATGTTCCTTCTATACCCAGTTTTTTTTTTTAATTTTTAATTTTTGTGAGTATATAGTAGGTGTATATATTTATGGAGTATATTTAATATTTTGATATAAGCATACAATGTGTAATCATCAGGGTGAAGTAACCATCACCTCAAGCATTTATCATTCATTTTACAAACGATCTAATTATACTCTTTTTGTTGTTGAAAAATGTACAATTAAGTTATTATTGACTATAGTTACCCTCCTGTGCTGTCAAATACTAGATCTTATTTATTCTTTCTATGTTTTTGTACCCATTAACCAGCCTCCTTCCCTCCATGGCCCCCCCTAACTATCCTTCCCACCTCTGGTAACCATCATTCTACTCTCTATCTCCATGAGTTCAATTGTTTTAATTTGTATTATTTTTTAATTTTTAACTTTTGTGGGTACATAGTAGGTGTATATATTGAGGGAATACATGAAACATTTTGATACAGGCATATGATGTGAAATAATCACATCATAGAGAATGGGGTTGCCATCCCCTCAAGCATTTATTCTTTGTGTTACAGACAATCCAATTACACATTTTAAGTTATTTTAAAGTCTACAATTATTTTTGACTATAGTCACCCTGTTCTGCTATCAAATAGTAGGTCTTATTCTTTCTATTTTTCTGTACCCATTAACTATCCCCACCTCCTCCTCAGGACCCCACTACCATTCCCATCTTCTGATAACCAGCCTCCTACTCTTCATCTCCATGAGTTCAATTGCTTTCAATTTGCAAGAAATAAGTGAGAATATGCAAAGTTTGTCTTTCTGTGCTTGGCTTATTTAACTTAACACAGTGACCTCTGGTTGCATCCATGTCATTGCAAATAAGAGAATCTCATTATTTTCTATGGCTGAATAGTAGCCCATTGTGTGTATGTACCATATTTTATTTATTAATTTGTCTGTTGATGGACACTTGGGTTGCTCCCAAGTGAATATTGCTATTGTGAATACACATGGGAGTGCAGATATCTCTTCGATATACTGATTTCCTTTTTTTGGGGTAAATACCCAGCAGTGGAATTTCTGGATCATATAGTAGTTCTACTTTTAGTTTTTGAGGAACCTCCAAACTGTTCTCCATAGTGGTTGTACTAATTTACACTTCCACCAACAATGTATGAGGGTTCCCTTTTCTGCACATTTTCGCCAGCATTCGTTATTACCTGTCTTTTGGATAAAAGCCATCCTAATTGTAGTGTGATTATGTTATTTCAATGTTTTCTTTTAACACTTTTATAGTCAGAGGTCTTGGATTTAAGTCATTAATCCACTTTGATTTGATTTTTGCATGGTGAGGGACAGGAGTCTAGTTCCATTCTTCTATATACAGATATCCAGTTTTCCTAGCACCATTTACTGAAGAGACTGTCCTTTTCTCATTGTATGTTCTTGGCACCTTTGCTGAAAATGAGTTCACTGTAGATGTATGGATTTATTTCGGGGTTCTCTCTTGTATGCCATTGGTCTCTGTGTCTGTTTTCATTGTAGTATCATACTGTTTTGGTTATTATGACTCTGTAGTATAGTTTGAAGTCAGGCAATGTGGTTCTTCCAGTTTCGTTCCTTATGCTCAGGATAGCTTTGGCTGTTCTGGGTCTTTTGTGATTCCATATAAATTTTAGGATTTTTTTTCCTAATTCTGTGAAGAATGTCATTTGTATTTTAATAGGGATTGCATTGAATCTGCAGATTGCTTTGGATAGTATGAACATTTTAACAATATCGATTCTTCCAATCCATAAACATGGCCTATCTTTCCATTTTGTGTGTGTGTCCTCTTCAATTTCTTTTATCAGTTTTTTATAGTTTTCCTTGTAGAGGTCATTCAGTTCTTTGGTTAATTCATAAGTATTTAATTTTATTTGTTGCTATTGCAAATGGGCTTACTTTAAAAATTTTTTTCAGATTGTCTGCTGTTGGCATACAGAAATGCTACTGATTTTCGTATGTTGATTTTGTATCCTGCAACTTTACTTAATTTGTTTATCAGTTCCAATAATTTTTGATAGAGTCTTAAGGTTTTTCCAAATATGAGATCATATCATCTGCAAAGAGGAATAATTTGACTTCTCCTTTTCCAGTTCAGGGAGACCTTTCTTTGTCTTGTCTGATTGATCTAGTTATGACTTCCAGTACTAGTGAATAACTGTGGTGAAATAGACATCCTTGTCATGGTCCCAATCTTAGAGGAAAGGCTTTCAGTTTTTCCCCATTCACTATGATACTAGCTTTGGGTCTGTCATATATGGCTTTTATCATATTGAGGTATGTTCTTTCTATACCCAGTTTTTTGAGGGTTTTCACCATAAAGGGATATTGAATTTTATCCAATGCTTTTTCAGCATCAGTTGAAATGATCCTATGGTTTTTGTCCTTCATTCTGTTGATATGATGTATCACATTGGTTAATTTGCCTATGTTGAATCATCTTTGTATCCCTGGAGTAAATCCCACTTGGTCATAATGAATGACCTTTCTATCGTGTTGTTGAATTCTATTTGCTTTAATTCTGTTGAAGATTTTTGCATCAATGTTCATCAGGGATAGTGGCCTATAGTTCTCTTTTTGTGATGTGTGTTTGTCTGGTTTTGGTGGTAGGGCCATACTGACCTCATAGAATGAGTTTATAAGTATTCCTTTCTTGTCTATTTTTCAGAATTGTTTGAGTAGGGATAATATCAGTTCTTCTTTAAATGTTTGGTAATATTCAGCAGGGAAACCATTGAGTCCAAGGCTTTTCTTTGCTGGGAGACTTTTTTAAATGGCTTTAATCTCATTACTGTTATTGGTCTGTTCAGATTTTGGATTTCTTCATGATTCAATCTTGGTAGGTTGTGCCTAGGAACTTATCTATTTCTTCTAGGTTTTCCTATTCATTGGCATAGCATCACTTATAGTAACTTCTAATGAGCCTTTGAATTTCTGTGGTATAGGTTGTAATAACTACTTATTCATTTCTGATTTTATTTACTTTGATCTTCTCTCTTGTTTTCTTATTAATAGTCTGGCGGAAGCTTTGTCAAATTTAGTTTTTCAAGAAACAACTTTTTGTTTTGTTGATCGTTTATTTTTTTTCATTTCAATTTCATCGATTTCTACTCTTATATTTAATTTTTCTTTACTTCTACTAAGTTTGTGTTGAGTTTGCTCTTGGTTTTCTTGAGATGCACCATTAGGTTGTTTATTTTGAGTTTTTCTTTTTTTGATGTAGACACTTATAGCTATTAAATTCCTTCTTAGTACTGCTTTCACTGAATCCCATATGTTGTGGTATGGTGTATTTCCATTATGATTTGTTTCAAGAAATTTTTCAGTTTCCTTCTTAATCTATTCATTGACCCACTGGTTATTCAGGAGCATATTGTTTAATTTCCATGTGTTTGTATAATTTCCAAAATTCTTTTTGTTATTGATTTCTAGTTTTGTTTTGGTCATTGTGGTCAGAGAAGATTCTTGATATGATTTAAATTTTTTGAATGCTTTAAGACTTATTTTCTGGCCTATCATATGGTCTATACTTGAGAATGATCCTTGTGCTGAGGAGAAGAACATTGGGTCTTGTTTTATGATCCATTCTGCCACTCTATTTCTTTTGATTGGGGAGTTTAGTTAATATAAATTTAATGTTATCATTGATACATAATGACTTACTCCTGCTATTTTGTTACTTGTTTTCTGATGGTTTTGTCGTCTTCTCTTCCTTCTTTCCTTTTCTCTTGTCTAATGAAGGTGACTTTCTCTAAGAATATATTTTAATTTCTTGCTTTTTATTTTTGCGATTCTGTTGTATGGTTCTAGATTTGAGGTTACCATGAGGCTTGTAAATAATATCTTATAACTCATTATTTTAAACTGATAACAACTTAATACTTACTGCATAAATTAAAAAATCTAACAAGCAAATAAACAAAAAAACTAATAAAATAACTACACGTTAACTTCTTCCCCCTACTCATTATTGGTTTATAGAGGTTTACCATTTCTTCAAGGTTTAATCTTTGTAGGTGGTATGTATCTAAGAATTTATCCAATTCTTCTAGGTTTTCCAATTTGTTGGCATATAGTTGGTTATAATATTCTCATGATTTTTTGTATCTGAGGTCTCAGTTATGTCTTCGTTTTTTGTATCTGAATTTATTTATTTGGGTCTTCCCTCTTGTATTTAATCTTAACTAAAGGTTTGGCAATATCGTTTATCTGTTCAAAAAACCAAATTTTCATTTTGTCAGTCTTCTGTGTTGGTTTTTTTTTTTTTTGTCTCAATTTCATTTACTTCTTCTCCAATCTTTATTATTTCTTTCCTTCTACTAATTTTGGGATTGTTCTGTTCTTGGATTTCTAGTTCCTTGAGGTGCATTGTTAGGTCATTTATTTGAAGTTTTCCTTCTTTTTTGATTTAGGTATTATTGCTATAAATATTTCTCTTAGTACTGCTTTTAATGTATTTAATTGATTCTGGTATGTTGCATTTCCATTTTTGTTTGTTCAAGAAATTTTTAATTTTCCTTTTTAGTTTCTACATTGATCCTTTCATTGCTTTGGAGCTTGTTCTTTGAGTTCTGTATGTTTGCGTAGTTTCTGAGATTCTTCTTGTTATCAATTTCTAATTTAATTCTATTCTAGTCAGAAAAGATACTTCATATTATTTCTATGTTTTAAAATTTGTTGAGACTTTTTTTGGCTCAAGATTGTTCTATGTTCTGATGAAAGAATGTGTGTTCTGCAGCAGTTTGGTGAAATGTTCTGTAAATGTCAGTTATGCTTATTTGACTTAGTGTGTAGCTTAATTCTGATATTTCTTTGTTGATTTTCTGTCTGAATGAACTGTTTGCTACTGAGAGTGGAGTTTCGAAGTATCCTATAATTATTGTTTGGCAGTCTGTCTCTCCCTTTAGATCTATTCATGTTTGCTTTAGATACTTGAGTACTCTAATGTCAAGTGTGTAAATATTTATCATTGTTATATATCCCCTTGTTAAATTTACTTGTTTATATAGTGATTTTCTTTGTCTCTTTTTGTAGTCTTTCACTTTTGGCTTATTTTATCTGGTATAAGTCTAGCTTCTCCTGCTCTGTTTTGGTTTCAAGTTGCATGAAATATCCTTTTCCACCCCTTCACTTTGAATTTAAGTGTGTCTTTATAGACAAAGTGGGTTTTTTGTAGGCAATATCAAGTTTTGTCTTGTTTCTTTATCTATTCAGCCATTCTATGGCTTTTCATTGGAGAACTGAGACCATTTATATTCAGTGTTACTATTGATAAGTATAGACTTTGTACTGTCATTTTGTTGCTTATTTCCTGGTTATTTTGAGACTCCTCTCTTCTTTTCTATCTTTAATACTGTCTTTCCTTGTGGTTAAATGATTTTCTCTGGTAGTATGCTTTAATTTGTTGCTTTTTATTTTTACTGAATCTGTTATAGGTTTTTCCACTGTGTTTGCCATGAGGCTTACAAAAAAACATCTTTTAGATATAACAAATTATTTTAAAGAGATGACAGCTTAGATCATAAAGAAAAGAATGGAAACAAATAATCAAACAAACAAAAAACCCGTTACACTTTTAACTCCATCTCCCTTCCCATTTAGACTTTCAGTTGACTCCATTTATGTATTTTTATATTGCCTATCTCTTAACAGGCTGTTGTGTTTATAATTGTTATTGTTTTTGACAGATTTGCCCATTGAGCTTCATAATAGTTATGAGTACATTGCACATCACAATTACAGTTTTAGATTATTCTGGGGTTGTCTGTGTATCCATGTGTTATATATTTATTTTATATATCAATTTAAATATTTATTTTACCAGTGTGTTTTATACCTTCATAGTTTTTTTTCTGCATGTTAGTGGTTTTTTTTTCTTTTAGATTGAAGTACTCACTTTAGCATTTCCAGTAAGACGGGTCTGGTGGTGGTAAATTCTCTGTTTTTGTCTGGGAATGACTTTATCTCTCCTTCATATTTCAAGTATAGACTTGCTGGATACAGTATTCTTGGATGGCAGGACTTTTTTCTTTCTCTCAGCACTTTGAAAATGTTGTTTCATTCCCACCTGGCCTGTATGGTTTCCACTGAGAAGTTTGTTCCCAGACAGTTTGGAACTTCTTCATACGTTATTTGCTTCTTTTCTCTTGCTGCTTTCAGGATCTTCTTTTAGTCCTTGACTTTTGTGAGTTTTATTATTAAATTCCTTTGGGTAGTCTTATTTGGGTCAAATCTGTTTGGTATTCTCTGAACTTCCTGCTCCTGGGTATTTATATCTTTCTCAAGTTTTAGAACATTTTCTGTTGTTTTTTCTTTGATTAAGATTTTTAGCCATTGTTCTTGCTTAGCTCCCACTTAAACACCAATAATTTAGATTTTGTCTTTTCAGGTAATTTTCTCTATCTTGTGGGTTTTCTTTGTTTTCTTTTTTTTAAATTTCTCCCCTCATTGTGTATTTTAAAATTGTCTATCATTGAGCTCACTAATTCTTTCCTTCACTTTGTCCATTCTGTTGTTTAGAGCCTGTAATTAATTTTCAGTTCAGCAAATGTGTTTCTAAGTTCCCAGATTTCCATTTTTTTAAACTAATTTTAATCTCTTTGTTAAATTTCTCTGAAAAACTTGTGAATTTCTTTTTTGTCTTACCTTAGAGATTACTGATATTCCTTAAAATTATTCTTTTTAATTCTTGATCAGGGAGTTCACATATCATCATCTCCTTAGGATCAGTCACTGGTTCCTTTGACTGGTTTGAAGAAATGATGGTTCCTTTTGCTGTTGTTTCCTGAGAATATATGTCTATGTCTTTCTGTTGGAGGATTATTTATTTATTTATTCATTTATTTATTTATTATACTTTAAGTTCTAGGGTACATGTGCACAACGTGCAGGTTTGTTACATATGTATACATGTGCCATGTTGGTGTGCTGCACCCATTAACTCGTCATTTACATTAGGTATATCTCCTAATGCTATCCTCCCCCCTCTCCCCACCCCATGACAGGCCCTGGTGTGTGATGTTCCCCTTCCTGTGGTCAAGTGTTCTCATTGTTCAATTCCCTCCTATGAGTGAGAACATGCGGTGTTTGGTTTTCTGTCCTTGCGATAGTTGGTTCTGAATGATGGTTTCCAGCTTCATCCATGTCCCTACAAAGGACATGAACTCATTCTTTTTATGGCTGCATAGTATTCCATGGTGTATATGTGCTACATTTTCTTAATCCAGTCTATCATTGATGGGCATTTGGGTTGGTGGTGCTGGAGAGGATGTGGAGAAATAGGAACACTTTTACACTGTTGGTGGGACTGTAAACTAGTTCAACCATTGTGGAAGACAGTGTGGCGATTCCTCAAGGATCTAGAACTAGAAATACCGTTTGACCCAGCCATCCCATTACTGGGTATATACCCAAAGGATTATAAATCATGCTGCTATAAAGACACATGCACACTTATGTTTATTGCAGCACTATTCACAATAGGATTAGTTTTTTATTCTGTATTCTTTGTATAGCTAGTTTTGATTAGGTATGTTTGCTTAGAGACTCTTTGTATTTTACCTGTTGATTTTCTTCTTCTTTTTTTTTTTTTTTTTTTTTTTTTTGATGGAGTCTTGCTCCGTCACCAGGCTGGAGTGCAGTGGTGCGATCCTGGCTCACTGCAACCTCCACTTCCCAGGTACAAGTGATTCTCCTGCCTCAGCCTCCCAAGTAGCTGGGACTACAGACACACGCCACCACGCCCACCTAATTTTTGTATTTTTAGTAGAGACGGGGTTGCACTGTGTTGCTCAGGCTGGTCTCGAACGCCTGAGCTCAGGCAATCTACCTGCCTCGGCCTCCCAAAATACTGGGATCATAGGTGTCAGCCACTGCACCCGGCTGATATTCTTTTTATTTATTTTCCACTAGGTCACTGCCTCCTTTTTCTCACTAGACGGTACCTTGATTTCAGATTTGCCTCAGCGTTAGTGAATAATCAGATGCCTGCCTGTCCTGAAATGGGGGAGGTCCCTAAGGGGGTATCCTGGCAGTGTGGGAAGCCTAGCTAGGGATATGTGACCAGGAAACCTGTGGATTGAACCTCCACAACATGACGCTGCTGAATAGCATCTTTGGTTTAGTGTCGCCTTTGGCCAAGTTATCAAGAAGAGTTTCCAGGGCCGGGGATGGTAGTCTCACCTTCCCCTTTGTCTTTGGCTCTCTTCAGAGATATGTCTCCTTTCAGGCACTCAAGATGTTTCTTGTGGGTTGAAGTAGGGACAAGTGTCTTGCCAGGGAACCAAAGATGGTGGGGAAGCTGGTTGTCTACCTTGATCTTACTTTCCCCTGCATTGAAACGGTGAGTCAGAGGAAAATTTTTCACATGCTTGGTGATGAGTAGATTGGAGTGAGGAGCATGACAGATATGGAAGTCCTATTCTCTACTGTCTGCTTGAAGATGTTTCACTTCTCTGTGGTCCTGGGAACTGTCTCAATCTTATATCTAAGTTCTCGGGTATTGCTGATGACAACCTTGGCACTGTATACTTGCTTTTGGTTTTCCGTCGGGGAAGGGGGAACTGAAACAAGCTTGCTTCTACACTACTATTTTGAAATAGAAAGTCCTGTAACATTTTATTTCTTTAATAAAGCAGAGAAAGTTCAGAAGCACACATGGCAAGATGTTAACATCTGTTACATATGGGTGGCGAAAACATAGGTGATATTATTTTCTATATGATATAGATATTTCATAGACAATAACAAAAATACTGTTATATAACTAAAAAGGTATATTGAAGGAATTCAGGACACCAGCCCCAGTATCTGACCTCTCGTTTTCACTCAGATAAAAGTTGAAGAGTGTAGGATTCCCCTTTCCTTTAAACCAGCTCAGAGTCACTTCCTGTAGTACCACCTCCCTCTATGGACCAACAAGAGGGGACATGCTTGTTCACACCAAAGCAAAATGTAGCCCAAACATCCATAAAACCCCCCAAAACAATGAGCAAAGACTTCCTAAATAAACCTCTATTCAATCACATTTCATTCTCTCTGATGGAAATGAGGGCCCAGTCCAAGATCTTATGAGTGATTTAAAATGGAGGCATGATATTTCTAAAGCTAAAAATGCTGAAGTTGTTTATTGGTGGTTTCTTGGTAATTGTAGTGACAAATCACATGAGGGAGCTATAGGCAAAGGGAACTAAAAGAGAGTGCTGGGGAAAGATATCTTGCCCTGGAGAAGTATACAAGAGTTGTCTGAAAAGCCTATCTAACTACCTCTCTTAGGCCATTTGCTATTTGAGCAAGGAGAAATGCTCTCTTGCATCTTTACGGCTGATCTGAAAACAGAAGGGCAACAGGAATCTCCTATGAATTCCCAATCCAAAACTCAAGCCAATGCAAAACAGTAGTGAGGTAGGAACCAAATCCTAAATTTTGAGAAAAGGCATTTTCCTCTGTAATTAAATCTAGGGAGATTTCACTATTCGGTATTACTGGTCAAGAGTTGTAGGATGCATTACTGAATTCTGAAGCAAAGGTATTTGATTAACAAATGTAATAATGTTAAAAGACAAGAATAGAAATCTGAAGGCTCTATAAGTAGGCAACAAATATCGCATTTTGTGTCTAATCAGAAGGTTTTTCAATATTATTCATTACTTAATAATTTCCAAGTATTATTCAATAATTAATTAATTATTGTAATTTAGTAAACTGGTGAGCAGTTTATTGTGGTTTGCTGACCAGAGCCTAATCAATGCAGAAGCCATTTTACTTTAGATAAAACCACACTCACATGGAAATTTTCTGCTTTATATTTATTGCCATGTAAATCACCCCCCATTGCATTTCACAAATCAGATTAATATATTGATATTAATAACAGAAGTTAAATTTAAAAAGGATCCCATCCAGTCTTCCAAACTAATTAACCAGCAAAGATTTAAATAGGAGCTCTGCATTTCCCTGTCCCTAGAACCCACACACAAGAGAGGGCTTTGTCCTGGTTACAAATCTGACCACATGGGAGAAATTTGCTAAAGTGGCTTTTGTACATGCAGTGGCATCATTGGGTCTGGCCACTGCTGTGTTTCTTTGCCAACAACTGCAGCTGAACATTTGCCACCTTCCCTGCTGCTATTGAGGCTCAGGATTAGATGTGGGGAGGCCAGCATCCCTCACAACTTCATCTCTTGGCACGGCAGGCGGGAGGCAAGCAGCATGGCAGAAAGAGAAAAAAAATCTTTGAAATCATCAATGTGAAGGCCATGACTCAAATTGGCAAGTATGAAGGGGAGGGAAGTAAATAGAGCTCTAAGTCAAAGGGCCAATGCTGGCTCCTCAGAGAGAGAAAGAGAGAGCCCTTTGGGAGCAGGTTGGGTTGGGAGTCACTCTCTTCCGATAGGGAGCATATGGGAAGCAGACAAGATTTTGTTACTTTAACATAAAGTTTCTTAACTTGGACGCTATGGGCATTTTAGGCCAGATACTTTTTGCTTTGGGGGGCCTATCCTGTGCATTGTAGGATGTTTAGTAGCATCCTTGGACTTTACTCACCAGAAAACAAATAGCACACCCGTCCCCCTGTTAGGACAACAAAAATGTCTGTAGACATTGCCAAGTGTCTACTGAGGAGAATAATCACCCTGGTTGAGAATCATAGCACACAGTGACCCTTTTAGCAGGTTGCATTTTGGATTTTGCTGCACCAAGTGTGACTTTATCACCTGTTATTCGTTGAATTGTGACTTCTCCTAAAATATATTGAAGTCCTAACAACCATTACCTCAGAATGTGACCTTATTTCAAAATAATGTATTTGCAAATGTAATAAGTTAAGACGAGGTCATATGGGTATAAGGTGGGGCCCTAATTCAATATGACTGGTGTCCTGAATGCCATGTGAAGACAAAGGCAGAGATTGTAGTGAACACCAAGGATTGCCTGAAACACCAGAAGTTAAGAGAAAGGCACAGTAGGAGAAACTGCCCTGCCAGCACCTTGATTTTGGACTTGGAGCTTCCAGAACTGTAAGACAATATGTTTCTGTTGTTTAAACTGCCGAGTTTGTGGTACTTTGTTATGGCGGCCCTAGAAAGCGAATATATCCTCCCTGCTAAAGTGACCTGTTAACAGTTACTTTGCAGAGAGACATTTTTAGAACCAGTACACTAAGCTCCAGGCAGGGATTTAGCCTTCAGGAGCAGTCCATCGGAGGCCTGCTAGGTCTCCACCAGCTAAGTCAGGTTATTCACCTGTTTTTTAATTCAGTTAGACCCTGAAATGAGGTTGAGGACTGCTTTGAAAGACCTCAGGTTAAAGGTAAATGGAAAACACAACCAAACCGCTATGATACATCCATTACTGTCCTTCATCCCTCCTCTGGATCTTCTTTGATTCTTTCACTTAAAAACAAGACTCGGGGCAGTGGAGAAAACATCCCATGTTAAGCTATGAGAAACTAAAAACCCATCCACTCTTCCATACTTATTTGTCAAACAGTGGCAAAGTTAGTTAGGATCTTGAGCTCCTGGCACATCTTCTTTCTTTCACCTGCTTTCCTCAGAAATGCAGCTCACAGCAAAAACTATGGTTCCCTTTCCTCCACATCTTCGCCAACATTTGTTATTTCTTGCCGTTTTGATATTAGCTATCCTAATGTATGTGAGGTGGTGTCTTATTGTGGTTTTGATTTTCATTTTTCTGATGATTAGTTATGTTGAGCATCTTTTCATGCACCGTACAATGTAGCCATTTGTATATCTTCTTTGGAAAAATATCTATTTATGTTCTTTGCCCATTTTAATCTCACTACTGAATCTATTTCCCAAAGAAATGAAATCAATATGTTGAAGAAATATCTGTACTCCGTATGTTTATTGCGGCACTATTCACAATAGCAAAGACTTGGAACCAACCCAAATGTCCACCAATGATAGACTGGATTAAGAAAATGTGGCACATATACACCGTGGAATACTATGCATCCATAAAAATGGATGAGTTCATGTACTTTGTAGGGACATGGATAAGCTGGAAACCATCATTCTCAGCAAACTATCGCAAGAACAAAAAACCAAACACCGCACGTTCTCACTCATAGGAGGAAACTGAACAATGAGAACACTTGGACACAGGAAGGGGAACATCACACACCGGGGCCCGTTGTGGGGTGGGGGAAGGGGGGAGGGAAAGCGTTAGGAGATATACCTAATGTAAATGACGAGTTAATGGGTGCAGCACACCAACATGGCACATGTATACATATGTAACAAACCTGCACGTTGTGCACATGTACCCTAGAACTTAAAGTATAATAACAAAAAAAGAAATATTTGTACTCCCACGTTCATTGCAGCACTATTCACAATAGCCAAGAAATGGAAACAAAGTGTCCACTGACAGATGAACGGATAAAGAAAATGTGACGCACACACACGCACACACACACACGCACAAACCCAAAACGGAATATTATTCAACCTTTAAAAAGAAGGAAATCCTGCCATTTGTAAGAATGTGGAAGAATCTGGAGGACATTATGTTAAGTGAAATAAGCCTGACAGAAAGACAAATACAACATGATCTCACTTATATGTGGAATCAAAAAAGTTGAAATCATGGAAGCAGAGTAGAATGGTGGTTACCAGGCCCAGGGGTTGGAGAAATGGGGAGATGTTGGTCAAAGGGTATAAACTTCAGTTCTAAGATGAATAATTTCTACAGACCTGATGTATAGCCTAGCAAGTATAGTTAATAATACTGCATTGTATACTTTAATTTGCTAAGAGAATAAATCTTAATAGTTCTCACCACGAAAAATAGTAACTATGTGAGGTGATGAATATGTTAATCAGCTTGATTGTGTTAATCATTTCACAACACGTATTTATATTAACAGCACATTTTACATGTTAAGTATATGCAATCTTATTTGTCAATTTTGTCTCAAAGCTGAAACAAATTTTTAATAAAGACAAATGAAACAAAAGAAGAAAAATAAGTTTGGGGACTTTGGTATGTTCAGAGCTCCCTTAGCCCTTGGCTTCAACGTCTCCCCAGGTCTCTCTAGAGGTTGGAGGTCTCTGCAGCTTTGAGTGCCAAGTCCAGGGAAGGCAGGCAGAGGAAAAGGGAAGAAGTGGGAGGCATTGGACCCTTGGAGCTGACAAATGTTCCCTGTCCCCACCCAGCCTGTGGCCCAAGCCCTGCCGCTTTCTTAATTTAACCCTTAGTCTGCCTTGGCAGGGCCTGCTGGGCACATAGCCAAATTTTGCTGTTTCAAAGTGGAATAGAAATGGTGGTGGAAGAAATTATGTGGATCAAAAGCTTTACGTTTTTCCATAAAAATTGGGGAGTGTGAACACCTAACAGCTATCATTTCATATGTCCTTTTGATGTGCCAGGTGCTTCACAGACTTACCTCACAGAATCCTGGCAACTATCCTTGGGAGATGGAGATTTATTAGACCTGTTTTCAGGAGATGTAACTGAGCCTCAAAGAGGTAAAGGAGTTTTCCTGAAGTTTTCACAACTATAAGGAACAGAAGCCAATTTGAGTCTAAATTTTTCCCTGTTATCACACTGCTCCTCTCCAGTGAGCCCTTGCCTCTCCTACAAGGCCTGGATGTCTCCACGGTGTGGTAGGTGTGGTATGGGAAGCCTACAGTACCTGGATGTGGAAGGCAGAACAATACCCCCACCAAAGACGTCCACATCCTAATTCCCAGAACCTAAAAACATGTTGCCTTACATGGTATAAGGAGTTGAATTGTGTCCTCCAAAAAGATATGTTGGTGTCTAACCCCAGGTACCCTAGAAAGTGAACTTATTTGGTAATAGGATTATTGCAGATATAGTTACGTTCAGATGAGGTTATAATGGAGTAAAGTGGGCCTTAATCCAATATGACTGGTCTTTTGATAAGAAGAGAGAAATTTGGACACAAGGACATTTAGAGAGAAGGCCATGTGAGTATGGAGGCAGAGATTGAAATACTGCAGCTTCAAGCCAAGAAACACCTGTGACTATCAGAAACTGGAAAAGGCAAGGAAGGATCCTCCCCTAGAACCTTTGGAGGGAGCACAGTAATACTGATACCTTGGTTTTGGAGTCCTAGCCTTCAGAAGCGTAAGAGAATAAATTTCTGTTGTTTTAAGTCTCCCAGTTTGTGGTACTTTTTAATGGCAGCCTTAGGAAACTAAAACACGTGGCAAAAGGGACTTTGGTAATATGATTAATGGTATAAACCTTGAGACAGAGAGATTAACCAAGTTTATCAGGGTGGTCCCAATGTAATCACAAGGGTCCTCATAAGAGGGAGACCAGAGGGTCAGAGCCAGAGAAATTTGAAGATGCTATTCTGCTGGCTTTGAAAATAAAGGAAGGGGCTGTGAGCCAAAGACTATGGGTGGCCTTTAGAGGCTAACAAAAGCAAGAAAATGGATTCTTCTCTATAGCCTCCAGAAAGAACACAGCCCTGTCAACACCTTGATTTTACCCACTGAGAACCATTTGGACTTCTGACTCCAGAGCTGTAAGCTAATAAATTTGTATTGCCATAAGCTATTAAATCTGTGGAAATTTGTTACAGCAGCCATAAGCAATGAATACACTTGAAAACCTGGCAGCCTCACCTGTGAATAGCATCCAGCATCCAGCTGCTCTCTTGGACACTATGGTTAGAATGAGGACCTGCACTATTTCACTCACTTGCCTCTGGGTATATACTATCAAAAAGAATCAAATATGTTTCCAAATCAGATGTTTCTTCAGACACTGATATTAATATCAAAAAATGTGAGAAAAGAAAGGACAGTACAAGATGATTGAAAATAAATGTGTCATTGTTAGTAAAACCTAATATGTGTAAAGAGCTTTACATTTTACAAAATACTTACTTTTTTGAGACAGGGTCTTGTTCTTTTGCTAAGGCTGGAGTACAGTGGGGTGATCATAGCTCATTGCAGCCTTCTGGGCTCAAGCTATCCTCCTGCCTCAGCCTTCTGAGTAGCTAGGACTATAGGAGGATATCACAATGCCCAGATAATTTTTTTTTTTATTTTTGTAGAGATGGGGGTCTTGCTCTGTTTCCTAGGCTGGTCTTGAACTCTTGGCCTCAAGCAATCCTTCCTCCAGCAATCCTTCCTCCTCAGCCTCCCAAAGTGCTGGGATTCCAGGCATGGGCCCCTGCACCTGGCTCTAAAATACTTTCTTGTTTGATTACATTTCATTTCATTTTCATAAGGGCACAAAGAGAAAGGACAGCGATCGATCTCACGGATGAGAAAACTGAGTTTCTGAGAGGTTAAATTACATTTTCAAGGTCACAAAGGTAGTAAGTGGCAGAGCTGTGGCTTGAAAACAGAGGTTCTGATTCTAAGTAGAAGCCTGTCCTACTAATTCATGCCTTTTCACAGCAATATAGTAATGTTTGTTTTAAAAATGAGTGTATACTAGATACAAATGTTATAGCCCATAAAACTCAGTTGTACAAGTTACTTCACTGTTGCTATAACTGAACTTAGCTTTTTTTTTTTCTTCAGTCCTGAATCTGCTGGATGGCACAAAGTGTACTCTTGGTCATTTTCAGGTCACAAAAGTGATTTAAGGTCTTGGCTCACATCAGAATCCTCCCCCATTCTCTTCCATGTACTGTCCCCTCAGTTATACAGGGTTTATAAAGCTTTATGGTATGGGGAAAAGGAGGATGATGACAGCCTCTGCTGCAGTGTACACCATCCACTATGGTTGCTGTTCACTCTCACCTCCATGGAGCATCCTCTGAGACAGTTGTATTCCCACCTGGCCTCATGCCATGTGGGCCATATTACTTTATCCAGCCTTGTCCCCCCCTCACAACCACATGACTCTTTTGGGCCTACCAGCTCATACTTTCAGGAGTAAGGGGAAATCTTCCTGCTGTCTCTTTCTCCCACACTATTTGGGGCTGTCTCAGAGTACAATTTTGTCCCTGACATCTCCAGCAGTTATCTGCACTGTTTCCATAATATGGTGGTGCAAGGAACTCCTGTCAGAATCACCTTACTGTCATTATTTCTTCCTTGTATTCACAAGCTGAAATACAAGAGGAGAACATTCACATGTTTCTCTTCTCTACATCTCTTCAGTAACGGTCCTAACCTGAAGGCAGTGCGTGTGGAATGCTCTAGCTCTTTTGGTTTGAGGTACAAGATTGTGTTGGTGTGGGAAAACATCAATGAATAATTCAAAATATTCTCCCACCAAGTCATCTTAACTCAATTATCGATTATGTGGAAGTACATTAGAGTTTGGAAAATTTTGCCATGACTGCATGTGAAAAAAATACGAATCTCAGAATAACTAAGTAGGTTATGTTTCACACACATAATTTAATGACTGTTACATCTTAGAGAAGTTACTTAATTTCACTTAGCCTCAGTTGCTGTCTATAAAATGGGAATTAGGATCAGATCCAGTTTTGTGGGGTCCAAAATTTATACCATTTGGGGGACCCTCTAGAACAAAATTACAAAAGCAGAATTAGGTATAAGAAGGAATCTGTGCTTAACTAACACCCAGCTAATCCAACTCTGGGGCCATAACAACCTCTGAATACCAGCCTCAGAATTGGTGAGGAGCTCAGAGGTAATGGATGTGAGAGTGTTTTGTAAACTGTGAAGTGATACGGCTACAGAATTGGAACCAACTTTACAATGGTCAATTTGATGTGCTATATAGACATTCTTGGTTTAAGTAACTGCATGTAAGAAAATTTAGGCTGGGCGTGGTGGCTCAAGCCTATAATCCCAGCATTTTGGGAGGCCAAGGCGGGCGGATCACGAGGTCAGGAGATCGAGACCATCCTGGCTAACATGGTGAAACCCCATCTTTACTAAAAATACAAAAAAAAAATTAGCCGGACGTGGTGGTGGGTGCCTGTAGTCCCAGCTACTCGGGAGGCTGAGGCAGGAGAATGGTGTGAACCTGGGAGGTGGAGCTTGCAGTGAGCCGAGATCGTGCCACTGCACTCCAGTCTGGGCGACAGAGTGAGACTCCGTCTCAAAAAAATAAATAAATAAAATTTAAATTATCTCTTTTCTAGGAACATTCCATGTTTTTCTTGAAAATTATAATTTGAATGTAAAAAAAAAGGAAACCAGTTAAAATGAGGGCTTTGAGCTAAAGGCTTAAAAGAGATTGAGCTGAATCTAAGCAAAATTAGACTACTGTGAAATAGGTATAGTGAAAAGAAAAACAAGCAGGTTTGGGAAGGTGGCAATGCGTTTTCTCTGTGTAATGAACCCAGCATTGTTTCAGAATTGGAATATGATGAAATGAGCCTGGAATTGATGGATGGGATAATTGAGTTAAAATCTATCTTTACCCTAACTCACTGTGTCACTTGGAGTTGGTGTCTTATCTGATCAGGGTCTCATTTTTTTACATGAAAATGAAATGATGATAGTAGATAGTCCCCAATGTTATTTCTTCATTTTTTTGTGTAAAATAAAAGCAAGTTTATTAGCAAAGTAAAGGAATAAAAGAATGACTACTCCATAAGCAGAGCAGCCACTTCTTCATTGTTGTAAAAAAATATAAAGATTACTTGAATAGTTGTGGTGTAAATCATAATTTCTAATTATAAATAATTTAAGGATACAACAAAGTACAAAAAGAAAGTTAGAAAATGTCCTTAAAATTTCAATATTTCAAAATAACCACGTGAATATGAGATGAACATCATCTCAAATGGCTCTCCTAAACATTGAAGGATGAAGATACAGATACATAGAAACCCCTTATAAAATGGGCTCATACCCTACATGCTGTTTTTAAGCAAAAACTGTACTTAACTTTATTTGTATTTTACACAAAAGATAAAAACTGAAATGAAACTATCTTAATTCTGACAATAGGTACAGGGGAAAATATCTCGTGAGAATTTTTAATCTGGTAGCTCCTTTGGGTTTTCAGGTCGAATTCACTCCAGATGTGTGGTCTAAAAAATTTCAAGCAGATAATTTTATTTAATGTGCCTCCAATTTGGTAGCACTCCAAGGCAAATGGTAGAACCAAATACAAATCCTCCATGGAGAATAAAGTGTCAATGAATTCCCATAGATAAAGCTACAACCTAAATGAGCAGCTCACAGTAAACAAACAAACATGAAGCAACAACAAAAAAACAAGAAAATCATAAAACACACAAGGAAAGAATGCACTGTAAACAAAGACCAAGAGAAGAAAAAGAAACAATAGAAACAACCCCTAAAGGGTTTAAACACTGATATTAACATACTGTGTTTAATGTTTAAGGTAATAAAATTGAAGATTGAAACTAAGAGGAGGGAATAGCAGATTTTTAAAAGAATTATATGTAATTTATAGACATCAACATATGATAATTGAAATTCAAAACTCAATGACAGTACTAGTTAGCAGATTAAATGCAGCTGAAAAATGAATTCATGTATTGGAAAATGTACCAGAAGAAATTATCCAGCACATAGTTCAAAAAGACAGAGATAGGAAATATAAAAGCAAGCACAAGAGACATGGAAGATTGAGTGATAGGTCTAATGTCATTGATGCGTCTGTTGAAGATAACAGAGGAAAAGCAACATTAAAGAAGTAATTGCTGACAATTTTCCAAAATTACTCGAAGAAACCAATCCTCAGATCCAGGAAGTCAAAGTGAATCCAAAGTAGAAAAAATAAATCTTCATCTAGAGGTACTGTAGTGAACCCAAAGAATATCTGTGTTCAAGAAACAAGATACCTCAGAAGCAGTCAGAGAAAAAAGACAGATTACCAAAAAAAAAAAAAAAAAAAAGGAATAGCAATGATGAATGACATTTATACAGCAACAATTGAAGTGAGAAGACAGTGGAGTAATATCTCCAGTAGACTGAGAGAAAACAATTGTCAGCCTAGATTGTACACACAACAAAAATATTTCTCAAAGTGAGGCAATTAAAGATATTTTCAGATAAATAAAAATTGGGTATCTATTACCAAAAAAAAAAACCACTAATGGAAATTTTCAATGCTACACTTCAGATAAGAGAAAAAGGATTCCAGCTAAAATGAAACATAAAAATGTGAGTGAAGATATAGGTTAATATGTGTGTAAATCTGAAGAGACACAAATGATAAAAACCAATAAAAACAATTTCTAATTTACGAAGTTAAAAATAGTCCAGAAATAAAATACTGGACAATGATATCATTTAGCATTTTGAACTAGTGTGAGCCCTTGACCCCTGTGCTTTCTGGACTTAACAGTCCAAATAGAGGAATATCTGAACTGCTGAACTGCAGTTTGGAACTACTGTCTGTTGCTATGTGTTGAAACGATAGAAAATAGGGAGGACTCATGCGACCAGCTGCCCTTTGAACCTTGGGCATGGCTTTAAGCTGAGCTGGGCAGTTATGCTTATGTTGCAGCTAGTCTAGCACTTCATCCTCATTGTTCTATAACTAAAGCTAAATGGAAGAATGGATATTGGGTTAGAAACCTAGAACTCTCTCCCACAGCTGTATACTTACATCAAGTTGTAGCTGGGAAGGATGAGGCTCAGAGAGGTCACAAGGCTGATGGCTGACAGTGAAGGGGCAAGAGTTTGGTTTTACTGACTCTGAGTTTAGTATTCTTTCCCCAGGTCCATGTAATCTCTTTGTTGTTACAGCAGTTATTTTCCATTCATAACTCTTTGCAACAAGGGTGTTTAGTTAGAGGATAGCATTTGGATCTGATGTCAGGCACCTGTCTGTGGATTGCTGGGTTATTTGTCCTTGGTCTATAGGCACCTGAAGGAGGATTAACTCAGGATCTCTGAGCAGATTAGGCAGTTTGAGATTCCAACTTCATGACTTTCAATCCACTATGAGGGGAGCCTCTAGTGAACTGCGAAGTAGTTTCCTTTCTCCCAGGAGTCACTTCCAACACTAGCTCTCAGAGGTCTCAGGCCCTTGTCTGACTAGGGCTCATCTGACCTTGGAGTAATCCAAGACTGTTGTTGATTAATTTTCAATAGAAAATCCTTTTAAGTTTATGTGTCTTTGTGGATGTAGGTCACTTATTTGGTGTAACACTAAAGCAGGGTAGCCTTGAAATTTTTAATAAGAGAGTTGACATTTTTCAGAGAGGAGAGCGAGAAACTAGTTGGGGCCTTAGGCAATCAAAATAACAGTGAGAATATGGTGGTTGTAGCAATAGTTTCTGCTGGCTTGAGGCCAGAAAGCTGACCACAGAACTTAGAAATAGGCCACATGTGGATTTATCTTCAGGGATTTCAGGAAAGGGGTGCTCCAAGATACCAAAAATATGACTGGCACATTTTGGAGATAATTAAATTGTCTGTTATCTTCATATTAATAACAGCTTGTTGGAGGAAAGAAAAGACTCCACAAAAGAACTTGACATTCTGATAAAAGGATTTGCTTACACTATTCAATTTAACTGTACATTTTTATATCATGTATGAATTTTTACTTAAAACAGATCTTGATTATATGTGCTTATTCTTTTAAAAAATCCTCCTTGCTGACTATTCATTTTTCTCATACTTAGCTTAGATGACACTTCTCATAGGAAGTTATCAAACCTTCATATCATGAGAGATATCCCTTTCCTGTGCTCACAGTTTCCTACATTATACACTATGATGTAATTGCTTATTTACTTGTCCATCAATATCCCCAGTGCCCTGCACCTGGCACATAGCAGACTTCAGTGATTATTAGTTGAATGGAAGAATGAATGAAAGAATGTACGTAAATTTTTGTGAGGGTTTGCAGAAGAAAGAATTTGCATCTGATTGGGTGAAATATAAGATACTCTCTAAAAGATATATCATTAGAGATATGTTTAAAAATATATAGAGTTTCATAAAGGGGAAAAGGCAAGAAGAATTCCAGACAAAGCAAAGGAAACATCATGAGTAAACCACAGACACAGGAGCAGTAAAGTTTAACTATGTAATGGCCAGTTCAGATTGGCTAGATCTGTGATTCTCAAACTCGACACACATTAGGATCACTTGAAAGGCTTATTAAAATCCTAAAGTTACTGATTCAGTAGGTCTTTTGTGAGTCCCAATAAGTTGCATTTCTAACAAGTTCCCAGATGATGCTGGTCCAGAGACTTTGAGAACTATTGAGCTGCAGCATAGTGTATTTGGAAGGAGTGGTAGTAAGTAAAGATGGAAAGATAGACTGGGGCTAAACTGTGGAAGGTCTTTAAATGATAAGTTGAATATTTTGTGTTATTGGTAGGTGCAGGAGAGTTACCAGAGAGTCTTGAATGTGGAAGCAATTTAATCAGAGCTATTTCTTTCTCTCTTTTTTTAAATTACATGTTAAGTTCTGGGATACATGTGCAGAACGTGCAGGTTTGTTACATAGGTATACATGTGCCATGGTGTTTTGCTACACCCATCAACCCGTCATCTACATTAGGTATTTCTCCTAATGCTATCCCTCCCCTAGCCTCTCAACCCCCGACAGGCCCCAGTGTGTGATGTTCCCCTCCCTGTGTCCATGTGTTCTCGTTGTTCAACTCCCACTTATGAGTGAGAACATGTGGTGTTTGGTTTTCTGTCCCTGTGTTAGTTTGCTGAGAATGATGGCTTCCAGCTTCACCCACGTCCCTGCAAAGGACATGAACTCATCCTTTTTATGGCTGCATAGTATTCCATGGTGTATATGTGCCATATTTTCTTTATCCAGTCTATCACTGATGGCATTTGGGTTGGTTCCAAGTCTTTGCTATTGTGAATAGTGCTGCAGTAAACATATGTGTGCATGTGTCTTTATAGTAGAATGATTTATAATCCTTTGAGTATATACCCAGTAATGGGATTGCTGGATCAAATGGTATTTCTGATTCTAGATCCTCGAGGAATTGCCACACTGTCTTCCACAATCATTGAACTAATTTACACACCCACCAACAGTGTAAAAGCATTCCTATTTCTCCAAATCCTGTCCAGCATCTGTTTCCTGACTTTTTAATGATCGCCATTCTAACTGGTGTGAAATGGCATCTCATTGAGGTTTTGATTTGCATTTCTCTAATGACCAGTGATGATCTTTTTTTCATATGTTTGTTGGCCGCATAAATGTCTTCTTTTGAGAATTGTCTGTACATATCCTTTGCCCAGTTTTTGATGGTTTTTTTTTTCTTGTAAATTTGTTTAAATTCCCTGTAGATTCTGGATATTAGCCCTTTGTCAGATGGATAGATTGCAAAAATTTTCTCCCATTAATCAGAGCTATTTCTTTAGAAAAATTAATCTTGCAGTGGCCAAAAAGATGGCTTTATGGAGGTGGGTAGTTGGGGGTTGGATGGAGAGATTGTAGGCAGAAGGCCAGTTAGGAAGTGAGTCAAATATTCCAGGTTTTAATAAACCATTCTATATTGCTGAGATTTACCTTTTAAAATGTTAATCATTTTGAATGGAAATCTTCTTAAAATATATTACACACTCTCTGCTTTCCTACAGAGGGAACCCTGAACATAATGCATCCTTTCGATGACTCCAAGTTATCATTCTGAACATCAGTGATTGCACTGGGTTGTGACACAGTGTGCTCTCATGGGTATGGAAGTGTAAAGAGCTTTTTGCCCAATTCTAAATGCCCTGGAACTGCTGTGAATTTTTAGTTTTGTGTCTTCTATTGATAGCATTTCTGACTCTCCCTTGGCAGCTCCTCTCTCCATTTTAATTGGCTGATTCTAATCTGCAATGGGCTGGAAAACCAGATATAATTGTTTGTAATGTAAGAGTAAATAGAGTATGGGTGAAGTACTCTTCTATGAATAAAATCTATAAGCTTTGGGGTGTGAACTCTGCAACATTTATTTGGGCTGCTTACAGGTCTTTTGATGTTCTTTCTATTTTATGGCTCAATTCCAGGTAAATGAGATTGCCAAGAAGATGAGAAGTAATGTGTTGTCAGTAGGAGTTTCACGACTTTTCTTTCCAAATCATAATACTTGGATGACTTATAAAAGCCATAATTATGAGTAAATTCACTTCCAGGAAAAGAGAAATAGCATTTTAAAAGACACATTTATTGTTTTCGGATCACTCTCCTCCATCTCCCCTACCCTGATAGTCATTTGAAGTTAGACTCTAGACCACAAATTATTTGTGATATTCCTCTTGAGAAGTCACCATAGAAGGTGCAGAAAACTTTCTGATATATGAGATGATAGTGTGTATTAAAGTGGTAAGACAAACTCTTTCTTTGGAATACTGTTGGGAGGTAGGAAGACGGGGAAATCCCCACTATGTTCATAGCATATTGAGTCTCCGAATAGCCTGCCTCTTTTCAAAGGAAGCAGAGTCCCACAAAAGTCTTCAGGTAAACTGCATATGGGCCCTGTGGAGTTTATTAACTTGTTTTTCAACAAAGTGTAAATGTTGCAGATATAAATACAGTTAGGGGAGGGGAGGGGAAGAGAGGGTACTAGGCCAAAATATTTATTATCACAGTGACATTGTAAACCAATTAGAAAACATTTACTCATTAGTTTGATTATATATATGTATAATATGTGTATCTGTATATATATGTGTGTGTGTGCACATATATATATAATATATATACTATTGACAGAAGAAATTGCTTATGAAGTTATCAAATTTTATTCTTAAAAGAAGCTAGAAAACAAGACCACAAATGACAAAACATCCTAGTTAGAGCCCAGATGGCTGCATAAAATAAATAGCCATTTCCTTGATGGAAGCATAGGCAATTTGGCTTGTGAAGCTGCAATTCCAGCAGAGATCCTTGAAACAGATGTTGATATTGCTTTTGCATCAAAGCTTTCTCAAAGAGCAAGATGTTCAGGTAGCAGGATAAACAAATAACTGGTACCTTCAAATTCTTGTTAGTGTCACAGGGAGACAGTGCTCCCCCAAAAGGAGATTGCCTCAAGATACCCAGAGCAGAACACACAAGCACAAAAACTGGAGGAAGATGAAATTTTTCTAGTGTTCTGTTACAGACGAAAGCAGCTCCCAAATCTCCGTTTTGCTTGTGTTCATTTTGATTCTTCCATTCTGCCTCCCTGTATAGCTCTGCCTCTTCAAAGTCATGTCAGAGAGAATACTACATTAGCTGTTCCTTTGGGGAGGATGAAAGGAGTATAGGGAGGAAAGCGAGGATGATTAGGTTTCTGGCAGATAGTGATAAGTGTCAACAACTTTACAACTGTAGGGAATGGTAGAAACAAAGACCATAGTTGGAAAAGAGTATGATGCATTTATGGGCTGGTGGCCAGAGAAATATGGCTAGAATATAGGGTTTGTAGAGGGAAAGAGAAGGTTGAGAAGAAGCATGAGAAAATTGAGTGAAAAATAATGATTGGGAAACTTTAAACTCAATAACACTCTTTCAAGAAACCTTGTACTAGTAATAATTGTCTTAAAAATTTCCATCTGATATCTTATTTGAGAAACAGCACTTGGATTTCAGCAACTTCAAAAACATTCACCTTTAGAATGTACAAAAATATCAGGAATTTTAAAAGTAAGATGTTTAGAAAAATTTTAGTTATAATAATAAAAGGGTTTTTTTTACAAACAAGGAAATATCATGTTTTTTATATCTGTCCTGTAAAATATTCATCAGCAGTAGTAAAAAAGATGTCACTACAGATGTCTTAGATATTAAATAAGAAATTATTATGAACAATTTTATACCAGTAAATTTGATAATTAAGATAAAATGGACAAACTCCTAGAAAATGTAGCAAAATTAATTGAACAAGAGTTAGAAACCTGAGTAGTTCTATAACAATTAAAGGAATTCAATCACTAATCAGAAGTCTTCCCACAAAGAAAACTCCAGGCCCATATGGCTTCATTGGCAAGTTCTACCAAACATTCAAATAACAAATACTTTCAGTTTTGAATAAAATTCCAGAGAAGAGAAAATGAGTCGACATTCCCTGACTTATTTCATGAGATGAACATAATCCTGATTCTGATGGATGAAAACAATAAAATCAAGAAAAAATATAGAAAAATATCATTTATTTCAATAAATGAAAAAATTCAAACCAAATATTATCAAATAGAATTCAGCAACATATAAATAGGATAAATCATTATGACTGTCTTAGTCCATTTTATGCTGGTACAACAGAATACCTGAGACTGGGTAATTAATAAAGAACAGAAATTTATTTCTTACAGTTCTGACTGGGAATTTCAAAATCAAGTGGCTGGCGTCTTGCAAGGGCCTTCTTGCTGCATCATTCTATGCTAGAAGGTAGAAGGTCAAGAGAGGGAGAGAAAAGGGGCCCAAATTACCCTTTCATAATAAACCCACTCTGGAGATAACAGCATTAATTCATTCATGAGAATGGAGTCCTCATGGCCTAATCACCTCTTAAATGTCCCACCTCTTAATACTGTTAAAATGTTAGTTTTATTTCAACATGAGTTTTGGAGGGGCCAACCGTTCAAACCATAGCAAAGACAAGGTACAGTGTATCCCAGGAATGCATGATTACTTTACCTTCAGAAAAGTCGAACAGTGTAATTCACTACACTGACAAATTAAAAGAGAAAAATCATATGATCCTCTCAATAGATGCAAATAAATCATTACATAAAATTAAACTTTCATCTGAAAGGGGTATTTATTAGAATTATACAGTAGAAGTAGAGATGTCCAGAATGGAAGAATAAGAACCTCCATAAATTTATCCCTCCATAAAATAAGTGAAAATTCTGGCCAGAAAATATGTCAAAATAAACCTTTTCAGCCCTCTATAAATTAATCAAAGACTTAAAAAAATTCGAGGGGGATTTACAGAAGAGGCACTGCTAAACCTCCGTAAGAAAAGCAGGGACTGTGGCTTTTAAATTTCTCCTATTCCCACCTCCATCTCCCCTGCTCTGTGGTAGCCTTGAAAACGAGTAGCTTCTTCACAGTGCCTGGGCTATGCAAACTAGTGTCCTTGCAACTACTGGAGAGGCACATCAGTTTTACAGCTCCTCAAAAAATCCCATTCTCAAGAGAATTTCCATTGTTTGAGATCCCTAGAAAAAACTCATTTATAGGGCTTGTCATTACTTGACCTGACTCAGTGCTTACTCCTCAGAAAAATTCCTCTTTCTAGGACATTTGTTGAAAATAATCAATGACAATTCTTCAACATCACAGCTACATGAGGCTGTGATACCAGTTGGGAAAAGCAAGAACATGGAAAAAAAACCCACAAATGGAAGATCTGGGAACTACATGTTAATATGGGGCTTTGAAAGCTCTTATACATGTTTTAGATCTAGAAGAACAGAAACATGTGTTGGACTGTGAGAAATCCTGAATTCAAAGAAATGACATCACTTTTAGTGAGAGTAAAAACAGGTATGACTACTTAGGAAGAAAATTTGCCATTTTCTAATCAAGTAAAAAATGATGTATAACAATGACTTAGAAAGTCTACTCCTATGTATATGTCCCAAATCAATGCATTCTTATAATCATACTAGAATTATTCAGAATTGCCAATAACTATAAATAAACCAAATGCCCATCAGTAGAATGTATAAGGAAATTATGGAATATTATATGACCATAAAATGAATTAACTGCAGCCACACATAGCATAGATGAATCTTACAACCATTATAGTGAGAGTAAAATATAAATGCACCAAAGAAACATGAAATGATTTCGCTTATATAAAATTCAAAACCAGGGAAAACTATACTGAAATGTTTGAGACTGCATACATATGTTGTAAAACCATAAAGAAAGGCAAGAAAACGGTCACCATACAATTCAAGGTGGTGACATCCTTTAAGGGGTTATAATGATAGGGTACATAATGGGCTACTGGGTACTAGCAATGGCGCGATCTCGGCTCACTGCAACCTCTGCCTCCCGAGTTCAAGCGATTCTCCTGCCTCACCCTCCCGAGTAGCTGGGAATACAGGCGTGTGACACCACGCCCAGCTAATTTTTTGTATTTTTATAGAGATGGGGTTTCACAGTGTTAGCTAGGATGGTCTGGATCTCCTGACCTCGTGATCCGCCCGCCTTGGCCTACCAAAGTGCTGGGATTGCAGGTGTGAGCCACCGTGCCCAGCCGGGATCATGATTTTTAACACATATAACCATTGCACTCAGAATCCCACTTGTAACTCTTCTGATTTCTAGTACAGTTAAAACAGTTTATAAAATGCTCTTGAGGGCAGCCAGAAAGACTGCTGGAAAAAGCATTAGCATTTTTTGGCAGCAGTCTCAAGGGATTCTCAGGGGGAAGATGTCTTGGTGTAAAGGCATTATTTTAAAGACACTGGCTTACACTAACTATCTGATTTGCCATTTCTAACATTTATAGTTGTAAAACGTTCAACTGCAGATAATGCCTGCCTTTTAGTTTTTTGTCTTCAGCTAGTAATTCAGTCCAGGAGACTGAAACACAAATGAAAACACATTTTTTCTCCATGCAAGCCTCTCACCAGGCTTCATTTGCTCAGTAACCAACCTGGCAGAAGATAAGTGTCTTTGGAGCATAATTTCATTATCATTCCTTCTTTTTACATCCAGAGAGAGAATTATCTCTGGGTTCATGTTAAGTTGGTAAGGATCTCATACTCTCATACTCTCATATCTAATCCCTTAAAATCTGTACACCCATAAGGTTTTTTCCTCTTGATCTTCTCATAGGCACTGATTAGGTATGTGATGGAAAGTAACAGGGGTATGGGCATGACTATGGACACATACAAGATAAAGAGGGCCAATCAACGAGCACCTTGTAGAATATCCTCTAACCTCACACAATGCAAGTCACTTAATGGAATGCAAATAATCAAGCTGGAAAGAAGACAGGTACCGGGGTCAGCATATGTTCCTCACACCCATCATGGGTAGTCACATTCTCTCTCCTTTTTTTCTTTCTTCTGGGGAAATGTAAGTGGATGAAAACGCCTCTGGGACACCACACAAAATGTGCTAAATTCTTTGCTGGCATCTAATATTAGTACTTTGCTTTCTCTTTTCCTTATTAAAATCTACCACAGGATTATGGTGTGATAGATATGGGAAGGATTATAAGGATTGTGATGGTTAATTTTTTATTATACTTTAAGTTCTGGGTTACATGTGCAGAATGCACAGTTTTGTTACATAGGTATACACGTGCCATGGTGGTTTGCTGCACCCATCAACCCATCATCTACATTAGGTATTTCTCCTAATGTTATCCCTCTCCTAGCCCCCCACCCCCCAACAGGCCCCCGTGTGTAATGTTCCCTCCCTGTGTCCGTGTGTTCTCATTGCTTAACTCCCAGTTATGAGTGAGAACATGTGGTGATTGGTTGTCTGATCTTGTGATAGTTTGCTGAGAATGATGGTTAATTTTATGTGCCGACTTGACTAGGCTAAAGGATGCCCATATATTTGGTAATACATTATTTCTGGGTGTGTCTATGAGGATGTTTCAGGAAGAGATTAGCATTTGAATCAGTAGACTGAGAAAAGATCACCTTCAACTATGTGGGTGGTCATCGTTCACTTCATCAAGGGCCCGAATAGAACCAAAAAGCAGAGGATGGGCAAATTTGCTTTCTGCTGGAGCTGGGACATTTATCTTCTCCTACCCTTGGACATAGGAGGTCCCAGTAGTTGGGCTTTCAGATTTGAACTGGGGCTATACACCATTGGCTCTCCTTGTTCTCAGGACTTTTGGCTTGGACTGGAACTATAGCACTTACTTTCCTAGTTCTCCAGTTTGTAGGTGACAGATAATGGTACTTCTCAGCCTCCATGATTGTGTGAGCAAATTCTTCATAATAAATTTACTTCTATATATCTGTATATGTACAATTGGTTCTGTTTCTCTGGAGAACCAGGACTAATATTGGGATATCCTAATCCAGTGGTTTTCCAGTTATACTCTGGAGAGACCTCTCTGGGCCACTACAGAGGGGACTTGATCCCCTATTCTAGAGCAATCAAAACAACTCTACTTTATTCATTTATTAATTGAGGAAATATTTACTTTACATGTACTATATGACAGGCATGAATTGTGTCTGTGTGTGTGTGTTTGTGTGTGTGTGTGTATGAAGATCCATTGGTGAGAAAGAAAAGAACTTGAATTCTTGGAGGCACTGAAAGGTGGCCCAGTGTGATTGAGTGTGGAGTAGGGATAGGAACGATGAGAGAGTGATGAGGCTAGAGGAGTAAAGGTCTGCTTTTTGTGGTGGATCCTGGGTTTCTGGACTCAGAAGACACCCTTTTCATAGAAGAGTATATCTGGGGGATGCTATGGCTTTTTCACATGTACCTCAATAGTCTATTCTCTCAGATGGCAGTTATATTGCCGGCCTAATTCATATGGAAGAATATCTAGGATAGCGTGATATGCCTTTGGTAAATGTACTTTGGAAAATGAGGTGGTGGGTGAACAGGAAGAGTTATAGATCTGTATCCTCCAAGTCCTTGCCTCTAATTATCTGGATTAAAAAAATAATTAGTTAAAATCTAGCTGTTATTTCCAGGGATTCCTCCTGGAAATAATGTGCCAATGTGGGAATATGTTGCTTTGGAACAGTAATACCTGTCGTCCATGCGTGCTGGACACTTGGCCAGAATTATTTCATTTAATCTTCATAATAACCCTATGAAGTAGATACTATTATTATCCCAATTTTATTGATTTTTCAGATATTAACTTACCCCAAGTCTGATAGCTAGTATGTAGCAGAGCAGGAAATTGAACTTAGGTGGTCTTGGCCCTAACGAACAGAAAAAAAATTAAAGATAATATTATTTCAAAAATATAATTCATTAAAATTCATAAGCATTAACTATGTTAGAAACTCTCAAACTGCAGATCAGTGTGCCTAGTTTTTATTTTTAATTTCAACTTTTATTTTAGATATGGGAGTTAATGTACATGGGAATATTGAATTATGCTGAGGTATAGATCCCATCACCCAGGTAGTGAGCATAGTACTCAATAAGTTTTTCAGCTCATGCCCTTTTCCCACCCTCCTTGCTCTAGTAGTTTGCAGAGCAAACAAAATTTCCAAAATTTATGTCCATGTTTGTTCAGTGTTCAGCTCCAACTTATAAGTGAGAGCATGCAGTGTTTGGTTTTCTGTTGCTATGTTAATTCACATAGGATTATGGTCTCCAGCTGCATCCAAGCTGCTGCAAAGGACATGACTGTATTCTTTTTTATGGCTGCGTAATATTTCATGGTGTATATGTACCACTTTTTTATTATACAGTCTACCATTGGTGGGCATCTGGGTTGATTTCATGTCTTTGCTATTGTGAATAGTGCAGTGATGAACATATGAGTGCATAATTCTTTTTGGTAGAACGGTTTATTTTCCTTTGGGTATATACCCAGTAATGGGATTGCTGGGTCGAATGGTAGCTTGGCTTTAAGTTCCTTGAGAAATCTTCAGACTGCTTTCCACAGTGGCTGGATCAGTTTACCTTTCCACCAAAGGTGTATAAGTATTCTCATTTCTCTGCAGCCTCACTAGCATCTATTGTTTTTGATGTTTTAGTAATTGTCATTCTGACTGGTGTGAGGTTTGATCTCATTGCGGTTTTGATTTGCATTTCTCTGATGATTAATGATGCTAAGCATCTTTTTCTATGTTGGCTTCTTGTATGTCTTCTTTAGAGAAGTGTCTGTACATGGTCTTTGCCCAGTTTTTAATGGGGTTGTTTGTTTTTTGCTCGTAATAAGCTCCTTATAGATTATGGATATTAGAGCTTAGTCAGATGGCATAGTGTGCAAATATTTTCTCCCATTCTGTAGGTTGTCTGTTTACTTTGTTGATGATAGTTTCTTTTGCTGTGCAGAAGCTCTTTAGTTTAATGAGGTCCCATTTGTGATTTTTGGTTTTGTTGCAATTGCTTTTGGCATATTCATCATTAAATCTTTGCCAGGTTCTATGTCCAGAATGGTATTTGCTAGGTTATCTTCCATGGTTTTTATACTTTTAGATTTTACATTTTAAATCTTTAATTTTAAATTTAAAATCTTCGTTGCATTTTTGTTAGCCTTGTTGAAGATCAGATGGTTGTAGGTGTGCAGTTTATTTTTGAATTTACTATTCCTTCTCATCGGTCTATGTGTCTGTTTGTGTACCAGTACCATGCTGTTCTGGTTATTGTGGCTCTGTACAGGGTCTTTGTTGTTGAATTCTTACCCTTAGTATCACAATGGGGAGAATTAAGTGTTCTTTGGTGGTGGTGTTTAGGCTGCGATCCAGTAGATGGCGGAGGAAAATAGCGGGCAGTAGATAGGTTCTTAGCTGCGTGGCTCCTTTGTGTATCTTCCAATTTGCATTTGTGCTCTGCAGTGCAAAAAGTAGAGAGGTGACCTTCTTACCAGGTCCACTCCTGGGCGTTGGGGAAGCCACCTCCGATCACTGGCACTGTGCTTGCGTGTGTGTGTGTGTGTGTGTGTGTGTGTGTGTGTGTGTGTTAGATGTTTCAGGCTATGGGGTCCCCTCAGGCAGAGGTCCAGTAGGGAGACAGGCTACACCCTTACCTGACCAGCCCTGTGGAGAGAGGCACACCCAGGTCCCACACCAGGCCACGAACCGGTGCCACTCACCCGTCTCAGTTTTCTGAGAGCGTGAGCTCCTTCCTTTCTCAAGCGCTGGCCACAGATCCTGGCTGGGCATTCCCAAGCCATGGGCTGCAGCTCTGGAGCACCAGGACCTGCTTGCGGCTTCCTCCTCTGGACTCGTGGGGTTGGGTTCCAAGTGTGCTGGGGTATCCAAAGGGCTCTCAGGCTGCCAGAATGCACTCAGGTGGAGCAAAGCACCCAGCTTGGGCAGCAGAGGCTGCACTGTGTGCACACTCCAGTGGGGTGGCCAGGCAACGCTGCCCTGGGAAGGGTTGGCGAGCAGGTGGACCTGCAAGACACACATGCCCCAGTCCCACAAGAAAGCCAGCCTTGCTTTCTCCCCATTGGGTGTTTAGCTTGGGCCAGAGCCTCTCAGATGAGATGGGGAGCCCTAGGGGATAGGTGCCTATGGCCAGATTCCTGTGCACAAAGGTTCCTGGCTCTGGACCTGCTTGTATTAGTCCCTTCTCATGCTGCTATAAAGAACTGCCTGAGACTGGGTAGTTTATAAAGGAAAGAGGTTTAATTGATTCAAAGTTCTGCAGGCTGGGGAGGCCTCAGGGAACTTACAGTCATGGTGGAAGGGGAAGCAAACACATTCTTCTTCACATGGTGGCAAGAAGAAGAAGTGCCGAGCAAAGGGGGAAAAGTCCCTTATAAAACCATCAGATCTCGTGAGAACTCACTATCACGAGAACAAAATGGAGGTAACCGCCCCTATGATTCAGTTATCTCCCACTGGGTCCCTCCTATGACATGCGGAGACTATGGGTACTATACTTAAAGATGAGATTTGGGTGGGGGCACAGCCAAACCAAATCACTGCTAAAGCCCTGTCTCTGCCTAAGCCCCAAGGAAGTCCCCCTGCCAGCTCAAATGTCTGTGGTTGGTGTGGGGTTCCCTGCAGCTAGGATCCCAGAGGTCCATGGCAAAAGCAGTCGTTCCCCCAGTCCCTTCACACATTCCTTCCTCAAAAGCCATTCAGGGCTAGAAACCAGCCCCAGTGTTCAGGTGCTCCATGTGGAGTTTCCAGCTTCCACCCTCTTTAGCCTCTGTATCTGAGTCTTTTTTCCATCCACATTTGGCATTTTCTCTCTGAAGATCTCTTCAAATTATGTTGGTTTAGTCAAAAACCCGGTCTCTCTCTCAGCAGGAGCAGCACTTCCTGGCTGCATTTAGTAGGCCATCTTGAAACAAACAAACAAACACCTATTTTTTTCTTTAGTTGTGAACTCAGGCAAATCTATGCTCTGAAGTCAGTTACAGCTACAGAAAGATGTGCACGTAGTGTCATTGCCTGAAAAGTATTGGATAGACCTGGCTGAATTCTCATTTCTGGCATTCTCAGACTGTGTGGCTTTTGTCAAGCTCTTCACTGTCTTAATCTCAGTGTCCTCATCTGTAAAATGGGGCTCACAATAGTGCCTACTTCATATAGGTGCCTTAAGAACTGAATTAGGTAAAGTGCCTAGCATGGTTAAGAGTAGCACTGTCCAATGGAACTCTCTGCAATAATGGAAATGCTCTAGGGCTCTTCTGTCCAATATATAGCCACCAACCACATGTAGCTATTAAGCACTTGAAATATGGCTAGTGAAACTAATGAGCTAAATTTTTAATTTAATTTAATTTACATTTACACTTAAATAGCCACATATAGCTACTAGCTACCATATTGGACAGTGCAGATCTAGATACAGAGCTAAATTCTCAATAAATGGAATGGTTTTATTATTGTGCAGATATTTTGCCTAAATTACAGATCTTCTAGCTTAAGGTCCTTACTTCCATTGACTGTGGACTGACTTTTTTCATGCATAGATTGATTTACTCTTGTCTACCTTTCCTGACTTGTCTGTACTTAATCTTTTAATCACTGAATTATAGCACATATCAGTCTGCCTTCTGTGACCTGGCATCCTTGATGTTACAAAGCGTACATCCTTGGATATGGAAATTGTATGACAATCGTGATAAATAGTTGAATTGTGGACTCAATATTCTTTGCCTTCATATGACTTTTTCCAGAAGTTGCTTAATAGTTTCTATCAAAGGAAGGTGTTATAATTGTCTATCTCCCCAGTGGACACTCAGTAATGACAAGTTGTAAAAGGGCCCAATGGAGGCTTCAGGGAAAATCATACCATTTTTCTGTTTGAAATATATTTTTGGGTTTTTACATTCATGTCATGAGAAACTGATTTTTAAAAGTTTCTGGCTTGTAGTAGATATAGTGTATAGTACCTGAGAAGGGAATGAAAAGGTAAACAGGAGTCAGGTATCTGTCATTTGTTGATTTATTTGCTAATATCTCTATTCAGTCATCCATCCATCCATGCATTTAACACATACTTATTGAGTGTCTGTTATGTGCTAGTCCCCAAGAAGCAAAAGATAAGACTTTGTGATGGCTCTTAAAGAGCTCACAAATAAATGCGATGGAATAATATTACACACATTGGAGTGAGTGTTCCCCAATTTTTTCCTTTGCCCCAGCCAGTCAGAGAAGGCCTTGTACATGCCAATCCAATTGTCTCTGTGTTTTGAGGACAGTTTATTTCTCTTTTTTTTCTTTTTGTAGAGAACGGGGTCTTGCTATATTGCCCAGGCAGGTCTTGAACTCCTGAGCTCAAGCTATCCTTCTGCCTCTGCCCCCCTAAGAGCTGGGATTACAGGTGTGAGCCACCATGCCCAGCGAGGACAGTTTATTTCTGTTAGTACAGTTCCTATGATTTGGGGATACAGAATCAGAGAATGGGAAAAGGAAGACAAGACTGAAGAGAAAAGAAGGGAAGGATTTAGTCTATTGAGCTAAAAGTGTAAAGTCAATTTACAGATAAAATTTTGGGAGGAGGGAAGAATCGAGAAACACACAGTAAAAGCCACGGGTAGAGGGCAGAGTTCCCTAGCAAGGGGAGAGGGAGGTTGGTGAATGAGAGGTATAGAGTGTGAAGGGCAAGAAAAGTGGGGAGGAAAGAAAGATAGAAACCAAGAATATTCCCTTACCACTAACTTGAGAATTTTGATGGCATCCTAGTTCAAGTCTTTTGAGAGACTAAAGTAAATAATATAATTTTTATACTATTATTTCTGTGTGGTTTGACTATGCTTTCCATTACTTTGTGTTGGAGCTACAGGAATCACAGCTTTAATAGGGTTGCATATGTAAACCATTACAGCATAACATGCCAACCACTAAATGAAGTAAGTGTAGGATTTTAGGGAAGTCTTCATCAAGGAGTAGATTGTTGAACTGAGTTTTAAAAGGTACGAAGTCAGTCAGGTAAGAAGGATGGTCTAGGGATCGGCAGGAAAGGGTATACCAGCATGTGCAACAATGTGGACATGTGACACAATGTGGCCTAGTCAAATAAGGGGCTTGGAATGGCTGATATGGGTGGTATCAGCCACCCATGAGGAAAGTAGAAAGAGATGAGACTGGAGAGGTTATAAGGGCCAGATCATGAATGGTCTTAATGTCATTGCTGAATCTTATTCTGTAAGCATAAATTGTATGCTGTAAACAACAGGGAGCCACTGAAGTGTTTTAAGCATGGGAGTGGCACAATCAGATTTGTGGTTCAAAAAGATTTTTATGAATGCATGGTGAAAATTATCTTGGCTGCATATGAGAAGGGCAAGGCTGGAGGCAGAGAAAGTAATTATGAGACTTGAGCAATGCTGTAAATGAGAATTCTGTTTTGGACATATTCAAGTTTGTATGTCTTTGAGACACCAAAATAGATATATCTAGTACACTGTTGGGTATGTTGATAGAGATTTCTAGTGCTCATTCATATCTGACTCTTCTAACCTTATGAGCACATTGGAGGATTGTACTTGAAATTAGATGAGGTCTTGTGACTTGTTCTAGCCAATTTGCTGTGAGTGAAAATAATATAAGTCACCTTTGGGCTAAAGCATTTATTTAGCAGTATAATTCTCCAGTCTCTCTTCTCCTGCTGTATTGACCAAAGAGGCTAAGTGTCCCATATGGTATAAGTACAGGATACTAGCACTTCCATCAGCCTGACTGCTGGAGAACAGTGTCTTGGAGTGTTACCCAGATTTAGATTTTATATACAGAATAAGTAGGAAGTGAACTTTTGTTTTGTTGAGCCAATAAGGTTTTGAATTTTTAAGACCAAATAGTAACTTGTCCTAGTTTGATTAATACATGTCTGAATCTCAAGAGAGATATCTGAGCTATATGTGGAGATTTGGAATCACTGGTATATAGATGTAACTGAAGCCATGGAAATGTATGGGACTGCCCAGGGGTAATGGTATAATCAAAGAAAAATGGGCTGAGAATAAGAACCAGAACTCCAGATGCAAAGTGAAATGTAGAAGAAGATAACCCTATGAAGAATTAGAAAGAGGAGTCAGAGACACAGGAAGAAAGAGAAATGTGGTGCCATGGGAACAAAGTGAGGAGAAAATGTCCAGAAGGGTGGTTAGTAGAATCAAATGTAGCAGGAAGGTCAAGTCTGATTAAGTCCTGTGAAGCATGCAAATGATTTTTCAGGAAGGAGATGGCTAGAGGCTTTGGACATACTAGTCTTAGAGGAAGACTAACTGCAGACTCCAGGTTGCATTCAACTGGTGATTAGGAAGTAGGTATGAAAAGAAACTAAACATAGATAATTTATTTAGAAAGTTTAATTTCAAGTGGAGAGAAAGTGGGAGTTTGAGAAAAAAAGAAAGAAGGAGAGGGGAATAATGTTATTTCAATGGCTAGAGGAGGATGTAGGGAAGGATAAGTTAATGATACTGTGATTGTTGCTTATGCGGACATGTGGACCTTCTGGTATTGAGTTTGGGGCAGTAGTCCAATGTGGCCAGGAGAGGTCCCCATGGTGAATGTTCTTGAACCAAGAGGGAGAGTTAGCAGCTGGGAGGAATTGGCATCTACAGAGTACTGTTCATTACCAAAAAGATGATCTTCACAAGGAAAAAAGATCTGCCTGCTACAGAAATGGAACCAAGGTTTAAGGCCCTGGGTTGGGGGTCAGCAAGTAGTGTCAAGAGTAAGCTCTCTTCACACAAAACCAAAGGGCCGCAGGGTTTCAAATTAGGACAAGTCAGCCTATGCAAGGGGTACTGGAAGAGTTGAAAGGTTGAAACAGCAAAGGCTAACAAACAGGAGCAAGGGGTGTGGCAGGAATCTAATTGAGGGTGCCTGAGTCAGAGAACAGAGCAAGAAGCAAGCCAGGTAGGGATGGGAAAGGTAAGTGATGAGTGACTCATTGGCAGGAGATTTTGAAGTAGAAGGTGTGCTCTCAGATCTTCTCTTTTTGGTTCTCAAGGTACTGACTCCACATATTAGGGCAGAAGCTACAGGACAGAATATGTTTGGCATGCAGCAGGACTGTGGAAATTAGGGAGTCAGGTAAAGCTTTAGCGTTGACCACTAAATTATAATATTTCCCTCAAATGTTGAATATTATCAGAATAATAAACAATATACTATTGCTTTAAATTTCAGCCAAATTAATAATATAAATTTGGTAGATTTTCTGAATAGACTACCAGCTCCATGAGGGAATAGTTTTTGCCCACCTGGGTCACCACTGTGTCCTCACTGCTAGGAATATTATGTGGCTCCAAGTAGGAGTTTAACAAATGTCACATGAATCAGCAACATGGCTGAATCTCTTTAAAATTAAGAAAGGGAATTTGAGGAAGTAATGTCAAGATGGACCAACTGATGCTGAAGATATAGGTGAGGAACAAACAACTATAGCAAAGTCTTCAGAAGGATGCTGTGGAAGAAGGTAGAGTTTAAGATCAGGAAGAGGCAATGGTAGAGTCTTCTGGAACAGCTTAAGACTAGGAGCAGCAACAGCAGCCTAAAACAGGCTAGATAGAACGTGGAAAGGAAATGATGCAGCCAAAGCAAAAAGAAGTACCCAACATCCAGCCCTCTCCAATAAACTTTGCATATTTCAAGTACCATCATGGAACTGATGCAGCAGGATTGTAGGGCTTTTAAAAAGTAATCTGTTGCCTAACTGCTCTGGCTAAGACTTCCAGTACTATGATGAATAGGAGTGGTGACAGTGGACATCCTCTTGTCCCAGTTCTCAAGGGGAATGTTTCCAGCTTTTTCCCATTCAGTATGATGTTGGCTATTGGTTTGTAATAGGTGAGAATATAAATTAGTTCACTCACTGTGGAAAGCAGTTTGGAAATTTCTTGAAGAATTTAGAACTACCATTCAATCCAGAAATCTCATTATGGGGTATATACCCAAAGGAATATAAATCATTCTACCATAAAGACAAATGCATATGTATGGTCATAGCAGTACTATTCACAATAGTAAAGGCATGGAATCAACCTAAATGCCAATCAACAGTGGCTTGCATAAAGAAAATGATGGTTTCACTTGTAAGTGGGAGCTAAATGATGAATACACATGTGATATGGTTTGCCTGTATCACTGCCCAAAATCTCATCTTGAATTGTAATCCCCATAATTCCCGTGTGTCAAGAGTGGGATCAGGTGGAGGTAATTGGATCATGGGGGAGGTTCCCCCATGCTGTTCTTGTGAGAGTGAGTTTTCACAAGATCTGATGGTTTTATAAGCATATGGCATTTCCCCTATTTGTTCATTCTCCTTCCTGCCAGCTTGTGAAGAAGGTGCCTTGCTTCCCCTTCACTTTCTGCCATGATTGTGAGTTTCCTGAGGCCTCCACAGCCATGCTGAACTGTGAGTCAATTAAACCTCTTTTCCTTTATAAATTACCCAGTCTTGGGCAGTTCTTTGTAACAGTGTAAAAATGAATGAATACAGTAAACTGACACTGAGGTAGTGGGGCACTGCCTTAAAGATACCCAAAAATGTGGGAGAGACTTCAGAACTGGGTAACAGGCAGAGGTTGGAACAGTTTGGAGGGCTCAGAAGAGGACAGAAAGACGTGGGAAAGTTTGGAACTTCCTAGAGTTGTTGAGTGGCTTTGACCAATATGCTGGTAGTGGTATGGACAACGAAGTCTAGGTGGAGGTGATCTTGGATGGAGATGAGGAACTTGTTGGGAACTGGAAGAAAGGTGATTTTTGCTTTGTTTAAGCAAGAGGACTGGCAGCATTTTGCCCATGCCCTAGAGATCTGTGGAACTTTGAACTTGAGAGAGATGATTTAAGGTATCTGGCAGGATAAATTTCTAAACAGCAAAGTGTTCAAGAAGTTACCTGGGTGCTCCTAAAAGCATTCAGTTTTATGCATTCACAGAGAGATGGTTTGGAATTGCAACTTATGTTTAAAAGGGAAGCCGAGCATAAAAGCTTGGAAAATTTGCAGCCTAATGATGTGATAGAAAAGAAAAACCCATTTTCTGGGGAGAAATTCAAGCCAGCTGCAGAAATTTGCATAAGTAATGAGGAGCCAAATGTTAATGGTCAATACAATGGGGAAATGTCTCCAGGTCATGTCAGAGACCTTCGTGGCAGCCCCTCCCATCACAGGCCTGGAGGCCCAGGGCAGGAAAATGGTTTCCTGGGCCACGCCCGGAGCTCTGTTCCTCTGTGCAAGAGCAGCCTTGGGACCTGGTGCTCTGCATCCCAACCTCTCTGGCTCCAGCCATGGCTAAAAGGAGCCAAGGTACAGTTCAGGCCATTGCTTCAGAGGGTGCAAGCCTCAAGCCTTGGCAGCTTTCACATGGTGTTGGGCCTGAGCGTGTGCAGAAGACAAGAACTGAGCTTTGGAAACCTCTTCCTAAATTTCAGAGGATGTATAGAAATGGCTGGATGTGTAGGCAGAAGTCTGCTGAAGGGGCAGAGCCCTTGTGGAGAACCTCTGCTAGGGCAGTGTGGAAGGGAAATGTGGGGTCAGAGTGCCCATACAGAGTCCTCAGGGGGGCACTGCCTAGTGGAACTGTGAGAAGAGGGCTACCATCCTCTAGACCCCAGAATGGTAGATCCGCTGACAGCTTGCACCGTGTGCCTGGAAAAGCCACAGACACTCAAGGCCAGCCCGTGAAAGCAGCCAGGAGGAGGGCTATACCCTGCAAAGCCACAGGGCGGAGCTGTCCAAGGCCGTGGGAGCACACCTCTTTCCTGAGGGTGAGTTGGATGTGAGATGTAGAGTCAAAGGAGATCATTTTGGAGCTTTAAGATTTGACTACCTCTCTGGATTTTGGACTTGCACGGGGCCTGTAGGCCCTTCATTTTGGCCAATTTCTCCCATTTGGAATGAGTGTATTTACCCAATACCTGTGCCCTCATTGTATCTAGGAAGTAACTAACTTGCTTTTGATTTTACGGGCTCATAGGTGGAAGGGACTTGCCTTGTCTGAGATGAGACTTTGGATTTGGACCTTTGGGTTAATGCTGGAATGAGTTAAGACTTTGGGGGACTGTTGGAAAGGCATTACTGCGTTTTAAAATGTGAGGACAAGACATTTTGGAGGGGCCAGGGGTAGAATGATATGGTTTGCTTGTGTCCCCAACTAAAATATTATCTTGTATTCTAATCCCCATAATCCCCACATGTCAAGAGTAGGACCAGGTGGAGGTAATTAGATCACGGGAGCGGTTTGCCTCATGCTGTTCTGGTGACAGTGAGTGAGTTCTCACGAGATCTGATGGTTGTGTAAGCATCTGGCAGTTCCACCCTCACTCTCCTGATTCCTTCTGCCTTGTGAAGAAGGTGCCTTGCTTCCCCTTTGTCTTCTGCTATGATTATGAGTTTCCTGATGCCTCCCCAGTCATGCTGAACTGTGAGTCAATTAAACTTCTTTCCTTTGGAAATTGCGCAGTCTCAGGCAGTGCTTTATAACAGAGTGAAAACAGCCTGATACAACATGGAAACACAGAAAGGAACCATAGACACTGGGGTCTACTTGAGGGTGCAGAGTGAGAGGCGGGTGAGGATTGTAAACACATATTGGACATTATGGTTGTTACCTGAGTGATGAAATAATATGTACACCAAACCCCCATGACATGGAATTTATCTATAGAACCTACCTGCACACGTACCCCTGAAACTAAAAAGTTAATTAATTAATTAAAAAATAATTTCCTGGAACTTTGGAGTTGGTGTTCTTAAGGAAGAGCACTCTCCAGTGAGAAGTCTTATACTGAGGAGAAAATGTACCAACTTGTGTTGACGAATGAGTGGCTGCACACTAGTGGCTATCCAGCAACCAAAGAGGATCATATCAATATTAGCTACTGCCTTTGACGTGTCAAGCCTTTACATACATTATTTCTAATTCTCTCAGCAATCCTCCAAGTTGAGTGTCATTATCCCTGTTATGCAGCTGGAGAAACGGAGGCTCAGAAGGAATAAATGTCTTGCCTAAGGTCTTGTACTCAGAACTGGTAGAGCTTGGGCTCTCAAATACAGCACTGTGCTCCTGCCTTATATCCAGACAGTTGTCCCTCCAAGAAGGAATAGAAATAGCTGGAATCACCTCATGTATTTACCTTATACAGATTTCTGGGGATTAGCAATCCAAATGTATGGTTATAATTGTCATGAACTTCTACTCCCTTTTGAAGACACACAGGTCTTATGTGGTGATTCAGAGGATGTGGGAGCAAATACTATATTAAAACCTCATGACCCCAAGGAAGCCTTTCCTAACCTTTTGTCCCTACACAGTGGGGAACACCAGTGCCACATAGCATGTAGATAAAAGTGAAAAAAGCACCATAAATAGAAAACTCCGTGCATTCACTTCATACAGCTGAGGATTGAATGAGCTAATATATGTGAAGCATTTTGAATAGTGCCTGGCACATAGTAAGCCCCCATAAATGTTAGCTGTTCTTGTGGCCATCATTGTGATAATCATCATTATCATCATGATTATTATCATTATCACCTTGGCTAACTAAGCACAGTGAACAAGGCAGTACTTTACGTATTTTTTTTAATTGGCATCTCCAGCAGGGTTCTTAATTGTCAGTAACAGAGGCTTCTGTGAAAAAGTAAGGAAATGTCTTTGGTAATGTGAGGAAAGCAGTGAAAACAATGGCACCACACCCAATGAGAAGTGGTGGAGTGAAACAGTGGAGAACTCTGGGCAGAGAGTGAGGACATCTCATGGTCTTGATCCTGGCTCTGCACTAGGAACTTAAGTCCTCTTGGCAAAAGTTTCAACCTCTCTGAACCTCAGTTTCTTCTGTAAATTGGAAATATTTATTCAGCATTATCTCTGCCCTTTGCAACTATATGTTACAATTACATTGTATATAGATCACAGCAAGCTGGATTTGATAGCCAAATCTGGCACACTCCTTATGCTTGAAACTAAGGCACTGCGAGAGACTGCCAGAATAATCTAAATTATTGATTAAAGAAGCTGATTTTGTCAAAGGGCCTGAGGAGAATCAAACTGAAAAAAAAAACTAATTATGATGTATTACATTTTTAAAATGTTTTATAAGTGGAATAATATATTGTATAACCTTTTGGGACTGGCTTTTTTTCACTAACCATAATGCCCTGAAGTTTCATCCAAGATGTGTGTATTGCTGAATAGTATTCGATGGTATGGATGGACCATAGTTTTTAAAATCCATTTACTTACTAAAGGATATCTGGGGTTTTCAGTTTTGGGCTATTACGAGTAAAGCTGCTATGAACAGATTTTTGTGTGAACTTAAATTTTCACTTCTTTGGGGTAAATTCCCAAGGGTGCGATTGCTAGGCTATGTGGTACCTGGATGTTTAATCTTATAAGACACTGCCACTCTTTTTTCCAGAGTGGCTGTATCATATTACATTTCTACCGTCAGTGAATTGTATAAGTGATCCAGCTTCTCCGCACCCTTGTCAGTATTTGGTGTTGTCACTATTTTTTATTTTGGCTATTCTGATATCTCATTATGGTTTTAATTTGCATTTCCCTCGTGGCAAATAATTTTGAATACCTTTTTATGTGTTTGTTATATATAAGCCTTATTTCCTGAAATGTCTCTTTATGTCTTTGCCCATTTATATATCCTGAAGAACAGCTTCGTGGCTGCTAGGGGTTAGGGATGGAGGTGTGAGGGAAGGGGATGAAGGAGAAAAATGGGTATGTTTATAAATGGACAGAACAAAAGATTATTGGATTATGGAACTGTTCTGTATCTTGATTGTAGTGGTAGTCACATAAACCTACAAGGTGATAAAAATGCATAGAACTAAATACACACAAGTGCACACTAGCACAAATGAGTACAAGTAAAACTGGGTAAATATAGATAGCTGGATTGTATTAATATCAATATCCTGGCTGTAACATTTTGCCATAGTTTTGCAAAACATTACCATTGGGGGAAACTGGGCAAAAGATACATGAAATTTCTCTGTATTGTTTATTACAACTCCATGTGAATCTACAATTATATCAATAAGAATTCAATGAAAAAAAGTAACTGGAGACAGTATCTGTGTTAAATGCCTTGCTTTTTTTTCCCATAAGACATCACCCTCTTACTAAAGACTGGTAGATAGATAATTCAGTATGTTGTGGATATTTAACACAGCCTATATAGATGTGGTGACGATAGGCCCAAGCAGAGTACAGATAACCATCTGTAATGGATCAGGGAATCTTAGGCACCATCAATGATGAATTAATCATGCAATTTGTTTAAGCTCTGTGATATGGTTTGGATTTGTGTCCCCGCCCAAATATCATGTTGAATTGTAATCCCCAGTGTTGGAGGAGGGGCCTGGTGGGAGGTGATTGGATCATGGGGGCATATTTCCACCTTGCTATTCTTGTGATAGTGAGTTCTCATGACATCTGGTTGTTTGAAAGTGTGTAGCACCTCACCCTTTGCTCTATTCCTCCTGCACTGGTCATGTAACACATGCCTGTTTCCTCTTCGCCTTCCGCTATGATTGTAAGTTTCCTGAGACCTCCCCAGCCATGCTTCCTGTACAGCCTGTGGAACCATGAGCCAATTAAACCTCTTTTCTTCATAAATTACCCAGTCTCAGGTAGTTCTTTACAGTAATGCGAGAATGGATGAATACACTTTATCTAACATAGCTTTATGTGTGCAAAGCCCAGGTCTGCGTATGTTACTTATTTATCGCCTACCTATACACTACTGTGTGCTCAATAAATGTTTACTAGATCAATAAATAAATTAATGAACTGATGAACAAATATTGTCCCAGAGAAACTTGTCAAATGCAATGAGAACTTGCGGAGGACAATGGAGCATGGGATTAGGAATTACAATGATACCAAGGTTGTCTGTGGCCAAGATAACTAGGTTTCATTTTTTATGTATTATAAAAGTAATATATACTCATTGCAGGCAATGTGAAAAACACAAAAAGCATAAAACTATGCATAAATAATTTAATATTTTGGCTGCACACAGTGGCTCACACCTGTAATACCAGTACTTTGGGAGGCCAAGGTGGGTGGATTCCTTGAGGCTGGGAGTTTGATACCAGCCTGGCCAACATGGTGAGACTATGTCTCTACTGAAAATACAAAAATTAGCCAGGTGTGGTGGCACATGCCTGTAGCCTCAGCTACGTGGGAGGCTGAGGCAGGAGAATCACTTGAATCCCAGAGCGGAGGTTGCAGTGAGCCAAGATCGTGCCACTGCTCTCTAGCCTGGGTGACAGAGCTAGACTCTGTCTCAAATAAATTAATAATTTAATATTTTAACCACTAGGAGATACTCACTAATGCCTTGGCCAATTTCATTTTAGTATAATGTATCCATATCACATACACACGTATGCACACAAACACACAGAAACACACATTTTCTCTTTCATGAATTGCTGTACCTGTCCTTAATCTATTTTTCCATTAGGGTCATAGCATTTTCCTTTCAATTTGTACTAGCTCTTTATGTATTGGGGTAATAATCTTTTGCCACACTTATTATTAATAGTCCTCTAGTTTATTATTTGCTTTTTACATTTTATTTATGATTTTCAGCATTCAGGAGTGTTAGATTTGCATGCAGCCAATGTGTAGCTCTTTCTCTCAAAGAGGCAGTGCAGTGAGGAGTGTCACTTTCAGGTGGAAACTGGACTCTGTCAAATGCTAACAGGGGGACCCTGAGCCACTTGTCTTCTCTCTCTATGACTAAGTTTTATTGCCTGCAAAATGTGGATAATGATACCTACATTATTGTTTGTGAGGACTAGAAATAATGTCCTCATTGGTAACATGAGGAAAATAATAATTTCTACTTGATAACTTTGATATGAAGATTAAATGAGATAATGCATATAAAAAAGTTAACATAGTACCTGGGATGCAGTAAGTGCTCAGTGTTAGTTATTATTCCTTTACTGCACTTATCTATAGGGATTCTTTTTCATTCAGCAGAAAATAATCATCTGTATTTCCCATATGTATATTACAATTGCCTCCTTGATCCACTTGGAATTTGTTTTGGAATGAGACTCTAGTTCTGCTACATGAAGCACTTTCCCTACACAATTTATCAAAGAAAAGTTTTTGGTTAGTTGAAAAGAGGCCCTAGCTTCTTAGTCAGTTTTGAGAATCTGATAATTTTTTCAAATGTTGCTGCTGTTGTTTGTCGGAGCAGATGCATCTGAATCTGGTGTGGGTACAGGTTTGTGATGAGGCCTTCATAATGTCAATTTCCTACAACATATCTCCATAAAATGGTTGTAAATGGTACAATGTTTATTTTTTATTCAGAATTGTTTCATAAGCATTTTGGGCTTGGCTAAGCTAGAACCCTGCAACATCAGAATAGTGTGGGGGCTTGTTAGAAATTCAGAATCTCAGGCCCTGCTGCAGATCTTCTGAATCCCGATCTGCATTTTAATCAGAGCCCATGAAAGTCTGAGAAATACTAAGCTAGATCATACTTAAGTATATGTATATAATATGTATATATACTTAACATATAAATATAATATATTAATACATATATAATGCATACTTAATATTAAGTATACATTAAGTATATGTTATATATAATATGTATATATGTATGTATTAATATAAAGTATACTTTATATATAATATGTATATATCGTATATATGTATGTATATACACATACATACTTTTTTCTTGCAAAGCAATGGATGTTCATTGTGTAATATTTGGAAATTTTAGTAAAGTTCAAAGAAATAAAAATTATATAAATTCCAATCACCTAGAGATACATTGCATATATTATATATTCTAATATTTGATATATTATAACATAGAATATAACCACTTGTGAATATTATGGATTTTTTCTAGAATTTTATTCAGGATTTTATTTTTTTACTTTGGCATTATAGTATATGTATTTTTGTATATCCAGATTATTACCTGACATTTCCACACATACTAAATTTTTTTTTTTTTTTTGAGATGCAGTTTTGCTTTTATTGCCCAGGCTGGAGTGCAATGTCATAATCACAGCTCACCGCAACCTCTGCCTCCTGGGTTCAAGCGATTCTCCCGCCTCATCCTCCCGAGTAGCTAGCATTACAGGCATGCACCACCACGCCTGGCTAATTTTGTGTTTTTAGTAGAGATGGGGTTTTTCCATGTTGGTCAGGCTGGTCTTGAACTCCCGACCTCAGATGATCTGCCTGCCTCGGTCTCCCAAAGTGATGGGAATACAGGCGTGAGCCACCACACTGGCAATATTTTTCAAAATCATAGTTTTTATTGGCTGCATGATAATCCACCTTATGGATAAAGCTTAGGCATAACTCCACTCTTAAATAGTCAGATTATTTCTAACTCATTGCTAGTATGCTGTGAACATTTTTGCACATGCATTTTAAACAAATATCTGATTAACTCCCAAAGATACGTTCCTACAGGATTAAAGAGTAAGAATTATTTTGGGAATCTTGATGTATGTGGCCTAATTATAGCAACAATCTCCCTTTCACAGCAGTATACAAACATGCTTACTTTGGTATCTTTTCTGGGCAGTATTTTTTCCTAATTCTTCATGTTGAATTAATTATAGATTTATGGCATGTTGGAAGAGTAGTAATAGAATCTCTTGAGCCCTTCATCCAGTCTCCGCAATGGTGCAATCTGACACAACTGTAGTACAATAGCAAAGCTAAGAAACTGATATTAGTGCAGTACAATTGGACTACAGACCTTATTTGTATTTCACCAGTTTTTATATACACTATGTGTGTGTGTGTGTGCATGTACGTGCACACACATGTCTAGCTCTAGGCCATTTGATTCATCCATAAATTTGTGCAATCACCATCACAATCATGACACAAAACTGTTCTGTCTCCACAAAGGAACTCCCCTGTGCTACCCCTTTATATTCACATCCATCTCCTACCCTAGTCTCTGTCCCCTGGCAACCACTAGTCTATTCTCCGTTTTTATGGTTTTGTCATTTAAAAGATATTATATAAATGCAATCATATAGTATGTAATCTTTTGAAATTTACTTTTTATTCACTCAGAATGATGCACCTGAGTACCATTCAAATTGATGCATGTATCAAAAATTTCACTCCTTTTTGTTGCTGGGTAGTATTCCATTGCAGAAATGTACCAGAGTTTGTACCAGGGATATTTTAGTTGCTTTCAGTTTTCAAGTACTATGAATAAAGCTGCCATGAAAATTCATGTACAGGTTTTTATGTGGATGTAAGTTTTTATTTCTCTGAGATAAATGCCCAAGAGTGCAATTGCTGGGTTGTGTGGTAAGTGATTATGTAGTTTTGTCATACTCTTCTGTAGTGGCTGTATCATTTTACATTCCCACCAGCAATGTATGAATGATTCCACCTCCACATTCTCTCAAGCATTTGGTGATGTCACTATTTTTATTTTGGCCATTCTGATAGGTAGTTAATGATGTCTCATAGTTTCAGTGTGTATTTTCCTGATGGCTAATGTTGAACATATTTTCATGTGCTTATTTGTCATCATAGCTTCTCTTTGGCAAAATGACTGTTCATGTCTTTTGCACAATTTCTAGTTATATCATTTTCTTTTTACTTTTGAGAGTCCTTTATATACTCTGTTTAAGGTATGGAGTCTATTTACCAGTGCTGCACCAATTTAAATCTCCTGGTTTTGATTTGGTAATACAGTTATATAAGATGGCATCATTCATAGTAAATTTATATGTCAATCCAGTGGAGACTAAGATAAGAGTCCAAGGACTCTACTATTAAAGTGATTATCTTTTTCAGATATGGGTTTTGCAAGTATTTTCTCCCAGTTGTTAAGTTGATTTTCATCCTCTTAACACTGTCGTTCACAGAGCAAAAGTTTCGACACGGTTTAGTGAAAAGAATAGATGAGAAGTAGCAAGTGGAATGTGGACAGATACAAAGGAGCACCACTGCTTATCAGCTTAACAGAGAGCTCTTTGTAGTCTCTGGAAGCAGATATGAAAACATTTTGTGTCACCTTAGTGGTGTTACACTGGTCTCCTCCTCCCTACTCTGGCCCCATCTCCTGCGTCTGGCTGCAGGACCCACTACATTGAGATTCCTACCTTTGGCAGGAAATAGATAAAGGGCCCCTGCCACAGAAGGACTTTGACTTCTTATCCAGCTCCATTATTTCTCTTGGATATTTCTCAGTCTCTTGGAGTATCAGCCTTCTGCCCTGCATCTTACCTCTAGCAGCCTGGTTTCCCAGCCTCTCCTTGAGTGCTTGCACTAGGTCAATGACCATTCTCCTGCATGAGCCTCCTCTTGTCACGGCTTCTAACACACATGCTCTGTGGTAACTGCTAGCCTGAAGAAAAATCACAAAAAATTTTGTTACAAGTAGTTGCACAGACTAATAAAATAGCCATTTTAATGCTGGAGAACTGAGGCTGGGCAAAATGTCACGATCATGTTTCAACCTATTTGAAGGCAGAAGATGAGGATGGCACTTATGCCCCACCTATTAGTGACCAGGGATGAAAATACAACAGCTGCATAGACAAGGCACTACACCTTGTAGAGTCCTGCCCTTCTGTACTTGATATATGAGAAAGACAAGAGTGTAAAGGGGAGAGAATATTCATATTTATTCTTTCAGAGTTCAGGTATCATGAACCATATCCAAATCCAATCTGCTTTTGTTTGATGTACGTGATTAATCTTACAGATAAACGTGTTGATTAGAGGAAATGGCATTCCTCTTGTTTGTCTTCCAATTCCAGACTTAAGGCCATTTTGTGAATCTAAGAAATTTTTCATGAGCACCAACGGTGTGCTGGAGCTAGCTCATACCTTCTTGCAAGAACTCATTATGCACATCTCTTCCCAGCTCTGTGTTAAGTGAAATAAAGTTGCTAACTTGAAATCAGTCATGGTGGAAATATTTACACCATAAAACCAGCAAACACTACAAATCAGAACTTACTTTTCTTTCTTTTGGGGAACCAGTTGTTCAACATCTACTCATATACCACTGGGTGCCTACCATTGGCTATTGTGTAGACTCCGGGAGATAAGAGATAATCCTCTCTCAGGCACCTCACAGTCTTGGAATTACAAACCCCTTTTGGAAACCAAACCTCTTCTGTCAGCTCTTCTGTTCAGTAGTCCCACCCTGGCTAATCCTTTCTTCCTCTCCCTTTTTTATTTTTTATTTTTTTGAGACAGAGTCTCACTCTGTTGCCAGGCTGGAGTGCAGTGGCGTGAGCTCGGCTTACTGCAAACTCTGCCTCCCGGGTTCAAGCGATTCTCCTGCCTCAGCCTCCCAAGTAGCTGGGACTACAGGCATGCACCACCATGCCCAGCTAATTTTTGTAGTTTTAGTAGAGATGGGGTTTCACCGTGTTGGCCAGGATGGTCTCGATCTCTTGACTTCATGATCTGCCTGCTTCAGCCTCCCAAAGTGCTGGGATTACAGGCGTGAGCCACTGGGCCCGGGCCCTCTTCCTTTCTTTTCAGCCCTTCCTTTTTGCTTTTTGGGAACTCCCATTTCATTCTTACGCAGTTTTTTTATCATCTCAATACTTTTCCCAACCACCTTCAACATTTCCTTGCCTTCACTGAAGGTTGGATTTTTGAGGGCAGCCTTTTTCTGTGGCTCTCTCAAATGGAACATGCTCAATATCCCATGTCCTCAACCTCTAAGGGACCCCAGGGAGGAGCTACCATTCTGTTGGCATTCTGTGGCTGTTTCCAGACCATTACTGCAGTACTTTTATTTAATATCTCCTCTTTCTACAGGATCTAGTCAGACTATCCTTCCTTCATTAACCCAAAGAGGGAACACAATAGAAGGAGCAGGTTTGGGAAGAAAGAATTTGACAGGGGTGATACTGGTGGAACATCTAGGTGGAAGATGTCCAGCCAGATATTGGACATGCAGCTACCAAGGATCTTTGTAAGCAAGCAACTTTGTTGAAATTTCCTCAGATTCATATGGGGGATTTATTTCTTCCTATATCTTTTCTACCCTCAGGACTGGATAAGGAAAAAATTACCTATGAGAGATGAGGTAAGATTCTGTTTTACCTCACAAATCATAAAGTTAAAATGAATTTATGTTCAATATAATTTCAGTGATATTTCATTTTTATTCTTCAAAAATTGAGGATCCATTAGCATATGACATACAGTGGTGATTCACAAATCAGATTGCCTTTCAGAATAATCTGGGACATTTATTTAAAATGCACATTCTTGGCAACAGAATATCCCAACATTCTCCAATGTTCAGTTAACTAGATAATCCTTTTCTGACCATTCTGACTAATTAAAGTACACTTCACTGTATGGGTCCAGGGAAGCAAAATATAAGCTTGCAACATACAAGCTTGATAACCCTGATTTTTCTGTTTCATAACAAATAACACAGGAAAGAAGAGAAGGAATCATAGCCTACACTGGGATCTGTCTTCTTTCTATATATTCTATCCCATCTTGAGCATGCATGCCGCAGCCTGATACTGATAGTGATACTGATTGGAGTAGTACATGTATCAGTGAATTGCTGAGAACATTAAATGGTTATTGTTTAAGGGGCTTAGAACAGTGTCTGGCACATGGTAAGTGTGATATAAATATTAACTTGTATATAAAGATTTTCCAGATCCCCTAACTCATTGGTGAAGTGTCTGCTGATTGACTCGTAGCATACGTAAACAGGCTGTGTTGGCTTATTTGTTTTGTTCTATTCTGACTATATAGGGAGAGTAGGCATCTTCATTTCTATGGAGTCTCCCTTCATGTACTTCAAGATGATTAAGTTCCCATCTAGGCTTCTTGCTTCAAGTTCAATAATTATAAATATTTTTATCTTTCATTGTAGCTCATGTTTTCCTACACCTAAATAACCTCTTTCCTGTTCCCCTAACACATTCTGAAGAACTATTTTGCCCATTGAGTGAGTATTCCTTTAGATGACTTTTATAATGGAAGAATAAATGGTCTCATATTTTCGAAAGGCCCATGAAACAGAGTCTAAGTCAGTGCTCCTCAAAATGTGATGTGCGTCAGAATCATTTGTGGCTCTTATTACAAATAAGGATGCTTTTACTCCACCCTGAAGATTTTGATTCAGTAGGTCTGCGTTGGGGCTTTGAGAGGTGTGTTTTTCAAAACCTTACAGTAAGATTCTGAAGTATAAGCATTGAGAGCCACTACACTAGGGCACATGCTTACCCGCTAACAATCAGCTAGTTCTACTGGGTTCAAATACTCAAGAGGCTCCTCCATGGGCATTTGGAGCTTAATGCAGTCAAGTATTACAATCCTGTGCTCACAAGGGACTCTGTGATTATTATCATCATTATTAACAATATTAAAATGGACTAATAAAGGGTTAACACTTATATAGCACTATGTGCCAGGCAATGTTGTAAGTGCATTACATAAACGTACATAAATCAAGGCATTTAATCTCCATAACTTTATGAGGTAGGGACTACCTCTCTTACCCTATTTAGCAGAACCACCTACCATCCTTGTTTTCAGATACAGAAACAGAGACACAGAGAAAATAATAGCTAACCTTATTGACCACTTACCCTCTGCCAGGTTCTAGCTTTAGTAAATCCCTCACTTGCATCTAATTCTCACAACATTTAATGAGTACAGCGTGGCCTCATTGAGGTAGGTCCTTTTCCAAAGTTAATGCTGCTGGTCAGTGGCATCACCAGAACAGTATCCTAGGTCTTCACTGATCTAAAAGTCTGTGGGATCTGGTTGTCAAGATAGGTTAGCAGCTTTTTCTTTTAATAGTATGGGTATAACCCCATTATTATACTGACTTGTAGACACTTTTATGATGAGTTAAAGGAGCTGGGAAAGAAAGTATTCTTCGAAAAGCCTTTGGAAGCCCTCTCTTGAAGTAAGTGGGAGAAGTTTAATTCAACGTATTGTTTGAAACAGATCCCCCTAAGTGTGAATCTAAGAAGTTAGGGCGGGAACTTCCCTCATGCCTCCCTCAATTGACCCTGGATTTTTCAGAGAATGAAACAGTAGAGAAGGGGTTAATTGTAAGGGTGCCCTAGCTGAAAATTTTTACTCCCTCTTAAATCTAAGAATGTTCTGAAACAAGCCTCAGAGCACATGACAAAGGTATTTCTGATGCATCTAGATGTGAGAAGCAGTACCTTTGCGTGAAAAAACAGTGGAATTTAAGAGGACATTTTTGGTGGATTAAGGAGGCAGACAACTTGGAACTGTTCTGGAAAATCTGTTCACTGTGCACTAACTGGGAGGCTAGTCAAGATGAGAAAAATTTTAACCTTCTCATGTAGGAATTATGTGTTCCTAGAGACGAGACAGGAAAGCTCTTGCTATAGTTCTTTTAATTGCCTAGGAGACTAAGAATGTTGTTCTCTTGGGCAGAGTTTTGGATTTCCCCAGCTCTGGATGGGCAGATATATTTTGGGACTAGAAGATATTTTTCAGACTCAAAGGGTAAAAACAACTAAACAACTTATTTGGAGTGCAGGAATTTCCTATCTTTCAATAAAATTAATGTTATTTTTAAAAGCACAGATAATAATCAGCAACAATAGATAAATAGATATATGGGAAAGCACACAACGTAATCTGTCAATGTTTAGCAAAAGAAGAGAAATGTAAGGGGGAAAAGGAGTAAGTGAGGTGACAAAAGCCACATGCATCTGTGGTGACAAATATGGACTCCTTTGCAGGAAGGAGTAGAGTATTTGGGGGATAGGGTAAGCACCTTGCTACTCAATACATTATCTGCAGACCAGGCGCATGAGGTTTGCCTGGAAGCTTGCTGGAAATGCAGAATCTCAGACTCCATCCCAGGCGCACTGAAACTGCATTGCATTTTAACAACCTCGACAGATGATTTGTTCTGACGTTAAACTTTGAAAAGTACTGGGGTAGAAGACTGACTTAAGATCTCCTTTTGTTTACTGCTCCATTTTTATGTATTCTTTGGGAGGAAATCCCTTTTGTTTGAAGGAAAAATGTCTCTAGTGAGTGGTGAATGTAGAGATCAAACTTGGAGAGAGCTTGGAAGCGTATTACTGTCTCCTTCTCTGGTTCTGACAGTGAAAACAACAACAACAACAACAACAACAAACAAAAAACAGAAACAAAACAAAACAAAAAAAACCAAAGCAACACCCAAGCCTTTCTATTTACAATACTCTATATGATTTAAATAAGAACACAAAGATAATCATTACCCTCATTCTCCACAAACATGCATGTGCAAGGCTTTGTAGATGTGACAGTTACTTGGTTGTGACAGTTTTGTTCAGAGTTGAAAAGTGCTGAGAAGCATCCCTAAATTGACTTCAAACTTGGGGTAGGTGAGAAACAGCTGGGGGGAGTTGAATGAAGTTGGTAGAGATTCATTCTGACAGGGTAGCTATTAAGACTAAACACTTGTTTGATGGTGTGGGAGCCTGGAGCACTGGCTGTAATTGAAAGCCTGAATCTCCCTTTTGTAATACAAGTTGACAGTGAAGGCCTGATTGTTGAAAGTATTCTAAAGTTGTTTTCAGCATATATTGGGACTTTCTCTTATAATAAAAGGCATCAGTATGAAGCCATTTGTTTTATTAAGTAGACTATTGACAAGTGAGATTGTTGTGGCTTTCTCATTATGGAACTGAATGAAAAAAAGTTAAACGGTTTGAGTTCTGAATGTGGTAAGTATACAGTTTAGTAAAATAGACACATTAGCAGCCAGAAATAACAAGGGGTAACTACCCACTAGTGGTGGGAATAGAGCTGTGCTTCTAGATGTAATACTATTTTGGAGGACTTCTGGGGACTAAAGAATACCATGAAATATTATTTTTGTGGATACATCCATTGTCATACTGAGATAGTTCCTAAACAGAGTCTACAAATAATAGCTAGATCTTGATTCCTCAGCAAAATGATCAAGATCTTTTTGATCTTGCTAAGTCTATGACTTCCAGCTGAGGTTGCAGTTCCTTAAGAGTACATTAGGAGCCAGGCGTGGTGGCTTTCACTTGTAATCCCAGCTACTTGGGATTATAATATTTCAAAACTGTGGTGAACTGTGACCCTGGGACCATGCCACTGTACTGCAGCATGGGTAATAGAGTGAGATCCTGAAGAAAGAAAGGAAGGAAGGAAGGAAGGAAGGAAGGAAGGAAGGAAGGAAGGAAGAAGGAAAGAAAGAAAGAAAAAGAGAGAGAGAGAAGAAAGCAAGCAAGCAAGCAAGAAAGAAAAGGGAATTGAAGGGAAGGGGAGGGAAGGGAGGGGAGGGGAGGGGAGGGGAGGGGACAGGAAGGGAAGGGGCGGAAGGAAGGAGAAAAGAAAAGAAAAAGAGAACTTTGGTGAAAAGTGGCAAGGGAATGATATCAGCAAGATAGCTGAATAGAAGTGCCTGGTGCTGTCCCCACCCCCATAAGAAGACCCCAAACAACTACCTTTGGACTAAAGTGTCTGAAGGAGTGTGCCAGAGTACAGAAAGGGCATGGCTGAATCCCTGTGGAATACAGAAACCCATGATGGCACCATAGAGAGGCGAGCAAAATATCCTGTTTCTGCCACCCTGTATCCTCCACTGGAATCAGCTCAAAGCCAGGAGGAACTTCTTGTGGGAAAAAGGTAAGCAGTATTCCCCACTACCACTGCACATACCTTCATCCCTTGCTACAGGAGAATCTTACAGTCCTTACAAGCCCTGAACCCAGTTTGAGAATCTTAGATTTTATACAGTGGCATTGCTCCAGAGGAGGATCCCAGGTTGTGAATCACCCATTTCCCATGACCCAAGCTGCTGTGGAACAGCAACATCTTGAAACTGGACCCACTGCTAGAGTGTGTCCTCACCTAAGGGTCAGTAACCACTGCACGCCTTCATCCCTGAGGCTCTGCCACCATTCTACCATGCTCACACAGGTGGCTGCAGTTCTGCTACTCCAGCTACTTGTAGCCTAGACCCAAAGAAACAGCCCTGACCCGTGAGCCTGAACCCATGTGGTACCCTACCTCTCAAGAAACAGGGAGTTCTGCACAGTGAGGAAGCCAACCTTGCCTAAGGGACCTACCATGCATGCATACCCCTGGCCTAAGAACCATCTCAGTGGCCCCATATCTGGTGAGCCTGCCTCCAAACTAGCCAGCCAGCTGCACATGTGTACCCTTGGCCTGAGAACTAGCAGACCAGCCCACCCCTGCAAAGCCACAGCACTGCCACAACAAACTCCCACAGCCTAGGACACTGAAGCACTCACAGGTATCACTGACATGGATTACAGATGAAGAACCTATAGACTATACTATTGTATCTTCCCAGAGTCATAGCCAAGATACAATATCCAACCAATACCCTGGGAACTATCTATAGGAAAAAACTTTCTTTATGAAAGGTATTCCATAAAATTGGAAGAGGCAACTCTTCCACCAGATGTGCAGATATCAATGTAGGGACACAAGAAATGTAAAAAACAGGAAACATGACACCTCAAAAGGAGCACAAAAATTCTCCAGTTAACAGGACAAAAATAAAATAAAGCTTATAAAATGCCTGAAAGGCAATTTAAAATAATGATCTTTAGGAAATTCAGTGAGACACAAGAGAATATAGATAAACAATTCAATAAAATCAGGAAAACTATTCATGATTTCAATGAGAAATTCAACAAAGAGATAGATATAATAAAAAAGAATAAAATAGAAATATTAGAGATGAAGAATACAGTCTATTAAAGAATACTATTGAGCCTCAGCAACAGACTAGATAAAGTAGGAGAAAGAAATTCTAAATTTGAAGGCAAATCTTTTGAAATAACACAATCAGAGGAAATAATAGAAATAAGAAAAAAGAATGAAGAAAGCCTATGGGACTTATAGGACACAATTAAGTGAACAAATAAAAATTTGCATTATTGGAGTTACAAAGAAGAAGAGATAGAGAAAGGTACAGAAAATATTTAATATAAATAATTTGAAAACTTCACAAGACTTGGGAGAGACATGGTCATCCAGATCCAGGAAGCTCAAAGGTCCCCAAATAGATTAACCCAAAAAGGTCCTCTCCAAGGCACATAAAATCAAACTGTAAAAAGTCAAAGACAAAGAGAGAATTCTAAAAGCAGCAAGAGAAAAGCATCAAGTCACATATAAGGTAATCACCATTAGATCCTCTGCATACTTCTTAGCAGAAACATTATAGGCCAGAAAAAACGGGATGATATAATCAAAGTACTGAAAGAAAAAAGCCTGCTAGCCAAAAAACCATATATGACCAGGCACAGTGGCTCATGCCTGTAATCCCAGCAGTTTAGGAGGCCAAGGTGGGAGGAACACTTGAGCCCAGGAGTTCAAGACCAGCCTGGGAAACATAATGTGACCCTGTCCTTACAAAAAATAAAAAATAAAAAATTAGCCAGGCATGGTGGCATGTTGCTGTGGTTCCAGATACTCAGAAGACTGAGGTGGGAGGATTGCTTGAGCCTGTGAGGTTGAGGCTGTGGTGAGCCATGATTGTACCACTGTACTTCAGCCTCAGTGACAGAATGAAACCTTGTCTCAAAAAGAAAAAAAAAGAATTCTGTACCCAGCAAAGCTATCCTTCAGAAATGAAAAAGAAACTCCTCGGACAAGCAAAAGGTGAGAGATTTTGTCACTACTAGATTGGCCTCAGAAGAAATGCTTAAGGGAGTTCTACAACTGGAAGTGAAAGGGTTATCATTACTATCATGAAAACACATGAAAGTATAAAACTCACTAGTAGAGGTAAATTCATAATTAGACTCAGAATATTCCAGCACTGTAATGGTGCTATGTAAATATTTCACACCTCTAGATGAAGGTTAAAAGTAAAAATGGTTAAAAATAACTATAGCTAAAATTAGTTTTTAAGGAACACATAATATTTAAAGGTCGAAATTAAGGCAACAAAAATATAAATTGGTGAAGAGAGTAAAAATTTACAGCTTTTATGCAACTAAAGTTAACTTATCAGCTTATAAATACAATATTCTTTATGTTATCCCCAGAGTAATCACAAAGGAAGAAATTGCAGCAGATACACAAGTAAGAAAGAGAAAAGAATCAAAACTTGGCATCACAGAAAACCGCCATGCTACAAAGGTGAACAACAAGAGAGGTAAAAAGGACCAAAAGTTCTACAAAACAACCAGAAAACAATGAACATAATGGCAGGAGTAAGTCCTTATCTGTCAATAATAACCTTGAGTGTAAATAAATTAAATTTAATTCTTGAATTAAAAGGTATAGCGTGAACAAATTAAAAAAAAATAAGACCCAACTATATGCAGCCTGCAAGAGACTTACTTCTCCTGTAAGGATATACATGCTGAAAATGAAGGGGTGGAGAAAAATAGTACATGCAAACAGAAACAAAAAGTTAATAGGAATAGCTATACTTATATCACATAAAATGTACTTTGGTAAAAGCTATAAAAACAGACAAAGGTTATTATATAATGATAAAGCAATCTATTCAGTAAGGTGATATAACAGTTGTACATAAATATGCACCCAACACCAGAGCACATAAATATATAAAGCAAATTTTAGATCTAAGGGGAAAGATAGACTGCAAAACAATAATGGCAGTGGATTTCAACACCCCACTTTCAGGAATGGACAAATCATCCAGACAGAAAATCAATGAATAAACACTGGATTGAAACTGCACTGTAGACCAAAAGAACCAAACAAACACTTAAAGAGCATTCTACCCAACAGCAGAAGAATACACATTCCTCTCAACTGCATATGGGACATTCTCCAGGATAGATGATATGTTAAGACACTAAACCAGTTTAAACAAGTTTAAGAAGATAGAAATCATATCAATTATCTTTTTTGACCACAACAGTATATAACTAGAAATCAAGAACAGGAGGAACATAGGAAACTTAAAAGATACATGGAAATTAAACGATATGTTCCTTAATAACCAATGGGTCAATGAATAAATTTAAAAGGAAATTAGAAGATTTCTTAAGACAAACAAAAATGAAAATACAACATACCAAAATCTATGGGATACAGCAAAAACTGTTTTAAGAGGGAAGTTTATAGCATTAAATGCCTACATCAAAAAAGAAGAAAGTGGAGAGAATGCAGAGCGAGATGGCTGAATAGAACCCTCCAATGATCATCCTCCCCACTCCAGAAACAGAACATTGAACAATTATCTACACAAGAAACCACCTTTATAAGAACCAAAAATCAGGTGAGTGATACCTGATTTTAACTTTGTATCACTGAAAGAGGCGCGGAAGAGTGTAGGAAAGACAGTCTTCAGCCGCTAACAACACCCCTCCCTATCCTCAGGCAGGGCAGTGTGGTGCAGAGAATCTGTGTCCTTCTGGGAGGGAGAGCAAAGTGATTGTGGGACTTTGCACTGGAACTCAGTGCTGCCCTGTCATAGCAGCATTTGGCAGAAAGATACCTGATATGATCTCTATCTTCCCAGTGCCCACAAAGGGAGCACTTAGACCAGCACTAGTCAGAAGAGAATTTTCCCTCCCAACAGTAGGGAGAAATAATTCCACCTGGGAGTTATAAACTCAGTGGTTCTGAACTATCGGTTAGGACCCAGGAAAAAGACTCGCTGCTACAGTGTTCAAGAAGATGAACAGGATGTTGAGAATAAGAACATAGGCTCAAGCAGACCTCAGTTCAAATTGTAGCCAGTGACACCTGTTCTTTATGTATGTATTTGTGTGTGTGCGTGTGTGCGCAATTGTGTGCATTTGTCTAATATTTAAAAAATGTATGGATACCTACTTTACAAACTCTTGTGAAGATGGTTTGAAATATCATATAAAAAGCACTTCAAACAGTACCCATAACATAGTAGGAGATCAACAAACTAGGATTTAGTAATAGTAGCAGTGTCATCAGGAGTGATACCAAAATGGTGGGTATGTAAAGTCAGTCTAATCTTTAATATTTCTGAATAGTGTGGCCTTGTTTATAGGCCAACTCGCCTTTACTGGCCAATAGCAGATGGGGAGCAATGGATCCTTTTCCTCATGAGTGACATAAACAAGAACGGTACACAAGAAATAAATATGAAGAATTAAAAGTATACACACACACACACACACATCCATATAGTTTATTCTACAAATTACTTGCTATTCATATTATGCCATGACTTTTGTATCAAGCTCTGTGACCCTGAATGGGAGGTGCTAAGTTACTTTGTATTTAATTGTTATAATTTATTGCTTTTTCTGCCTTCAGCCGCTGACTGTAAATTTTTGTAGAGAAACACAAAATTGCTTCCTGTTCTTGACACAGAAAGGCCTTTTTCCCCCTAGTTATGTTCATAATTTTATGTTGGATGACCTTTGTTTCTGTGGCTTGGTTTTATGATTTAAAAACTGCTTTGGATGACAGTTCTGGAAATGATTTTTTTTAACCAATGCAAATTGCCTGAGCCCACGACATAATGCTAGTTCTTCCCTTTATATTTCCTGATAGTATTACCAGCATCATGCTGCCTATAAATCAATTAATCTGCCCTGGATGAGAATCTCAAGGCCTGTGAGTATGTTGCTTGAAAAAAATACCTTTGTCTCTACCAACTTTTATTCCCAACATGAAATTCTTGTTAAATCACATTAAGGCAGTTGGAAATTAAAAGCAATCCATGTTTTCTTTAGATAAAAGGTTTGGTTCTGATACATAACACAGTCAGTTTGAGTGAAAGAGAAGAATTTTTGTACTGAGTATTTTTTTATTGTGCCTGAAGCTTTAACCTCCTTTTCTTTCCCTGTTGTGTGTTAAGAAAATTAGGTATCATAAGTAAGGGAGACTACATTGGTATGTGCAGCCCCTATTGGCTTTTGATTGTGAAAACACAGGCCAAGGCCTGAGCATCTTGTTGACTCATTTGCACAGATGGAAAGCATGAAGATTCACCCTCAACAGCAGGTTAGAATTTGTCAACTTGAATTTATGAGACTTAATATGCACATGAATAAATACTAAAGAGAAAAGCTTTATCTCCAACAAATTTAAATAATGTTTCCTCACAAAAATGCAATGAAAGCAAAATTTAAAAAGTATTTTATTTCCTCATAAGCACTAATGAACAAGGGCATAATGGCTCCGGACTTGGAACTATAGCTTGTAAGTCCCATTTAGGGCAGTATCACCCATAACCTGTTGGCAGGCCAATCTCCTGTTGAAATCCATGGAGGATTCATGCACTTTTGAAGAAGATCAAGTCTTGGAGAAACTTCTGCTTATTAATCCATTCACTTCTCTCTCCTCTTTTTCTGCTGCATAGGTTACAATGATCAGTTGTCATTATGACTAGCGCCATTTAAGAGAAAATATGCTTGCATCTGATAAAGGATGACCATGTCCAATAATGATGTTATGGAGGTTACCTCAAAGGCCTTACGAAAGCATAGTGCTAACCTATATACAGATTTATGGGAATTTTGCACTTATTTCTTTACATATTAGTTACCTACATGGAGAACAAAATAGGAGAATAAGGGGGCAGAGTAGACATTAAGAGGTGGAAAACATTTTCACAGCAGTATCTTGTTAGCTTTCCAGTATCCTCTGCTTTATCAAGACACAAATACTCACAGCTGGTGCATATTTTGATGCCAGAAGACTGGCATGGCTCAAATTGGAAGTCACCATGTCTCCCTGTATCAATTTAGTGCCCTCATTGCCCCATGCAACTTCTTAACATAAATTTGGATTTTAAAAAGAGTATTTTTTTGAAGTGTGGGCTTTTTGAGATTAAGTGTAGGCCAAAGGGATGCATGGCTGAGAAGTTAAGTATGATCAAAATCCTGCTAAGTGCCTGCCTTATATTTGTCAACCAGGAGGGATAGTCTAAGGCTATTGGCAGAAGTTCAGGCTCTTCTAAAACAAGGGCAATCTACCAACCCAAGAGCCAAAAACAGCAAAGGAAATATGTGCCAGCTTTCTCCCTATATTGGCCTGTTGGGTTTTGGTCACCCATCCTTAACAGGGTCATTTCTGGCTGCTAATAAAAAGAGCAGGCCCAAATTTAGGGTTCTTGATGGCCATTAGGAGGACAAGGGAGAAATTGCAATACAAACAGAGTGGTTGAGATAGATAGGGACAAGAATGGAGTTGTACCTATCTGAGAAAAGATGTTCTGAGTGTCTGTGATTCATAGAATCAGTTTGAATAGTGGGAATGAAAACATAAAGTGATTTTGGAAGTTTTCAAACAACATATGTACCAATATGTGTGTGCACATTCACACATGTGTGATGGCTGTTTGGGAATGTGTGTATCTCATGTCCTGATGATATCATCTCTTGGAATGAAATATTTATTTTTGCAGCTACCTATGAGAGTTTGAAGGCTAAGTCCAGTCCAGTTTCTGAGCCTCTTCAATCTGAGCAGAGTCAAAAATCCCATTGGTTACTGAATCCTGGAATTAGCTTCATTTCTGTTGACCATGAACACCTAGTGTGCTTGGTGGTGTTTCTTGTTCCCTCATGTGCTTACCAAATCATACCTTTGTCACTTCCATCATGTTGGTCCAGTCTCTCTGCCTGAGTTAATGTTTTGGTTTTGAGTTCCTCACTGGAACTAGGTTTGTCCTGAATACCTGCCCACTTGGCTGGGTTCTTATACTGATCATGATCCCTTCCTGCACCAAACCTGCATACAAGAGTTCCTTTAAACTTAAGACATTGGACTGCCTCCTGGTATAACAAACAAACTACCATTGGATCAGTCCTCCCTCAGCCGTGTTGGACCTACTGTGGTCTTATTTTCCCTCTTCACTTGAACATGTTAAAGAAGATCCAACATGCCATTTCACCTGAGATTTTTCTGTTTGATGGCAATCGACGTCCAAGAGTTCATACATTTACCAAAAAAGGGGACGTTTTTGGTTTAGAATACTTTGAAATGTCAAAATGAATGAAAGTATTATCTAGTAATATTAGTGCATTAATATGTAACCTAGCTACTTATGTCTCCATTTTTTAAAGAACCAATTGCAAGTCTAATGAGTACTAGTCCTAGTTCTGGTCCTATTTTGGTGATTTGGAATATCACACAGTAAATTCCTCCTTTTATGTATGTTACAAACCGTAGCTATTGCAATATTCGTAAGCAAGAGTTCTCACAAATACATAAAAATGAGGTATGTATCTTTTTTTCTATTTTTTATTATTATACTTTAAGTTTTAGGGTACATGTGCACATTGTGCAGGTTAGTTACATATGTATACATGTGCCATGCTGGTGCGCTGCACCCACTAACTCGTCATCTAGCATTAGGTATATCTCCCAATGCTATCCCTCCCCCCTCCCCCCACCCCACCACAGTCCCCAGAGTGTGATATTCCCCTTCCTGTGTCCATGTGATCTCATTGTTCAATTCCCACCTATGAGTGAGAATATGCAGTGTTTGGTTTTTTGTTCTTGCGATAGTTTACTGAGAACGATGGTTTCCAATTTCATCCATGTCCCTACAAAGGACATGAACTCATCATTTTTTATGGCTGCATAGTATTCCATGGTGTATATGTGCCACATTTTCTTAATCCAGTCTATCATTGTTGGACATTTGGCTTGGTTCCAAGTCTTTGCTATCCTGAATAATGCTGCAATAAACATACCTGTGCATGTGTCTTTATAGCAGCATGATTTATAGTCCTTTGGGTATATACCCAGTAATGGGATGGCTGGGTCAAATGGTATTTCTAGTTCTAGATCCCTGAGGAATCGCCACACTGACTTCCACAATGGTTGAACTAGTTTACAGTCCCACCAACAGTGTAAAAGTGTTCCTATTTCTCCACATCCTCTCCAGCACCTGTTGTTTCCTGACTTTTTAATGATTGCCATTCTAACTGGTGTGAGATGGTATCTCATTGTGGTTTTGATTTGCATTTCTCTGATGGCCAGAGATGGTGAGCATTTTTTCATGTGTTTTTTGGCTGCATAAATGTCTTCTTTTGAGAAGTGTCTGTTCATGTCCTTCACCCACTTTTTGATGGGGTTGTTTTTTTCTGGTAAATTTGTTTGAGTTCATTGTAGATTCTGGATATTAGCCCTTTGTCAGATGAGTAGGTTGCGAAAATTTTCTCCCATTCTGTAGGTTGCCTGTTCACTCTGATGGTAGTTTCTTTTGCTGTGCAGAAGTTCTTTAGTTGAATTAGATCCCATTTGTCAATTTTGTCTTTTGTTGCCATTGCTTTTGGTGTTTTAGACATGAAGTCCTTGCCCATGCCTATGTCCTAAATGGTAATGCCTAGGTTTTCTTCTAGGATTTTTATGGTGTTAGGTCTAACGTTTAAGTCTTTAATCCATCTTGAATTGATTTTTGTGTAAGGTGTAAGGAAGGGATCCAGTTTCAGCTTTCTACATATGGCTAGCCAGTTTTCCCAGCACCATTTATTAAATAGGGAATCCTTTCCCCATTTCTTGTTTTTGTCAGGTTTGTCAAAGATCAGATAGTTGTAGATATGCGGCGTTATTTCTGAGGGCTCTGTTCTGTTCCATTGATCTATATCTCTGTTTTGGTACCAGTACCATGCCGTTTTGGTTACTGTAGCCTTGTAGTATAGTTTGAAGTCAGGTAGCATGATGCCTCCAGCTTTGTTCTTTTGGCTTAGGATTGACTTGGTGATGTGGGCTCTTTTTTGGTTGCATATGAACTTTAAAGTAGTTTTTTCCAATTCTGTGAAGAAAGGCATTGGTAGCTTGATGGGGATGGCATTGAATCTGTAAATTACCTTGGGCAGTATGGCCATTTTCACTGTATTGATTCTTCCTACCCATGAGCATGGAATGTTCTTCCATTTGTTTGTATCCTCTTTTATTTCCTTGAGCAGTGGTTTGTAGTTCTCCTTGAAGAGGTCCTTCACATCCCTTGTAAGTTGGATTCCTAGGTATTTTATTCTCTTTGAAGCAATTGTGAATGTGAGTTCACTCATGATTTGGCTCTCTGTTTGTCTGTTGTTGGTGTATAAGAATGCTTGTGATTTTTGTACATTGATTTTGTATCCTGAGACTTTGCTGAAGTTGCTTATCAGCTTAAGGAGATTTTGGGCTGAGACACTGGGGTTTTCTAGATATATAATCATGTCGTCTGCAAACAGGGACAATTTGACTTCCTCTTTTCCTAATTGAATACCCTTTATTTCCTTCTCCTGCCTAATTGCCCTGGCCAGAACTTCCAACACTATGCTGAATAGGAGTGGTGAGAGAGGGCATCCCTGTCTTGTGCCAGTTTTCAAAGGGAATGCTTCCAGTTTTTGCCCATTCAGTATGATATTGGCTGTGGGTTTGTCATAGATAGCTCTTCTTATTTTGAAATACGTCCCATCAATACCTAATTTATTGAGAGTTTTTAGCATGAAGGGTTGTTGAATTTTGTCAAAGGCTTTTTCTGCATCTATTGAGATAATCATGTGGTTTTTGTCTTTGGCTCTGTATATATGCTGGATTACATTTATTGATTTGCATATATGGAACCAGCCTTGCATCCCAGGGATGAAGCCCACTTGATCATGGTGGATAAGCTTTTTGATGTGCTGCTGGATTCGGTTTGCCAGTATTTTATTGAGGATTTTTGTGTCAATGTTCATCAAGGATATTGGTCTAAAATTCTCTTTTTTGGTTGTGTCTCTGCCTGGCTTTGGTATCAGAATGATGCTGGCCTCATAAAATGAGTTAGGGAGGATTCCCTCTTTTTCTATTGATTGGAATAGTTTCAGAAGCAATGGTACCAGTTCCTGCTTGTACCTCTGGTAGAATTTGGCTGTGAATCCATCTGGTCCTGGACTCTTTTTGGTTGGTAAGCTATTGATTATTGCCACAATTTCAGATCCTGTTATTGGTCTATTCAGAGATTCAACTTCTTCCTGGTTTAGTGTTGGGAGAGTGTATGTGTCGAGGAATTTATCCATTTCTTCTAGATTTTCTAGTTTATTTGCATAGAGGTGTTTGTAGTATTCTCTGATGGTAGTTTGTATTTCTGTGGGATCGGTGGTGATATCCCCTTTATCATTTTTTATTGCATCTATTTGATTCCTCTCTCTTTTTTTCTTTATTAGTCTTGCTAGCGGTCTATCAATTTTGTTGATCCTTTCAAAAAACCAGCTCCTGGATTCATTGATTTTTTGAAGGGTTTTTTGTGTCTCTATTTCCTTCAGTTCTGCTCTGATTTTAGTTATTTCTTGCCTTCTGCTAGCTTTTGAATCTGTTTGCTCTTGCTTTTCTAGTTCTTTTAATTGTTATGTTAGGGTGTCAATTTTGGATCTTTCCTGCTTTCTCTTGTGGGCATTTAGTGCTATAAATTTCCCTCTACACACTGCTTTGAATGCGTCCCAGAGATTCTGGTATGTTGTGTCTTTGTTCTCGTTGGTTTCAAAGAACATCTTTATTTCTGCCTTCATTTCGTTATGTACCCAGTAGTCATTCAGGAGCAGGTTGTTCAGTTTCCATGTAGTTGAGTGGTTCTGAGTGAGATTCTTAATCCTGAGTTCTAGTTTGAATGCACTGTGGTCTGAGAGATAGTTTGTTATAATTTCTGTTCTTTTACACTTGCTGAGGAGAGCTTTACTTCCAAGTATGTGGTCAGTTTTGCAATAGGTGTGGTGTGGTGCTGAAAAAAATGTATATTCTGTTGACTTGGGGTGGAGAGTTCTGTAGATGTCTATTAGGTCTGCTTGGTGCAGAGCTGAGTTCAATTCCTGGGTATCCTTGTTGACTTTCTGTCTCGTTGATCTGTCTAATGTTGACAGTGGGGTGTTAAAGTCTCCCATTATTAATGTGTGGGAGTCTAAGTCTCTTTGTAGGTCACTCAGGACTTGCTTTATGAATCTTGGTGCTCCTGCATTGGGTGCATATATATTTAGGATAGTTAGCTCTTCTTGTTGAATTGATCCCTTTACCATTATGTAATGGCCTTCTTTGTCTCTTTTGATCTTTGTTGGTTTAAAGTCTGTTTTATCAGAGACTAGGATTGCAACCCCTGCCTTCTTTTGTTTTCCATTTGCTTGGTAGATCTTCCTCCATCCTTTTATTTTGAGCCTATGTGTGTCTCTGCACGTGAGATGGGTTTCCTGAATACAGCACACTGATGGGTCTTGACTCTTTATCGAATTTGCCAGTCTGTGTCTTTTAATTGGAGCATTTAGTCCATTTATGTTTAAAGTTAATATTGTTATGTGTGAATTTGATCCTGTCATTATGATGTTTGCTGGTTATTTTGCTCGTTAGTTGATGCAGTTTCTTCCTAGTCTCGATGGTCTTTACATTTTGGCATGATTTTGCAGCGGCTGCTACCAGTTGTTCCTTTCCATATTTAGCGCTTCCTTCAGGAGCTCTTTTAGGGCAGGCCTGGTGGTGACAAAATCTCTCAGCATTTGCTTGTCTGTAAAGTATTTTATTTCTCCTTCACTTATGAAGCTTAGTTTGGCTGGATATGAAATTCTGGGTTGAAAATTCTTTTCTTTAAGAATGTTGAATATTGGCCCCCACTCTCTTCTGGCTTGTAGGGTTTCTGCCGAGAGATCCGCTGTTAGTCTGATGGGCTTCCCTTTGAGGGTAACCCGACCTTTCTCTCTGGCTGCCCTTAACATTTTTTCCTTCATTTCAACTTTGGTGAATTTGACAATTATGTGTCTTGGAGTTGCTCTTCTCGAGGAGTATCTTTGTGGCGTTCTCTGTATTTCCTGAATCTGAACGTTGGCCTGCCTTGCTAGATTGGGGAAGTTCTCCTGGATAATATCCTGCAGCGTGTTTTCCAACTTGGTTCCATTCTCCCCATCACCTTCAGGTACACCAATTAGACGTAGATTTGGTCTTTTCACACAGTCCCAGATTTCTTGGAGGCTTTGCTCATTTCTTTTTATTCTTTTTTCTCTAGACTTCCCTTCTCGCTTCATTTCATTCATTTCATTTTCCATTGCTGATACCCTTTCTTCCAGTTGATCGCATCGGCTCCTGAGGCTTCTGCATTCTTCATGTAGTTCTCGAGCCTTGGTTTTCAGCTCCATCAGCTTCTTTAAGCACTTCTCTGTATTGGTTATTCTAGTTATACATTCTTCTAAATTTTTTTCAAAGTTTTCAACTTCTTTGCCTTTGGTTTGAATGTCCTCCCGTAGCTCAGAGTAATTTGATCGTCTGAAGCCTTCTTCTCTCAACTCTTCAAAGTCATTCTCCATCCAGCTTTGTTCCACTGCTGGTGAGGAACTGTGTTCCTTTGGAGGAGGAGAGGCGCTCTGCTTTTTAGAGTTTCCAGCTTTTCTGTTCTGTTTTTCCCCCATCTTTGTGGTTTTATCTACTTTTGGTCTTTGATTATGGTGATGTACAGATGGGTTTTCGGTGTGGATGTCCTTTCTGTTTGTTAGTTTTCCTTCTAACAGACAGGACCCTCAGCTGCAGGTCTGTTGGAATACCCTGCCGTGTGAGGTGTCAGTGTGCCCCTGCTGGGCGGTGCCTCCCAGTTAGGTTGCTCGGGGGTCAGGGGTCAGGGGTCAGGGACCCACTTGAGGAGGCAGTCTGCCCGTTCTCAGATCTCCAGCTGCGTGCTGGGAGAACCACTGCTCTCTTCAAAGCTGTCAGACAGGGACATTTAAGTCTGCAGAGGTTACTGCTGTCTTTTTGTTTGTCTGTGCCCTGCCCCCAGAGGTGGAGCCTACAGAGGCAGGCAGGCCTCCTTGAGCTGTGGTGGGCTCCACCCAGTTCGAGCTTCCCGGCGGCTTTGTTTACCTAAGCAAGCCTGGGCAATGGCGGGCGCCCCTCCCCCAGCCTAGCTGCCTCCTTGCAGTTTGATCTCAGACTGCTGTGCTAGCAATCAGCGAGACTCCGTGGGCGTAGGACCCTCTGAGCCAGGTGCGGGATATAATCTCGTGGGCCGTGTTTTAAGCCCGTCGGAAAAGCACAGTATTCGGGTGGGAGTGACCCGATTTTCCAGGTGCCGTCCATCACCCCTTTCTTTGACTAGGAAAGGGAACTCCCTGACCACTTGCGCTTCCCGAGTGAGGCAATGCCTCACCCTGCTTCGGCTCGCGCACGGTGCGCGCACCCACTGACCTGCGCCCACTGTCTGGCACTCCTTAGTGAGACGAACCCGGTACCTCAGATGGAAATGCAGAAATCACCCGTCTTCTGCGTCGCTCACGCTGGGAGCTGTAGACCGGAGCTGTTCCTATTCGGCCATCTTGGCTCCTCTCCTGAGGTATCTTTATGTCACATATTTATAATTTCAAATCTGTCACATATTTATAAGTAATCAAATAGAACAGGTAGAAAACACATTGGCTTTAAATAAGCCAAAATTTAGAATTTAAAGTATTTCTATATTGATGTTCTTCAGAAATGGTATGGACCAGGGAGTGAGGTGTAGACAGATAAGGAAAAAAGAACTTAATTATGATGAATTTTTATTATCAGATAATACATTTTTTCATAATTTCTCTATTTTCTGGGTTTTCATGACTGTAAATAAGCCAAATTAATTTTATGAGCATGCCAAATTATAAGTAATACTTCCTAATGCTGCCAAACCAACAAAGCACATTTTAATCTAATCAGCACTAAAGTGTTACATATATTTATCTTTTGCACAGTTTAATAACTTGTGGTTAATAATTGCCAAAATATTACAATGGGACTTAAATAGGTTTTCTAAATATCCAGAGGAAGGGAGGGGTGTTCCTACCTTCAAAACCTGCCAGATTTGATTCTTTGGGATCTCCTTAGGAACTTCAAGCAGGAAAGGTTGTGAAACAACTCAAAGTCCATCAACACACTCACTTGTGCCATCTGCAAGATATGTTTTCTGCATACCTTGCAAAACTCCTGATACACACACACATATATATACACACACATGTGTATATATGTACATATATACACATATGTACATTTATATATACATATATGTGTATACATATACATATATATTTAAACTTTTTGTACATGTTGTTGATTAAGAGGAGGTAAAATTAAGAGGGGCTAAAATTTCAAGCTAACACATGTTACTGAACATAGAATTGTACACATGAGGTCATTACTGCAGCACATGTGTGCTGGGCTCAATAAGTAAATATCAGGTGCACACTTTCCTTCAGAGGCAAGGAGCAGTTGTACGATAAAAACAAGGGGATGTGGCATTCATCTCGTGGTGACAAGGTACCATTTTCTTGGTTAGTGCTGAGGCAAGTTTGGGATACTTTTCTCTGAATTTTAATATGCAGAAGAACCTTATCTGGCAATATATGCTTCTAAAGTTCCTAGGATTATGGTTGTAGTTTTAGCAATGAAATGAAAAGCTAAAGCTGGATTCATTATGGAAAACAAAATAAACTCGGTGGTTTTGAAATTTCCAGAGGCTACCTGAAAAATAGGTATTGATGTATCTCACATATTTTTTAAATGATAGGATCAGAACAAGACATATTAGAAAAGTAATTTCACCAAATAGTGAGGGTTGAGAACTCCATTTATTGTTTAACACCAAATTTAGCATGTTCTAGTTAAGACCTTATATCAGTCGTTAAATGTTGGTGATTAAATTTCCAAGAAAAACAAACAAACAGACAAAAGCATTTCCTCTGTGGAAGGCAATATGCTGAATTGGTTAAGAACACAGACAGGTTCTGGCAGCAGATTTAGCTGTGTCACCTTGAGTAAATTTCTTACTCTCCTTCTGTCTCAGTTTCCTTATCTGTTAAAAAAAAAAAGGTGACTTTAGACACAATTACCTTATTTGGGTACTTATAAGAATTAAATGAGTTAATACATATACACACACACATATATGAACAAATTAGCAATAAGAAAGCAAACAATGCCATCAAAAAGTGGGCTTAGGGCATGAGTAGACAATTCTCAAAAGAAGATATACAAATGGCTAACAAGCATATGGAAAAATGTTCAGCATCACTAATGATCAGGGAAATGTAAATCAAAACCACAGTGCAATACCACTTTACTCCTGCAAGAAGGGCCATAATAAAAAAATCAAAAAATAGTAGATGTTGACATGGATGTGGTGAAAGGGAAGCACTTCTACACTGCTGGTGGGAACGTAAACTAGTACAACCACTATGGAAAACAGCATAGGGATTCCTTAAAGAACTAAAAGTAGAACTACCAATTGATCCAGCAATCCCACTACTGGGTATCTACCCAGAGGAAAAGATGTCATATGAAAAAGATACTTGCACATGCATGTTTATAGCAGCGTAATTCACAATTGCAAAACTGGAACGAGCCCAAATGCCCATCAATCAATGAGTGGATATAGAAACTGTGGTATTTATATATACACACACATATATATGTATGTGTATATATGTGTATATATGTATACACAATTGTATATGTATATATAATTGTATATATATACACAATGGAATACTACTCAGCCATAAAAAGGAATGAATTAATGGCATTCGCAGCAACCTGGATGAGACTGGAGACTATTATTCTAAGTGAAGTAACTCAGGAATGGAAAACCAAACATCGTATGTTCTCACTCATAAGTGGGAGCTAAGCTATGAGGATGCAAAGGCATAAGAATCACACAATGGACTTTGGGGACTCAGGAAGAAAGGGTGGGAAGGGGGTGAGAGATAAAAGACTACACATAGGGTGCAGTGTATACTGTTCGGGTGTTGGGTGTACCAACATCTCACAAATCACCACTAAAGAACTTACACATGTAACCAAACACCATCTGTTTCCCAATAACCTATGGAAATAAAAAAAAAGTGAGTTAACATACATGAAGTCCTTAGAGAAACACCTGGTATGTAGAGAATATTCATGAGCAGTAGATATTATTATTACCACTTACTATTCAAGGTTCTGTATCATGTTAGTTGAAGAATATGCTGAGATTTATAAGCAATTTTAAAAATATATCATTTACAGACATTTGTGTATATGAATCATAATTTTTCTGATACTAGGCAAGCAAAGGAAGTCCAGAAATAAATTAGACATCGAGACAAATGTCAGTGCAATTGATAACCATTATACCAAATTTCAAAATTTCATGTATATCCAGACAGTTTCATTCTTCTCATTAACCGACTTGATAATATGTAAATATTAAGTTGGTACAAAAGTAAGTGCGCTTTTTGCCATTACTTTTAATCCCATTACTTTGAACATACTTCATATATTTTCCATCATTTTTCTTACCATTTTGTAAACAAATTCTTCCCCCATTCCTTTTAATTGCAAAAACCACACTGACTTTTGTACCAACTTAAATAGTTATATATTTGAAATTAAACAACAAAACTCTTCTGATATAATCTGTTCTATATATTAAGGTTCCATGTAAGATTGATTTTAAAAGTCCGTCCCACTGATTAAAAAAAAAAACTAAAAAGGTTTAAAGTTCATTGATCTAAAGAAAATAGTGTTTCTTTTACTGTAATAATAATGATGATAATATAATTTTTATGAAGTACTCTCTTACCTATGATCTCATTTGTTACAACAACCCAGCAAAACAGTCAGGGTCGGAATTATCGTTCATATTTTACTGATGAGAGAATGAAGCCTCAAAGAGGTAAAAGTGACTTACTCGAGTGACAAGGCTATTGTGACCCAAAGCCAGAAAGGATTCCAATCCAATTTATTCCTCATTCAGTTTTTTACTTGACCTGCCTCGCAGCCGACAGGCCTAAATGTTCCTGTTCCAAAGCTGAGGGCCTTTTCTCCTGGGTGCTCCTGATGCAATGATTTATAGCAGAGGTGCAGGGTCATGCCTTTCTGGCTCCTTACAGGAGGGAGGTTTTCCGTGCACCTTGGCTTCTGATCGCCCTGTGTAGTGAATTTGGAGGTGTCAAGGTGGACTCACACGGTAATGTGAGCCTAAGATGAGAAGTTAATTAGGTCTTTTGATATCTAATGAGGTTTCAAATCATTTATCACCAGTAGAGAGCACTATAAGATTAGAATTAATAGCAGGACTTGCATGAAGAAAATAATGTTTGTATCATGAATGTATTACAAAGGCGGAGTTAAAATGATTGATTTTAAGCAAGCATGATCTGCCCTTGTAATAGTAGATCATTTCCATCAGTTGAATCTTTACAAAGCAGTCACTCAAAACTTGCATTTAAATGTAATAGCAATATTAAAAGAAGTAGGCGTTGCTTGCTTGTTGAAGTTACATTGAAGAGGTTCAATTCTGAATCATAACCCAGGCATATGTGCCTTCTACTTGAATATCTTGCTTCCAAACCACTGTTGCAGTGTTTATAACACAGAGTTCCTTCTTTCTTCCTGACTCCTGTGTTGCATATGGGACTCCACACATACAGAATAGGTTCAAAGATATCAAGATACCATGGGGCTTCATGCTGACCCCCTTTATTTTTCTTACTTGGGATTTGTGGCTGTCGGGCTTTCTTAAACCTTTTTTTTCTGGTTGCAGATATAAAATCAAGCTTCATTTCATAAGTAGCCTTCAGTGTATTCATATTATTTAGAGACATGCAGTAAATACAAATCTGCCCACAGTCTACAGACTGAAATATTGGCATTTAGTTCCATCCTAATTACAGTATTTTACTAGTCTAACACTGACATGCATCACACAATGACTTTCATGCTGTGGAAAGCTTTGAAATGGATCTGCCTTAAAGATAGCTGCACTTACACTTCATATGTTTTTCATCATTTTTCTTACCATTTTGCCGGTTCCCCAAACTAGCTGTATTTAAACAAATTCTTCCCCCACAGCCATTTTGTTCTCTGATTTCACCCTGCCGTGAAGTCTCAATGCAAAATCGGCAATAGCATGATTGATCATTTAGCTGACAGCATAGTCATGAACACGAGGTAGAAACTTCACTTCACATCCAGTAAGAGGAGAAGCTAGAATGCAGAGGTATTAAAATACAAATATCTCCCATGAAAACAGAGGAAACATGAGAGGTTTAATGTTTGAATAAATCTCCTCTATTCCCCAAACCCTAGCCATTGATAAATGTGCTCCCTCTTCAATCTTGTTTCAGTATTCAAGTTTTCTCATAAGTAGTGTATTTGTTGAAAAAAGCCCTCTCCCTTTACTCTGTCCTCATCACAACAGTAAAAGAAGCCGCCCACCCCCCACCCGCCAACCTTGCAAAAAGAGCCTGTGAGAATGCTTTCCTCTAAGGACTCAGTTACTTGCTTGCCTAAATGAAGAAGAGACATGTCTGTAGTAATACTTGCATGTTGGATGAGCCCCATTCAGAAGAAAATCACAATGAGGTTTCTGTTTATACAGGTGCCATTAGGTGTACTTACTGTCACAGTTGTAAGTTAGGTAGCTAACCAAGTGCACTGCGCATGGAGTTAAAAAATTCAAGTTTAAAAAATGCAAATAAGCTAACTGCTGGCATGAGGATTGGGTCTCCCAAACATAGGTTCTATCATTGTAGTTCCCCAAGGGGGCTCTACATACACTTACAGCAGTATACTGGGCCACTATCCCTACTGTGGCTATTGAATACCAAGTGCATTTTATATATCATTGACAAAGATTTGTATGGCCTCAAAGAGGACTTTCAGTTGGGGGCTATTGCTTTTATTTTTGCCTTTTGTGTAGAATTGGCACTTTAGGGCTGCTGGCAAAATTAATTTACTGACAGTGACAGCATCTGTGAAATACATTTACCTAGAAAATATAAATATGAATATACATATATCAGAAGAATGTCTTATAAAAAGTTTCACATTTCTTGTGTTAAATATTCAATGATACAATAGATATGAACCCATTTGATCTAGAGTCTCACCACAGTAGGGTAGTATTTTTAATAATAATTTTTTGAATCTTACACATTTTAAATTTATTATTGGGGCTTTAATTTTGTATATACATAAGTGTCTCTTAAGTGAAGGAATTTAGCACAGGTTAACTGATAAACTGAAATGACAGATATGTACTAGGCACTCCCACTCAGCTTGTGTGAAAAGAGAGGGCAAGGAAGTCCAAAAAAATACCTCAAGTTTTCTGCAAATTACATAACCCTTGCTCTTTCCAACCTTTTATAATTCACCTTTCCTCTTGTTCAGTCATTCAACAATTACTTATTACTTTTACTTTATATTTGAAGTATTATCTTATTTTCATAGTTGAGCTTATAAATGATACATAGAAAGCATGAGCAGAGAAACTTATCAGAAGCTTCCATCACTGAGCAGAGACTCTCAGATTTGGGATGTGATCCACTTGTTTCTTTTATGTAATTTTTGCTCTCTTTGCAGCCCAGCTGTTCTCCCAAGAACTTGTTGTTGTTTTTCTCAGTATTTCCTTATTTCAGATTCCAGTGATACATATGTGTGAGACTTTAAAAAATTCTTATTGTGCCATGTCCTCTTAACATATAGCTAAAACTCCTGGGCATCAGAAACAGTAGGCGAAACTTGAGTCAAATCAATTTTTTTTTTTCCTGTCTGAGAGATCTGTATTTCACAACAATAGTAAAGTAGATGGTTTGGAAGCAGAACATGACATATGGTCCTCCAAACATCATCCAACCTTCTCTATGCAGTACATAGCATGAGACTTGGCATAACACACCTTGGACCAGGTCCAGTGGCATTCAATCACTGGCAATGCTAGAAACACTTTGATGAATCATGGACTCACTATTACCAAACAATTTCATGGCCCTTCCCTAAGGATGGTGTAATAGTGGGACTTCAGTGTATTATATAAAAAGAAAAAAAATACATATAGGAATATATGGAATAGTCTTGTTTATCTCTAACCCCTCCACACACACACACACACACACACACAAATGATGAAAACGCACTCTTCTTTAGTCCTTCCCATTTGTCCATTTGCAGACTAGTATTTCTGTTTTCTTCAGTGACTATGTGACTCTTAATGCCCACTCAAAATCAATTTCAGGAAAAAATTCATTACATTTTGCCATCACTGGCAATGCTACATAATAGGTACTCAGTAAGTATGCATTTGAGTAGTGAATGACTGCATCTGTCAAGATGAAAATAAGGTTTTCCAAATTAGAATCATTTTGTTGGTCTTTCAGCTTTGGTACCTGTAAGTTATTTTTGTTCTTTGAAAATTTGATTGTAAACAATATTGTTGCCATTTCCAATTTAAAAATCTTTGACTCTTATATTAATTGAGAAAATGTATATATGAAGTGTCTTGCACGGTTCTTGATAAGTGGTAGGGCAGGCAGTGTTAGAATGAAAATTTGTTGAAAATAGTGTGATAGGTTCAATTACATTAAATAAAATGAAAACATTAAAAGGTTACTGATTAGAGCACCTGTAAGCTGCAATGCAAACAAAGGAATTGTAGGGATACAGATTAGCCTTATACCGTATAGAATAAAAAGCGAAGGGGAAGAAAATCCAAGAAGAAAGAAGAGAGGGAAGAAGACTGGTTAAACCTCCTATTTATTAAAATTCAATATTATTTTGGACAAAAATAAATGTTGGACTTTATAATTCTTGTTATTTAATATTTTAAAAACTGTGATAAAATACACATAACATAAAATTTACCATTTTATTCATTAAAAAGTGTACAATTTAGTAGCATTTAGTACACTCATAATATTGTGCAATGGTCACCACTATCTAGTTCCAGAACATGTTTATTACCCCAAAAGGAAACCCCACGCCCATGAAGCAGTCACTCCCCATTTTACCCTTCACCCAGTCCCTGGAAACCACTAATTTGCTTTCTGTCCTTATGGATTATCCTGTTGTGGATATTTGATATAAATGAAATCATATACTATGTGGCTTTTTGTGACTGACTTCTTTAACTTAGCTTAAAGTTTTTGAGGGTCACCCATTTTGTAGCATACTCATCACTTCATTCCTTTATAGGGATGAATGATATGCCATTGTATAAATAGACGACATTTTGTTTATCCATTTATCACTTGATGGACACTCGGGTTGTTTCCACCTTTTGGCTATTGAGAAAAGTGCTGCTATGAGCATTTGTGTATAAGTTTTAGTTTGAACACCCATTTTATATTCTTTTGAGTAATATACATAAGGAGTGGAGTTGCTGGGTGTGATGGTTAATTTTATGTGTCAACTTGACTAGGCAAAGGGATGCCCAGATAGCTCCCTTACTAATATACAGGATCACATGATAATTGGATGTTTGGCTTATGGGGGAACTACCCTAGTGTTTTCCACAGTGGCTGCACCATTTTACGTTTCCACCAGCAGTGTAGGTATGTTCCAAATTCTCCACATCCTCATCAACAATTATTATTTCTCATTTTTCTTGTAGTCACCCTAGTGGGTGTAATTTTCTTACTCTAAATTTCCTCCCATATTCCACATTGGAAGTATGCAATATTGTACAGGGCAAAGATGAAGTACCATATACTATTAGTGCTGGCTGAGGGCCAAATAGTGAAGGAAGTGCTGTTTGACTTTCATGCCTCTACATTCCCATTCTGTATCCTTCCTTTATCCACCTTTGGTGGTGCCTCTTCTGTTTTCAGGTCCTTAGTGTCTGCCTTGGTCAAGGTACGACTTATTCACTTTAAGAGACCTGTATAACATCTCACTCATGTTGGGAGTATTTATATTTTAACAGACAAACTAAACTTCTGAAATTGCCAGCTATTAGCAGGTATCTATTTTAGGAGGCACAGGGTAGACAGTAGGCTTGCTATGAGTCTCTATCATAGATAATGGATGTGAGCTCACAGTCTGCTGACTGATGCCGAGTGTGAATGATGTTCACATAATAAAGCACATGAAAAGGAGTCAATTGGTCAACTCTCAGGAGGGTAGTCAGTCATTCATTTGATAAGAATTGGTCAAATGTTTATTTTGTGCTAGGTACTGGGAGTGGCATTGTGGGTTGAATCTGTACTGCATCCTAACTTGAAGGAGCTTATGTTAGAGTTGTGTTTACAAGCAGTAGGGCTGATGTTACAGGGACCCACATTATCCTCTGATAAGGCTACCTCGTGACTACTGGACAACATGTATGCAGTAGCTGACCAGGTATACAAATATAGTCTGTGCTCCTGAAAACAGCAAAATGAACTTAGGAATACTCAAAATGCTCCTGTGACTCATACGCTAAAGTTTTAGGCCCCTATTGCCCATATCTTAGACCTGAACTGTCCAATACAGTAGTCGTATGTGACCTTCAACACCTAAAATGTATAGTGTAACTGAGGAACTTATTAAAATGAATTTTGATTGATTTATATTTTAAAACCGGTACTTGATTCAGTTATTGGAAAACTTTCACATGCTTGGAACAGCTTGGGCATATGAATCTACTTTGTCAACTATAAATGTTATTAGCTCTAAATAGAGATCAAATATTTTCAATGAACATTTAGCATCCAAATTGGGGTGTGCTAGAAATGCACACCACGTTTTGCAAAAACAGACATATAGACCAATAGAACAGAATAGAGAAATCAGAAATAAGATCAAACACCTACAACCATCTGATCTTTGACAAGCCTGACAAAAACAAGCAATAGGGAAATGATTCCCTATATAATTAATGTTGCTGGGATAACTGGCTAGCTATATGCAGAACATTGAAACTAAACCCCTTCCTTACAACTTACACAAAAATTAACTCAAGTTAGATTAAAGGCTTAAATGTAAAACCCAAAACTATAAAAAAAAAAAAAAAAACCCTAGGAGAAAATCAAGGCAATACCATTCAGAACACAGGCACGGGCAAATATGTCATGATGAAAACACCTAAAGCAATTGCAACACAAGCAAAAATTGACAAATGGGATGAAATTAAACTAAAGAGCTCTTGCACAGCAAAACAAACTATCATCAGAGTAAACAGACAACCTACAGAATGGGAGAAAATGTTTGCAATCTATCCACCTGACAAAGGTCTAATATCCAGGGTCTAAAAGGAGCTTAAACAAATTTACAAGAAAAAAACAACCCAATTAAAAAGTGGACAAAGGACATGAACAGACACTTCTCAAAAGAAGACACATATGTGGCCAACAAACATGAAAAAAAGCTCAACATCAGTGATCATCAGAGAAATGCAAATTAAAACCACAATGAGATACCATCTCACACCAGTCAGAATGGTGATTATTAAAAAGTCAAGAAGTGTCTGTTCATATCCTTTGCCCACTTTTTGATGGGGTTGTTTGTTTTTTTTCTTGTAAATTTCTTTAAGTTCCTTGTAGATTCTGGATATTAGTCCTTTGTCAGATGGATAGATTGCAAAAATTTTCTCCCATTCCATAGGTTGCCTGTTCACTCGGATGATAGTTTCTTTTGCTGTGCAGAAACCCCTTAGTTTAATTAGATCCCATTTGTCAATTTTGGCTTTTGTTACCATTGCTTTTGGTGTTTTAGTCATGAAGTCTTTGCCCATGCCTATGTCCTGAATGGTATTACCTAGGTTTTCTTCTAGGATTTTTATGGTTTTAGGTCTTAATGTTTAAGTCTTTAATCTATCTTGAGTTAATTTTTGTATAAGGTGTAAAGAAGGGGTCCAGTTTCAGTTTTCTGCATATGGCTAGCTAGTTTTCCCAACTATAGGGAATCCTTTCCCCATTTCTTGTTTTTGCCAGGTTTGTCAAAGATCAGATGGTTGTAGATGTGTGGCATTATTTCTGAGGCCACTGTTCTGTTCCATTGGTCTAGATCTCTGTTTTGGTACCAGTACCATGCTGTTTCAGTTACTATAGCCTTGTAGTATAGTTTGAAGTCAGGTAGCGTGATGCCTCCAGCTTTGTTCTTTTGGCTTAGGATTGTCTTGGCTACATGGGCTCTTTTTTGGTTCCATATGAAATTTTAAGTAGTTTTTTCTAATTCTGTGAAGAAAGTCAGTGGTAGCTTAATGGGGATAGCATTGAATCTATAAATTACTTTGGGCAGTATGGCCATTTTCACCATGTTGATTCTTTCTATCCATGAGTATGGAATGTTTTTCCATTTGTTTGTGTCTTCTCTTATTTCCTTGAGCAGTGGTGTGTAGTTCTCCTTGAAGAGGTTCTTCACATCCCTTGTAAGTTGGATTCCTAGGTATTTTATTCTCTTTGTAGCAATTGTGAATGGGAGTTCATTCATAATTTGGCTTTCTGTTTGTCTATTATTGGTGTATAGGAATGCCTGTGATTTTTGCACATTGATTTTGTATCCTGAGACTTTGCTGAAGTTGCTTATCAGCTTAAGATTTTGGGCTGAGACGATGGGGTTTTCTAAATATACAATCATGTCTTCTGCAAACAGAGACAATTTGACTTCCTCTCTTCCTATTTGAATATGCTTTATTTTTTTCTCTTGCTTGATTGCCCTGGCCAGAACTTCCAATACTATGTTGGATAGGAGTTGTGAGAGAGGGCATCCTTGTCTTGTGCCAGTTTTCAAAGGGAGTGCTTCCAGTTTTTGCCCATTCAGTATGATTTTGGCTGTGAGTTTGTCATAAATAGCTCTTATTATTTTGAGAAGACATTTATGTGGCCAACAAACATATAAAAAAAAGCTCATCATCACTGGTAATCAGAGAAATGCAAATCAAAACCACAATGAGATACCATCTCATGCCAGTTAGAATGGCGATCGTTAAAAAGTCAGGAAACAACAGATGCTGGAGAGGGTATGGAGGAATATAAATGCTTTTACACTGTTGGTGGGAGTGTAAATCAGTTCAACCATTGTGAAAGACAGTGTGGCGATTCCTCAAGGATCTAGAACCAAAAATACCATTTGACCCAGCAATCCCATTACTGGGTATATACTCAAATGTTTATAAATCATTCTACTATAAAGCCACATGCACACGTATGTTTACTGCAGCACTATTCACAATAGCAAAGATTTGGAACCAACCCAAATGCCCATCAATGATAGACTGGATAAAGAAAATGTGGCACGTAATACACCATGGAATACTATGCAGCCCTAAAAAAGGATCAGTTCATGTCCTTTGCAGGGACATAGTTGAACCTGGAAACCATCATTCTCAGCAAACTAACACAGAAACAGAAAACCAAACACCACGTGTTCTCACTCATAAGTGGGAGCTGAACAATGAGAAGACATGGACACAGGGAGGGGAACATCACACACCGGGGCCTGTTGAGGGGTGGAGGGCTAGGGGAGGGATAGCATTAGGAGATATACCTAATGTAGATGGTGGGTTGATGGGTGCAGCAAACCACCATGGCACGTGTATACCTATGTAGTAAAGCTGCACCTTCTGCACATTTGTCCCAGAATTTAAAGTATAATTTTTAAAAAGTCAAGAAACAGCAGATGCTGGTGAGGATTCGGAGTAAAAGGAACACTTTTACACTGTTGGCGGGAACGTAAATTAGTTCAACCATTGTGGAAGATGGTTTGGTGATTCTTCAAAGATCTAGAAGCAGAAATACCATTTGACCCAGCAATCCCATATACTGGGTATATGCCTAAAGGAATATAAATCATCCTATTATAAAGATACATGTGTGTGTATGTTCATTCCAGCACTATTCACAATAGCAAAGACATGGAATCCACCCAAATGCCCATCAGTGATAGACTGAATAAAGAAAATGTGGTATATATATATATATATATACCATGAAATACTATGTGGCCATAAAAAAGAAGGATATTGTATTCTTTGCAGGGACATAGATGGAGCTGGAAGCCATTAACCTCAGCAAACTAACACAGGAACAGAGAACCAAACGCCGCATGTTCTCCCTTATAGCTGAATGATGAGACCACATGGACAGGGTTGGGGGATGGGGGTGGAAACAACACACACTGGGGCCTATTGGGGGTGGAGGTGGGGGTAGATAGAACATCAGGAAGATAGCTAAGGGATGCTGGGCTTAATACCTAGGTGACGGGTTGATCTGTGCAGCAAACAACCATGGTGCACGTTTACCTATGTAACAAACCTGCACATCCTGCACATGTACTCCAGAACTTAAAATAAAAGTTGAAGGGGGAAAAAAATAAGTACCTATCAGGTTTCAGAAGCTTATTATGAAAAAGGAATGTAAATTGGCTCTTTAATAATTTATACATAGATTACAGAGTGAAATATGATTTTGAATTTGTTTAGAAAAATTATTAATAATATTAAAATCAATTTCTGTGATTTTCTTTTAATTTTTGAGAATGTGGCTGCTAGAAAATTTTAAATTACTTCTGTGACTCACAATGTGATTGTGTTTCTACTGAATAACACTGCTCTACAAGATTAGGGTTATCTGAATCTATTTTTCTTTTACTGTAATATATGCATCTTTTCTTTGTTTTCATTTTACTCCACCTTTATTAAGGTATAATTGACAAAAATTTGTATATATTTATAGTGTACAGTGTGATGTTTTGATATATGTACACATTGTGAAATAATTTTCACAATCAAGCTGATTAACATATCTATCACCTCACATAGTTATCGTTTTTGTGTGTGGTGAGAATATTTATGATCTACTGTCTTAGCAGTTTTCAAGTATGCCATGCATTATTATTAGCTATAGTCATCATACTGTACAATAGATATCCAGAACTTATTTATCCTGTGTAACTGAAATTTGATACCCTTTAATCAACATCTCCCTATTCTTCACCCCTGCTCCCTGTCCCTGTCAACCACTATTTTACTCTCTGCTTCTATGAATCCAAACTTTCTAGATTCCACATATAAGTGAGACCATGTGGTTTTTATTTTTCTGTGCCTGTATCATTTCACTTAAGTTAATGTCCTCCAAGTTCATACATGTTGTCACAAATGATGGAATTTCCTTCTTTAAGGCTGAATAGTATTCCATTGTGTGTGTATGTGTGTGTATATATATATATACACACTAAACCTTCTTTATCCCTTCATCTGTTGATGGACACTTAGTTTGATTATATCCTGGCTATTGTGACTAGTGCTGCAATGAACATGCAAGTAGATTTGGAGTAAAACTCCCCCTTTGGCATTCCACCTTCTTTCATCACAACTCCCAGGGATACCATCACCTTGCCACGCTTCTCGAGGCTGACATCCAGCAAATGGCAAATACATGAAGAAACATCTGGAACTTTCTCACAGCCCTCTTTCTAAATACATTTTTTCCCTTTCAGTCCATGGCCAGATTCACTTATAATTCCAATACACTCAAGTCATGCTCCCCTAGGCTTTACTTAAGTGACAAAACCATCCAATAGAGTAATTTACACTAAAATGATCTTAGTTTGATATGTTCTTCCTCTCAAGGGTATTTGCATTTTAAAATTTGCTGCCTGCAGAGAGCAACAGTTAACTCAAAGGGAAGAATTTAAGAGTGATATTTTGAACACTATGACTAGTAAACTTGATCTAGTTTCCTAGTTATAAACAAAACAAACAGACAAAAATCTTAGGTCTTCCTCCATACATTCTCTTCCTGTTCCCCATCTTCTTCTCCCTGAGTAAGTAGCCATTGATAGAAAAATGATCCTTGACTTTAGGTAAATTTATCAGTTTCATATGGTAAAGTGAAATATTTATGATCAATCAGAGGTAAGGTTGGAAACAAATTAATGTGCCTTTTATTTCTTTCTTTGTTCTAGATATGATAATAATGAGCAGTTTCTCTTTCATAAGACTGTCAGCTCCTCTAGGGTTGGCTGCCTGGAATTGGAAATACCAAATAAGCGTTCAGTCAATTCATTTGATTTTATTATGAGCTCATTAAAAAAATACAACCACTCTCAGTAGAGCACAACTTATTAGCCCAAAGAATCCAGCGGAAGGTATTGGTCCATTCTTTAGTCTTCACAAAGAGATTTATAGCTGAAAGAACTAGAAGACTGTTCTGCTGTACAACCTACAGCATGTACTTCTATCTCTTCATTTTATTAGGAAATATTGAATATGTTATCATAAGTATAACAAAGTGGATGTTGTTTCTCCCAGTGTAAGGATAAACGTGTAATCTAATTATGTTTATGAATTTTTCTTACTTACTTGAAATTATCTCTTTTGATAGAAGACTGATACGTTGAATTGTTCTCTGAAAGTCGACAGGGAGTGAAAGAATTTAAGCTTCTCTTCTTTAGGCTGAAATGGGAGGACCCCTTTGAACTGGAAAAAGAGGAACTGTCTTAGGAGTTTGTAAATATATTGTACCTATCAAGAGTACAGGAATGTGATTTTGGAGTGTCCCAGAGAGTGCTTATTTTACTGCCCCATTGCCAATGGAAAACTTGAGACAGAATAGGGTTAAGCAGTTTCCCAGTGTTCCACAGTAAATTGGCAGTTGAATTGGGATTAGAATCTAGGTCTCCAAACCTTGGGGACTTCTCTATTAGCTCAGATCATGTACGGCTCAGCAGTTTCTTTCACAAGATCCTCCTGACATGACACATGCCATCAGTCTTATTTTATAACAGATGTTTTGAGGGTGGAGCAGATGGTCTCTTCCCTTCACCCTCCCAGCCCTTGACTCCAGAGAGTCAGAACATGTCAGATATGGCACTCATAGCCTTCTTTCCCCCTGGGTCTGTCTCCCTTTCTGCTCATCCTTCTCATATGCTCATCTTTCCCATAATCAAGAAAATGCTGTTCCTATGGTTTCCTTTTTTGATGAGGCTATGTACTTTTCCCATCAAGTTTTTTTTTTTTTTTGTCATTTATGTTCTTGTTGTCCTGACTTTCCTTTAATTTTTGTAGAAGACAGCATTGTCTAGTTGGTGGGAAGAACACTGTCCTCTAAGACACTGGCCTCCACATCACATTATGACTCTTAATATAATGAATGACCTATGGCCAGTTGCTTTCTACCTTTGTGTTGTGTACATTTTGGACTATCTTTGGTCCCCTGGAGTACTCCCTTGGGGAGCCACTGTCTTAGAGTACTTAGAAATTTGGAGAAAAAGAACAAGGCCTCATCAACAAGTTCCAGATGCTCCACTATCTTTGTCACCCATGGTTTACGTGCAGCTTGCTCTCTGTATTACCATTTTTATTCTTCAATGCTTTTCTACTATATTTTGCTGCTTTAATGTTGTTAAATGGCCTTCTGACATTTATTTCTTTTTTCTAGCTAACCAGAGAACTTTACATCCTGAGGGAACCCAGTGTTAGACGTATATGTGTGCATTTATACGTACACACATGTGCGTGTGTGCCTGCATGCACATGTGTTCATGCACTTCTACAAATTTCAGTAAATTGTATTTAATGGCAGAAACATTGACTCTGGTGTCATAGATGCTTTTATTTACCAGCCTTGACATATACAAGCTGTGTGACTGTGGGCAGGTCATTCTACCTGTTCTGTACAGACACCCAGGAAATCACTGCTGCTGTGGAGAAGCAATTGAATACACAAGCTGTGTTAAAAACAATGAAAACCAAAAAGAAGAAAGAAGGTTCTTCACTTGTGAACCATTGCCCCAAGGATGGAATAACTGCCAACTGACCCATCCCCTTGCCTCAAAGTGAGCAGTCCTGAGTAGATTGAGCAGCTAGGTTCATGTGAACTTGTCCCATTCTGGGAAATCCTCTAAGGGAAACTAGTCAGTTTTTCTTTCAATGCTGCAGACAAACTACCTCATTTACATTTTAATGCAAGAAATGAATGGAAATGATGGCCATTCGCTTCTGACCATAGCCAGAATCATTTAGTTTTTTTTTTTTTAATTTTGCTATGTTATTACTAACAAAACAGCCTTATAATTAATCCCAATGTACTTTCCTGTATTGGGCTGAATGGGTATAATCAGAATGACAATGTAGAATTATAAACTGAAAGATTCTTATTTTCCTGGTGAGTTTATCACGAAGCCCTCCTGTGCCTTTTTGCCGTAACATAGTGCAACACTTTTATCTGCAGCCAGTAACAGGCCTTGTTTTTATCTTCTATCCTAACTTGGGATTCAGTTGCCTTTTACTCTCTGTTTATCTCTGTTTGAGGAAGTGCAGAATGCAGATGGCGAATGTTGATTCTCCTTGGACATAACCTTGAAGTTGGACCCTAGAGGGTCCTAGGAATTTTCCAATTATTTATTCCAATGTTAACATGTTTTATGATCTCCCTGGGCTTTTCTCTGCTCACAGTAACTCTGGTTAGGAGATTGGATTAAGTGACCTCTCATTAAGTGAACACCATTGTCCTTGGTTTCTTAATTTGGCCACTAGCCAACATCTGTCCCTTTCTACCTTGGGGTCTAAGTTCTTTCATCTTTATATCCAAAGATGATTCTGAGATTATTCCAGGTTAGAAAAGTCTATTTAAAACAATTGAAGGGACCAATTTGTTTTAAACATTTCATCTTATTTTGTCATTGCTTTATCCACTTTTCAGTCTTTTAAAATAAATACTGGTATAATGGCAGCAAAATCTTGTGAGAATATCATCTCTCCTAAATGTACAACTTCCTTGAAATATACTGACTTTTGTATGGTCCTAGAACTAGAGGAAATTTATGAGGGCTTTGAACCCAGCTTCTATTTTTAAGGCTTCTTCCTCTAAATTCTCCATGATAGATGATTGCTCACTAGGGGTGGAAAATTTTATAATAACATTTGATGGCCTATTCCAATGTCTGGACAGTTGTTCAGTGGATACTCCTAAGACATTGCTGTGTTACACTGAAAATCACATTAGACTTTTGCTCTTCTAATTTGTTTGAGTTTACAAAACACCAGCCAATATTCTGTTCACAGAGCCACAGATGTGAGGGCTGTATCATGTATCACCAGAGTTGATTCACCTGCTCTAGCTGACTAGAAGGCTGTCCCCTTCCTCCCTCACTTCTCTGCACTTAGCCAAAGAGGACAATCTTTTCAGATACTTACAGTGTTATTTGTATACCAATTGGTACTTGGTAGCAATACTAAGCAAGCATCAGCCTGTAAGCTTGAGTTCACAAAAGTCGTTATACTACATTAGAATATACAAGGGTTTGAGTTCTCACAAGGACCAGAAGGGCTGCATAATGATGCCGTACTGCCTATGTTGACTCCTGTGGAATGCATTTTGTGTACAGTTTTCTAATGATGCTCTAGGGACTTTCCATTCCATTAGTCCTTTGGCACCTTCTAATATATTTACTGACTTAGGACATGCCTCAATGCCCCCCAAAAGGGTTAGAATTGGTTTCCATGGGCAAGGCTGCTTGGTGGGTAATTTAATTCTTTGGAAGTTTTTCATGCTGGTCCTCTGTTAATTTCCACAACTTTCAATGTTCTCTGTGAGTGTCATCACAAGGAGAAAAATTGAGAGAACCTTGAACATTGCTTTATTTCTTCTACACTCTTGAATGTGGAGGAAATAAAAAGATGGTTGGTTGTCCCAAACCTGGCTTTGGATCATAGGGTCCCAATTTGCTTCTCAAACCTCTTTTCTTCTCATTTCCTGCACTCTGGGCACCAGGGATCTTCCCACCACAGGCTTTCACACCTGTTTTTTTTTTTTTTCCTGTTTCTCTGTTTTTGATGCTTTTTTTCTTCCTTATTATTTGGCAATTCTCTCATTTGCCCAGCTAGCTCTATGGTTTTGACTTAAATGTCACCTTCTCAGAGCTGCCTTTCTTAGCTCTAGCGATTATGTCAGGCCTTTCCGGACCATTTATCTCCTTAGTTGCATTTGTCAGAGAGGAAAATTATACCTTTACTTGCAATATCACTTCACATGGTGAAGAATAGAGCACAGCAAAGCTACCCTCAGAGGCAGATGCTCAGTCAGGCAAAGGGATCTGCTTTTCTGTAGCTCATGATATTAACACATTTCTGGATGTTTATTGGGCCACTCAAACCTGGCATTAAATCCATGAACGGCAACAGTCTTTGAGGGTCTGCTGAGTGACTTTAACCTTAATGACAAATTGAGGAACATTTGATCCATTTGATATCAAATTAAATTAATGATTATTTGCCAAACACCCATGAGTAGTATTGTGTTAAGTGCCTTGAGGTAAAAAAAAGTTATAGAATATGCTACCTACCTTGTGATCTGGTTGTGTAAGCCTGCGATCTGGTTAAGATGAAACAAACTTCACACTCAAAAAATTAGCAACTTCCCCTCCCCTGGTGATTACACAAGTCCTCTCTTCTTGAATATGAGCATGAGCTATCACTTGCTTCTAACCAATAGAATATGGCAAAAGTGACAGCCCCTACATGATTACATGTATGTGATTGCATAATCTAGACTGTATTGCTTGAGTCTATTTTTCTGTTGCTAACTTTGAAGAACTAAGCTGTGATAAATCCCATGGCCAACTGCAAGGAAATGAGTTCTGTTAACAAACTGAGGCACACTGGAAGTAGGTCCCTCCCCAGTCAGGATTTCAGATGAGATCCCAGGCCCGGACTGCAACTTTGTGAGAAACCCTAAGCAAAAAGCCCAGGTAGGCTGAGCCCAGACTCCTGATGCACAGAAACTGTGAGGTAATACATGTGTGTCATTTTAAGCCTTTGAATTTTTGGTAGTTGTTACATATCACAGAAAACCAACATTGCTATCTAACAATTATTTGCATGATCAGAATCAAATGCTTATCCCCCACATTTTATGAGTTTCTTATGGACAGGAACCATGTCTCTCTCTTTTATTGCTCTATCCTCTATGCGTATGACAATGCCAGGCAGAGTTGCCACTAAATAAATATTTGTTGAGTAAATTTATGAATAAATAAATAAATTGGGATGTCAAACTTAGTTCAGGGCACCACATGTGAAGATACATTTAGCAAATTTTACAATCTTTAGTGCAAAGCCACAATAATTAAGGTAAGAGGTGTGGAAACCATGGCATGTGAGGAACAGTTAAGACAATTGCAGATACTTGGGTGAAGAAGTAAGAACATCAGATGGGAAGTAATTACTAGGGCTCAGGCATGTGAAGATGTGTCCTATGGAAAAGAAGCCCTGCCCATGCACTGTTGCAACCCCATAGGTTAGTTGAACTTGGAAGCCAATGAGTGGGAGATATTGGAAGACAAATTTTGCTTGGTGTAAGGAAGAGTGTGTTTATGGTGATGGTAGTGTGGTTAACAATTATAGCTGCTTTTTGCTCCATGAGGTAGTAGTGAGTTCCATTTCACTGGAGGTGCTTAATCGGAGAAAGGCAACCACTTTTTAAGGATGTAGTAAAGAGGACCTCTTCATTTAAAATGCTTATTGTACAGTTAGGGAAGAGGACAGATACAGAAGATACATATTAACAAGATACTATGCTAAGTGTCAAATGAGATGCAGACAACAAATGAGATATACGCTATTTTAGAGAAAGAAGTTGTCCTGAAGGCCAAGCAATTAAAGAAGACTTTGTAGAGGAGACTGTATTTGAAAGAAGAGTAAGTGTTGGATAAGTGAATCCAATAAGTGTGGGATATTTCATACATGAGTAATAGCATGGACAAAAGGGAAAAGCACATTCCAGTCTACAAATTACTAGGCCCACCTAGCCATCTCCTGTTTAAAATCACAATGAGCTGCATTCTTTATCTTTGCTTACCAAGTATTTCTGCAGGTGCTCTGCCCAGGTACCTCCCATCTTTGTATTCATACACCTCAACTTCTTTCTGAGCCTAGAAGTGCATAGACTACCAGAAGCTATTGGTAGATGTGTGTCTTTGGTTTTTTTTTCAATTATAGAAGAGACTATGTCAGAGCACACTGGCTGAAAATACAGTCATTAGTCATGTGCTTTCCCAGCCTAAGCAGTGAATTAATGTGAAATTTGAACACATTTCTTAGCGTCTTGATTTTTTAATTTCTGCTACAAAATGATAATGCTTCTGGGTTTCTCATTGAAACCTCAGGGTGCCGAGTATTAACTAAAGAGAAATAGCAGTTACTGGCACACTCTGTGTTTATGCTATTACCAAAGATGTCACCAACAAAAACAAATCCTAGACCTTCATTCTCATCCACTATAGTGGGTTCTTTAAAGAGCTAGGATGTCAGGGAGGGATTTGATGAAGACTAGTGATGAAGTATTACTTCTTCAGATGAAAAAAAGAGCTCCTCCCACTTCAAAATAAATTCTTGCCTTCTAACATTAGGTAAGTTACTGATTTATGGAGTAGTTTTTGACAACACTGAGGCTTAAAACTCTCTTCACAGCATGGATACCAGCAGCCTGAACTTTTCCCTACCCTATTTTTAGGAACTTTGACCCCAGAGGATCATCCTCTTACTCTCCAAAAGGAAACGCCTATTTCATTTTATGCTGGCAGAACATTTTAAAGCTAAATAATGTAATTTAATGTCACCTATCTGGAAAAATATCCATTTGAGTAACAGCCAGATCTTTCTAAATATATCTTTTTTTTTTCTTTTTTTTTACTGATTTAAAATTTAGAACTGTCTTTTATTGAGGAAGAGGAAGGCTGTGTCTGGGCCCCTAAATGAATGGCCTTTATTTAAAACCTTTCTCCATATTAACTTCCTTTGACTTTCATGTCAATCTAGAAGACTTCATGAAGTAGTTGTTGCTGATATTTATATTTTTATCCCTGAAGTCAGGCAGACTACTTACACTCTCTTAACTTAGATGAGGTAAACTGCCTTATTATCATGAGCTATTTTTGATGGAATGGGCTTCAATCCCATAGAATAATCACAATTACTAATTGAAGGCCAGGGTGTAACCATAGGGCTGTTGCCACTAAAGGCAAATGGGGAGGTCTGTACGAGCACTACAAAACAAAGAGATGAATATAGGTGGGCCAATAGTGAGAGAGTGAAAATTCAATCTCTACTATTTGAGCTAACCTAAATAAGTTTGATCTGGCAACACCTAGACTGGCAGATAGATATCCTCCTACTAGGTAGAGCACGGTTCTTCAATGATGAAACACCATTCTTTAGTATTGAAACAATAGTAAGGAGGTTAATGAGTACAGACATGCAATTAAATAGAAGGAATAAGTTCTAGTGTTTGATAGCACAACAGGGTAACTATGGGTAACAGCAATTTATTGTGTATTTTAAAATAGCTGGAAGACAAGATAAGAAATATTCTCAAACACAGAGAAAAGATGTTTGAGGTGATGGATATCCTAAATATCCTGATTTGATCATTACACATTGTATGTATGTGTCAAAATATCATATGCGCCCCCTAAATATGTACAATTATAATGTATCAATTAAAAATTTAAAAGATTAAGATGGCAAATTTTACATTATGGGTTTTTTGCCACAATTATTTTTTTTCAATGCTAGTTTTAGAACACTACTGCAAGTGTGCTAGGTCAAATCTCTTGGGTAAAGGGACTGGGAATGTGCATTTTAACAAGCTCCCTGGGGATTCTCAGGCACACACTAAGGTCTGAGAAGAGCTGTGCTTGGCCCCTACAATTCACAGAGCTCTATTCACCCACATCTTCTCATTTAACACATACCAACTCTGTAGGTGGGTATTACTGTAATCACTATTTCGCCAATAAGGAAATTAAGGCTCAGAAAAGCTAAGCAAATTGTTTTGGATCATAGAGCCAATAAATGGTGGAGCCAGGGTTCAAATCTGGGTCCACCTGCATCACACTGATTTTGTTTCATTGTGTATTTCAACTTGTTTCTTATCCATGGAAGTGAAAGTTAGACTGAATCTACCTTCATGTGTTTGACAAAGTATTAAATGTCTCAAAACAGTATTTATCTGATCTTTTGTGGTTATTCCTATTAGCCTTTTTAGCCGGTGCTCATTCTTGTTTAGTGCTGTCTGATTTGTCACTCACTCTGATGCCCAGGTATTATTCGATTGAACCGAACCAGGTTTTTCTTCTATTTGGATCAATGCTCTATATCTTTAGCCACCCGATGTATATATCTTATAAAATTCCCTATGTAGATTCATCTGCAGTTTTCTGTATTTATTTCCTCTAATTTCAAGATATAACTTTGAATTCTGTTGATATATCTCACAAAAAGTTTATTGAATTAATTAATATTGATCTTCTGCTCACAAATCTTTAGTGGCTCCTGAGTACCAAATTGTCTACTGAGTAATGTCCAAATTCCTTAACTTTGTTTGTGAGACCTCTATAATCTGCTGTCAAGCTACCTTTCTAGCCTTTTCTCCTCTACATGTTTGATATTACATTCAATTGGATAAAGAGTATTTGTCACTTTTGAGTATATGCATTGAACTTTTCTACCTTCCTGCTTTTGCTGCTGTCATTTCCAGTGTTTAGAATGCCTTTTCCAACCATATTTACCAATCTTTAGAAATTTGGCCCAATTCTTTCTGCATATGATCCCACCCTAAAGTGACTTCTCATCTTATGTGTTTTTAATGCATTTAATTTGTTTTATGCATAAGACAAATTTTTTCAACTGCCTTGTATTACTGCAATTTGCATTTGTGGCCAATTTTTGCCTATGAGATTGTAAGGACTTTAAGACAGACCATAAACTTGTAGTCCTTAGTTTAACATTACTTTTGAACCTACTGTGTGTCACCCACTCTTCTAGGCACAAGGATCACTGAGACAAAAGAGAATTCCTGCCCTCGTGGGGCTCACAGCATAAAAGAGGAGACAGAGAGGTAAACAACTTTATATGTCATACAAGTATAACTCCTCACATTCACCCTAAGAATTGCCACTCTGTACCTATCTGTACTCTGACCAACAGAGTGGTCAGCAATGTAATTTCTTTGATAGTTAATGACATATTTCAATCAGATAAAAAACTATTAGCTAGCAATCACATAACTTCTGAGCTAAAACCAAATATAAATGGAATTTCACATAACTGGCCTGAGATATTTTAATTCATGTGTTTGAACTTGGATGGGACCCGCTGAATCCTTTTCAATAGTCAATAAACCTTTTGCAATGAAAAATAAACATATGACGGTGATTTAGTGAGTGTTTCTTATGTCAAGAGAAGGCTGTAGGTTTTGTGTTCACTTATTTAGTGGGGTTTTCTTTGTCACCTATGATTATACTCATCTGAAACTATGAAAAAAATCAATGTGGTATTGGATTGGTTTTGGATGGGAGGGGGTGGATTAGAGAATAAGAAAATATCATACATGAACACAGTTACTTTGTGATAAAGAATTACAAACAGAAAATACAGGCTGATAAAGCCTTAGAATGAAATTGAAATTATTCCTGCATTCACTTGGTATTCTGTAGTATTTATAACAAAGTTTAACAAAGCCTTTCTTAGCCCCATGGACCATATACTTGAGATAAAATGTCTACCAGTTGAGGAGTATAAGTGTATTCTAAGTGATGAAGTTTATTGTAACCTAAAATAACAAGAAGCATGGAGCATTTGGGGACCCTTGTTATTGAAAATGACAATAGGTAATGTTCTTGGTTGTTACCTTGATTTTTTCTTTAGAAAGAGCAAAGCCGTCATTTGGGCTCCTGGCCCTCTGAAGGAGATGGTTGTCTCTATTACTGTGCATTTGTTTAGCACTCCATGCTGTCAAAGCCCTTTCTTTGTTCACCTGCTGGATATGTCAGATGTATTAATGAGATGATTTTAGTCACAATACATTGGTTTCTTTCCATTTTTGGATCATGATTAGTGTTAAAGGTGGAATTACAAACACGGTCTGGGTATAGGATCACAACAATATCTCTAATTAGTGGAGCACCTTGACAAACAAACACTTCAAACACAAAGAAAGCTGTATTTTGTGATACTCTTCAGTTTACTGAAACTCTCGTAGAAAGATTTTCCCGGGGAAACTGATTACTTTTTAGGTTTCATTTTGTCAATTTGCATTTGGTTTTTAATATGCTTTGCTTTAATTTATGAAGTCTAAAGTGATTGAATGATGAATAAATATGTTTTCTTATGCATTTTAACCCACACATAAGTGTATAAGTCTTCATATGCATATGCATACGTGCACATACACATGCACCTCTTTTGTTTTGGCCCTGGCCCTTCAAACTCAGGTAACCCACCTACATGCCCCATATCCTGAAATTGTGGAAAAGCTTAGAGGATTCTTGATATTCTAGTTGTTGCCTAGGCCTTCTACTTGCCTGCTCCTCATTTGATCTTGATGGTGGCTCTTCTCTCCCTCATTCTGTACCCTGCCTCCATACGTTTCTCTGGCCACCTTTGGTTTTGCCATTTTTCCTTCTAGATGTTCCTCTCACTTCTGCATTTTTGCATATTGTGGCTTTCACAAAATGCTCTAATCTCTGTGCCTCTCTTGATTTTGGTGCTTTTGTTGCCTCATAAAAGAAACTCCCTATTCTAGCATTTCTCGTTGAACCAGATCCTGGTGTGAGAAAATAAGAGGAATAAAGGGTGGAAAAATATGGCATTTTACTTTGTGTGAAATTTGTATTTAATCATTGAGAAAATATTGAGTTGAATGACTGTATGCAGTGCTCTCCTCCTCCCTCCAGTCCTAGTCACAATCCTCTTTTGTCTGAACTACTGCAATACTACTGTCCTCTGAGCTTTAACCCTTGTTCCCTACAATTCATGCACCATGGAATCCATGCAATGGAATGACCTTGTAACATATAAATCAGATAATGCCATTCATCTGGGTCCAAACTCTCTCCAGAGAAATTGGATAAAAGTAAATTCTTGACCATGGTCTATGAGGCTCTGTATTATATTTCCCCTGCCTACCTCTCTGCCTTATCTCCGCTTCCTCTGCTGCAGCCTCATTGGCCTTCTTGCTGCTTCACAAAAACACTACACTCTTTCACACTTGAAGGCTTTGCACTGGCTCTTTCCTCTTTCTGTAATACCCTGATCCTTGATCACACAAACTGATTTTTTCTTGTCATTCAGATGTCAAGTCAGATATCACCTCTTTGGAGAGTTTGCTGGCCTCACAATTGGATGTGTCTCCCAGCACTCTCTACCATATGATACTGTTTTATTTTCATTATATGTTCTTGCTCATTCATATATTTAGCTGTTTACTATCTGTCTTCCCACCGTTAGCATGTGAATTCCATAAAAGCAGGGATCTGGTCTGGCTTGTTCATTTCTGAAAACCCAGCAACTAGAACAATGCCTGCATAAATATATGTTTATTAATATTTTGGCCTTTGAGTGAAAGCTAGAGTATATATATACTTAACATATATTAAGTAAGTATATTAACAAACTTAACATATATTCATTCATTACTTCTCGCGATGGCCTTGTCAGATAAATGACATAATCTGCATTGTATAGATGAAAAAAACTAAGGTCCAAAGTGTAAAGTGACACACATATATAGGAAGCGGTGATGCTAGTATTGGACCCGAAGTCTATATGATGCTGTATCCGTCTTCTGTTGCTGCATAATGAATTACTGCTAGCTTCATAACTTAAAACAACACTCATTTATTATCTCACAATTTCTAAAGTTTAAATATCCAGGCATGGCTTTCCTGAGTTCTCTGCTCAGGGTGACACAAAGCTGCAATCAAGGTACCAGTTCGATTGTATTCTAGTCTGGAGGCTTGCCTAGGGAAGGAGCCACTTCCAAGCTCTCTCAGATTGTTGGAAGAATTTCTTGTGGCCATAGAGTTTGTGGCAGCATGCTTGTTCCTATCCAACAGCGGAGAGACTGGATTCCCGGTATGAGAAAATAAGATAGATAAAGGGTCCATTATAAAGGTCTGCTCCTTTAGTCTCTGACTTCCAGGAAGGTCTAGATCCTCTTTTAAAGGATTCACCAGATTAGATCCAGCCCACCCAATATAACATCTGTTTTTGATTAACTAAAATGCAATGGATTAGGGACCTTAATTATATCTGCAAAACAGGTCCTACCCAAACTCAAGAGAAGGAGATTATACAGGGTTGTGAGACATTAGGGGTCATGTTAAAATTTTGCCTGTCATATGGTACAAAAGATCTTTCTATTTCTACTCTAATCTACTTTGGGTAGAAGATTGGGTGCAAGATCCTTTAGAGTTTTAAGATACTGTAATTGTATAAATACATAGAAGAAGGAATAACTCCCAAGTGAATAAATAGTTAGGAAGAGATTACCCAAACCATTGCACTTGAAAATGCAATGCAAATCACAAGAAATAAACAGAGCATTGTATGTGATCAAATCTGAGATTGACCCTCATCTCTCATGTTGGATCACAGTTTGCTTTGCAATTCTCTGCTCCTCTTGGCCATCCCATTTTGTCATTCAGAATGGAGACACTCCACTTGAAAGGTGAACTCATGTTGTCAGATATGTGCCTTACTGAAGCAAAAAGATGGCTTTCTATGGAAAGTGAACAGATTTAACCAGGCAGCTGCATTAAAGACATGCCTTTGAATTGCCTTTTGGAATTTCCTGCTTTGGAAACTAGGGAAAAATGGATGAGCCATGTCTTGAGAGTCTGCATGTATTCATTCACTGAACTTCTACAGAGCATCTCTCGGGTGCTAAACTCCATGGAGCCTAGGAACAGAGGTCCAAAGATGCACAGAAGAGGGTTCCTACCTCAAGGAGCTTACAGTTTAATGGAACAAATAGACCAACAAGCTGAGTAGTATAAAGATGTGTGTAGGCTTAGGCATTGGAGTGGGGGTAGAGAGCAACCACTTCTGCCATGCTGAGAAAGAGTTTCCAGAGGACAAGCCAGATCATGAAAGATGCATAGGTGCTCACTTTATAGTTTAAAACGGCAGGATCTTAAAAGACATTCTAATAAGGGGTACAGCATGTGCAAAGGAATAAAGACCTGAAAGGGCATAGCATTTGGGGTACTGTGTAAGATTCAGAGGGGAGAGCAGAGAGTGAGTGTGGGGGACAGGAGAACTGAGGTGAGAAAGCTAGTTACAATGTGTGAGTAGCACTGTTGTTGTGGTATAGGTGGCCTCATTCAGAGGAAGGCACCCCGATCAGACTGGAGGATATGATGTGGTCTGTCATCATATGCCTCTATAAGCAATATTTACTAATGTCAGTAGCATAGTGCAGACCCTACCAAAGGGCCCCCTATAAAGGGTATATGATATCTAGGACTTTCCCCTATATAGTTAGTCAGTGAAAACCTGAGAAACTCCTACTGCTGCTTTTGTGTTTCATATTATTTTAATGGAAATTATGCATTTGCTTAATCCTAAATAACCAACACTGAATTTTATAACATTGGAGTGTATGGGAAATTAAAAATCCATTTTGTTCTTCTTCATTTTTTTTACCCAATGAAGACCAAAAAATGTATCTTTTAAAACTTTTAATATTAAATGTCTTTCAGAATGACTATTTTTATATTAATGTGAAGCATATGAAATTGGTGCAAAGAACTGTAAGAACAAACAAGTCTCTTGTATGCCTTTCAGTTCTCACGAGGTGCTTCTGATGGTAGTGCTGTAAGTGAAGTGCCCATCTTGTGTTTAGAGTGTGGGTTTCCAATGATGCTAGAACAAAACCCAAGAGGCCAATTGCCTTGGTATATGTGTGTACATTTGCAGGGGTGGGAGACGATAGCAGAAAAGTTGAAAGTAAACTCAAAATACATAGCTTCATCATTTATAAGTAATATTCCACAAGGATTACTTTTATTTTTATTTCTTAAATAATAATTCATAATTTACAGATAACTTTAAAATCTGATAAGGTCAGGATTTGGAGCTAGCCAGATCTGGATTCAAAGCCAGATTCACCACTTCCTAGCTATGTTTATTTGTAGATTTGAGTGAGTGGCTCACCTTCTACCAATTTCACTTTCCTTATTTCTAAAACAGGAATACAGTAATTAAATTATCTTGAAGTTTTACTAAATAAATTATGTGAGGGAACAAATATAAAATGTGTAACATTGGGAGCAAGAGATAGAGATTGGGTCATGGAAAAGACAGCATGTAGAGTGGTAGGAGCACACATTTTGGAGTTATTCCTTCACTCAATAAGCACTGATTGAGTTAGACATTCAGTAAGTGCCAGGTATTGGGTTAGGTTCTAGATGCACAATGATGAATAAGGTTACTTGATCTGTCTTAGAGCTTGACCCTGGTGATTAGAGCACCATCTCTGCCACTTACTAGCTGTGTAAGCTTGGTAAGAGCCATTTCTTCTCTCTGATCTTTGGTTTGCACATGTGTAAAGTGGGAATAATAATACCTGCCTTGCAGTATTCTTGTGAGGTTCAATGAAACAATGTATGTAAAATATTACGCTTATGGTAGTTGCACAGTAAAACAAGGCAATAGATCATCATTGTCATCATCATCAGAATCTCATTATTGCCAAAAGAAGTTTAAAGTAGTTGGTTCACTGAGAGATATTTGGAGCTGAAACTACAGACTCTTCTGGATTTAAGCGAGTTCTGTGGATTTTCTAATGCCTTTTCTGGTGTTGCAGCACATTGAGTCCCCACCTCCCCAACCCTGCCTTCAGCCCATTTTAGCTCAGGAGATAAACATTAACTTCAACATTATAAGACCATTTAATTGTAGCTCTTGCAGAAGCTTAATCCAGAAGCTGTTCCAACCTCCTTAACTGACCAGTGAAAGCAAAGACCGGTTATTGCCATTCAGGAGCAGAGCCCAGCTTTTCTGACTCCAAGTTGAATGCTCCTTCTACCTTCCCACTGCTGCTTACAGAATGAAGGAGCAGTGAGGCAAATGTACCTTCAAACTGCACATAACATAAAGCAACTTGTCTCCTAAATGTAACTGAGAGTGGACAGATGGCAAAAAAGAAGGACTGCTTTATAAAGGTATTTTTGTCATCAATATTATTGTGGATGACAACCTTAGTTTTGTAGGTCTTGTGTTGGGAAAGTCAATGTGTAGCCGGGGTTTTTTTTTTTTCTGTATAGTTATTGGGTTCTATGACACAACAAAAGTCTGGTTTATGGTTAGCTGATTTATATTTTCTCCTGCATATTTTACTTTGATCTTTACTTGTAGAATAACACCATGGAAATACAAAGGTTCTGGAGCCAGTGATAGAGCTAGTGTTAAATCCCAATTCTGTCATTTATTATCTATGTAAGTGACTAGAGGCATGAGGCATGCCACTTGACCTCTCTGAACCTCAGTTTCCTCATAAGTAAAAGGATGGTAATAATAGTCTTTATACTGCAGGTTTGTTGTGAGGATTCAGTGAGTTAATCTGTATAAGATGCTTAGAATAGTTCCTGATACCTAGTATGTACTCAGTAAATAAAAGCTATGTAAATATTATTTACAATATTACATATTGTAATATACGTTCAAAACCTTATCAGTTGGCAGTTGCTACCATCTTAAATTGTATGCAAATATTGAGAAGCCTGAGACATTTAAAATAATTTGCTATGGTATCACCTTATACTTGGATGACACATTAACTTTCTAATCTTTTAACATATTAATAAATATTGATTGAGAGCTTGTTCTGTGCCAGGCACTGTTTTATCCCAATGAAAGAAGCAGGATCAGTATAAGTATCTCCATCTGAAAAAGGAAAAAGCACATGTACATAGATATTAGAGTATTTGCTTCATGCCATGTTGCTTGTTAGGAATTCAGGTGGACTGGAGCTCAGATCTTTTGAGTTTTTACTCAAAGCTCTTCCAGCTTTATTCTGCTATTGTGTCTGGTGCAATGGGCCTGGCCAGGGGCATGCTGAGTGAGTAACAGGAATGCTCCTTTAAGAGGCAGTGCTGTGTACTTAAAGAGGAGGCTGATTTTTTTTTTTTTTTAAAGGAGGCCCGGAGGCACCAAGAGCTAAAGGAGAGTCCAAAATCCAAAGTTCAGGAGAGAAACAGAGTTCAGAGCAGCCGGGAGCAGGCAGGTATCAGGAGCCCACTGAAGGAGCATAGCAAGGTGCAGCCAAGCACTCTTACAGATGGCCTGGCTGACTTGAGTGGGCTTCCTGTCTGTGTGGCAGTTTTTGTCCTGGGGCATCGTCAATGCAGTGCTGGGCTTCTGTTCCAGCAAGGCTCTTTTTTTTCCTTGAGATTTTTCTCTGCATGAAGGCAAATCTTTTCTCTTAAAAGGGTGTCTATTGTCTTGATTGTGATAATATACGCTAGCATCATTGTAAATCAATAAAGCTTGTTGTAACAGGTAGTCAGGTAAGTGCAGGAACTTCAAAGAACTTTGGCAGAAATGATGCTTGTGGATGAAATTTAGTGTGGGAAGTGGAGAAGACAGCAAAAATGAAAATGGGCTCTCCTTTTTGTACCAAGATGGCACTCCTGACCCCTGGTCATTCCTTCTCAGCCACAAAGATGGATTTGCACTGGTCTAGCCACATTTTCTCCTTGACTCTTCTTGTGACCAACAATGCCATTTGCCAGATGATTCAATGGGTAAGAGGAGAGCATGGGACTGTGACATGGCCAAGTTAACTGACCCATGTGGGAACTGGACTGATAGCTTTCACATAAGGCTTCCAGAATCTCATTTCTTATAAACTATAGCATTAAACAAAAGGTTATGTAAACAGATCAAAACCAATTGACTTTGGAGTAAAAAAATGGCATTCGTTCTGATTTGTAATCCTCATCCATTTTTTTAGACAGATGTCTGGGATTAGGAGTTTGAATGAAGACTTAATTTGAAAATGACAAGGCACTCATATTGACAACAGGAGGACTTTGGTACCTATAAATTGCTGGTGAGAATGTACTATTGACTCTGAGCAGGCAACTTTAAACGTTAAGAGTTTAAGTAGTAAAGGGCTGAATAGCCCCTAAATCAGAGTCTCCAAATCTCAAGATCCTCATTATGATCTACCACCTCCACTGAAGAAAAATACTAGCTTTAAAGAACTCCTTGAATTTCTTAATGTATAAAATTTTTTTCCAGGTTGAAAGTTCTTTTACATTTCTGTGCTTCAAATCTATGGAAGTATAAGAATCGAAGTTAGACATAAAGTCGTGAGTAAAGTTCAAGTTCCACATTTTGCTGCAGATAACGAGTCGAACATCTGACAATGCTGCTTTGCAGTTACCTCTGGCTCTTTCCTAGTGACATTGTTAGTATTAGTGCTAACAAAAGTGCCAGCACCATTTTTAGGTTTTCTGTGGTGTTAGCGTCTATCCCTCATCACCCTCCTCCTCCTCTCCCCACCCACTGACTTGCAAGGGTATAGCCTGTTGTTGTAATACACTTGTTCTTCCATTTCTATAAAGAATTTTTCTCCTTTCCTTCTCTCCATTGTCTCTGGATCTAGCCTGATTTTCACAGTAAGGCTCCCACCTGCTTTCAGTTGCAGAATGACCTTGGAATATTTTGCTGGGGGAGAATCGCTCTCTTGCCTTCTAGCTAGTAATTAGTGTCAGATGACGTAAACTGCATGGGTTACAAATACAGCTAGGAAAGGTGAGACGTGCCTATTGGTTGAAAATATTCACATCATGGAATTGTTGGAAAACTTGAGTATTGAGCCCTTGTATATTACATATATAGTATGTATATATATATATATATATAATTTGTAATAAGATGTGGATGGAGTGCAACTCCTCACTCTCCCGTTTTGGAGCTGAGTTTCTTTACACTGCAGTATTCGTTTTGATAACCGTGCAGAGACAGATGGCATTTTGTCCGCCTTCCAGAACAGAGGAATAGTTTGCCTAGCTATAGCTAGTATAATGAGAAGCCGTGTAAGTTGAAGATGAGGTAAAACCAGAGCATCTGTCAGTCCTCGCGTGCCAGATTGGAGATGCTGCAGACGAACTAATATTTCAACAAAAAGTTGAAGCGAGTATAGATTTGTGACCAAAATGATTGCATTTGATAACAATGCCATAGCAGATGTCCTAGAGTTCATGCTTGGTTTTTATTACTGCTCTGTGAGTGTTTTTGGAAGCGAGACCTACCAGCACAGCTTGTATGGTGCATGTTCATTATAAAATTTTATTTTACAGAAGACAATGAGATGGAAAATTTGTAGCTAATTTGGTACTTTCCTACTTTATCATGTTTCTTTACTTATTATTTGGGAAAAGGTTCTATTCTTGTTTGATTTACATTGGCGTGTTCTAGCACAATAAAAGAATACCATGTTAATTTGAGGTAGAGAATGAAAACCCAAATGAATGTCCATTATCTAATATTATGTTTTCAGTATGGACCATAGGAAGATACGTTTTAACCTATCTGGGGTCCTCCTTTTCATCTATTTTCTCTTATTTTTTTTTTTTGTTATTTGAGGGTAATTTTTAAAATGTCCTTTAGGAATCCTGATTAGGAGAGAAACAGGAAATATAAGTATTTCAAAACATGTAATACATGATAAATATATACAAAGTTTATATGTCAATTTAAAAATTAATTAGTTAATTTTTAAAAAAGAAAGAAAAGAAACAGGAGAACAATGGTTTGCTTGCTAACATCTTTCTTCAATAGTTAGATTAGTAGTTAGTATTTCCTCAAGAAAGTAATTGCTTTAGACTTCGATGGTTTAAGTTCTTTATATATTGTGAAGAATGTGCTTCTAAGTGTGCATGATGCTTGTTTGGCCTCAGTGCTATATAAAGCAGCGTTAATGTGACTCAATTAAAGAAAGTCATGGGCTCAGAACCCAAATCCCACCACATGTGCCTTATATGAAGGACAACTTCTCTGGGTTTTAGTGAAATGGGAAATAGCTATATAACCTGATTGCCTTAAAACATACCCTTATTGGGAGAAGGCAATTATTTTCAAAGGTTGATGTATGTTAATAAAAGGTTACATATAGTAGTCAAAATGTTATAGCATCGAGTTTACACGCAGAAAGACAGTCCAATTACATACAAAAATACATCCTATTACAGAAGCTGTTAGGACGATTTCTCTGCCATGTCTTGTAAGCAAATCGTAGTTAAGGACAAGTGTTCCTGTCTCCCTGCAACTCAATGGCTCTTGGGAAACATATGGTTTTACTTCTGGCACTCCTCTTTTTGCTTCCCTTCAAGGTCTTAACTCAGATTATTCCATTTCCTAGCAGTTTGTGGTGTTGGAGGCTTTGGGTTACATGGAAACCAGTAGCATGGTTTTGGGTTTGCCTGCATGGGTTGATATCTGCAGTTGTTTTGTAGAGCGCTAAACCACACTCCTGGCAAGTGTCAGTTTGAATTAAAAATGTTGATATAGTAACACACTAGTGTGTTAAAATAGATATGTGTGTAATTAAATAAACATGCCTAGCCGAAAGAAGAGAAAGAACCTATTCAATTTACTCTCATCTACTTAAAGGTAATCTTGCTTGTCAGCTGTCCTTATATTGCTTGTTTTCTCAATGCTCTTTTTAAAAACAGTTTTCTTATTTTTAAAGGGAATTGAATTTCATATTTTTAAAACATTAAATCTATTATAAATAATTATCAGATAATCTAATGTTCTGAATGGCATATCTCAGATATTAGGCTTCTGAGATTTTAAATAGATTAAAATGTTTTAAGAAATGTATACATCGTATTGCAGAAAATTTTAATTAGCGTGCTGCAGAGAATTTTCTCATGCATCCCCCTGAATCTGATCAGATCACTTCCTTGCTTACAAACTTTCAAAGTTCTAGAAGAGAAGCATCTTTGTATGACATTCAAGGTCTTTCATATGTCTTAAGATCCAGTCCTGTCTCCCATTGCTCTCCCTACCCCTTTCTCACACTGAGCTCTAACCCTCAAAACCCAAGAAGACATTTATGCAGCCAACAGACACGTGAAAAAATGCTCATCATCACTGGCCATCAGAGAAATGCAAATCAAAACCACAATAAGATACCATCTCACACCAGTTAGAATGGCGATCATCAAAAAGTCAGGAAACAACAGGTGCTGGAGAGGATGTGGAGAAATAGGAACACTTTTACACTGTTGGGACTGTAAACTGGTTCAACCATTGTGGAAGACAGGGTGGCGATTCCTCAAGGATCTAGAACTAGAAATACCATTTGACCTAGCAATCCCATTACTGGGTATATACCCAAAGGGTTATAAATCATGCTGTTATAAAGACACATGCACACATATGTTTATTGCAGCACTATTCGCAATAGTAAAGACTTGGAAGCAAGCCAAATGTCCATCAATGATAGACTGGATTAAGAAAATGTGGCACATATGCACCATGGAATACTATGCAGCCATAAAAAAGAATGAGTTCATGTCCTTTGTAGGGACATGGATGAAGCTGGAAACCATCATTCTCAGCAAACTATCGCAGGGACAAAAAACCAAACACCGCATGTTCTCACTCATAGGTGGGAACTGAACAATGAGAACACATGGACACAGGAGACACAGGAAGGGGAACATCACACACTGGGGCCTGTCGTGGGGTGGGGGGAGGGGGGAGGGATAGCATTAGGAGATATACCTAATGCAAATGATGAGTTAATGGGTGCAGCACACCAACATGACACATGTATACCTATGTAACAAACCTGCACGTTGTGCACATGTACCCTAGAACTTAAATTATAATAAAAAAATAAAACAAAACAAAACAAAACCCAAGTGACACCAAGGCTTCCTTGTGCTACCGTGCCTTGGCACATGCTGTAGCTTCCGAGTAAAATCCCCTTTTTACTGCCCACCTTCTGTTTCCTCTTTTAATTGTCCCTACCAGGCATGACATTCATATTCTGACACTAAAATTCTTGAAATTGCCAAATAGGTATGCAATAATAATAACTCTTGCAAGCCATTCTACAAGCTCATGGTACATATATGCCTATGGCTCTCATTCTTTCCCATTAATTGCTCAAGTTCCTACATGCTCATTGGCAGGAAATACAGTATCTCTCTCTTGACAGTCTTCTCCTACCCCTATGACATTTCGAGGAACTCTAAGTCTTCACACAGTTCAGAGAGGATGGGCCTCTGGGCTTCTCCACCTAAATAAAGGAGAAATTGGAATATAAGTTCTCTCTCGCTATTGCCATACAGGGATGCTTTGGAAAACTGGCAACATTTGAAGGTTTCAACATGATTTTTCTTGTACCTCTCACACTTTCATATATATATATTTTTTTCAAAGAACCCCCAATAGATTCAATCACCTGTGACACTGGAAGAAAGAAAAAGACACATTTGATTTCCATGGGTTACCCTCTACCTTAGAATTTTAAAAAGGAAGAATTCAAGTGACAAAGTATTTGTATCTTAATAATAATCAAGATCTTACATTTGTATAACACTTTCAAAATACTTCCATATAATATCAATAGAGGAGATAGGGTTGCTGCTTGCTATAGATGAAAAAAATTGAGGTTTAGAGAAGTGAAGCAATGGGCTTAAAATGGCAAAGCAAGCTAAGTCATAGATTTTGGACCAGAGCCTGTTTTTGACTCTGGCTTTCCTTGAGATTTCTTTTGCTTCTGCGTTTTGGATCTCATTTGTTCTGGCTGTTTGGTTCCTGCCTGACCTTTCTTTCAAGGCATGGGTCCATACAATTGGCTTTCCATTCTTTTAGCTACCTGAAAGGGACACCCCGTTAGGCTACCCCCTTGAGATCCAACCCTGAACACTGGGACCAGGCCAAAGGCAGGGAAGGAAGAGTTTAGATCCCTTTTAGACCACAATTCTTTCTCCTGTATGACTTTTCATGTTAATATCAAATAAGCATCATTTTTCTTTTTTCTCACTTTTACTTTAACTGACCACCTTAGCCCAAGATAGGCACTGTATCCACCCACATGTGAGTGTGCAACTAGAAACTATAGTGACTTTTCTATGTCCATATGGACAATTACTTTTCTCTGGAACTCATCGTTAGAATGATTTTTGTCATTGTGCTACTTATTAAGTAATAAAATATACTAATTTAAAATAAGAGATCAGATGACAATTTGTGGAAGAACATCTGAGGAGGGAAGAGAGAAGATTGTACTGAATGTATATTCTATCAAGGTCAACAGTCAGACACTGTTTCTTACAAGATAAACAAATTACTTAGAAACAAAGATGACCCAGGAAAACAAGTGCAGCCTCATTTCATATTCTGATAATTTAATCCTGTACATAATGCTAAACTCAGACTCTACAATAATGCTTATGCAAAATCAGGACTGGTTTGACAAATGAACAATGAAAGAGGAAATTAAATTAAAGATTTAAAGAAATTATTTGAATCCCTTTTTGGTCAAAATGGGCATATTCACATAAAAATTAAGCTCAATGAGTATAAGAAAGTTTATAAATCAGTAACTGGGAAGAATCTTATCACTTCTTCCCTCAAAGTAACTTGTGGAAGCCTAGGATGCTCCTAGGAACACTGTAAGCGATAGAGAATTTAACATAATAATGGATATTAGAACTCAGAGTAATATACTAAGTTATGATGAGTCTTTTTTTCTGGGGGATGGTTGAGGTAACCCTGAACTGTGTAGAAAGATGGTGCTACAAGTGAGAGGTCATAGCTACATTTACTCTATGTTACTATCCTTCAAAATCCCTGTGCCTTAATAGTGACCAGTGGGCAGTAGTAGAAGAGATTTCCTTATATAGATCAACATTTTAGACAAATATTCAGATGACTCATTTGCATACTGCTGACTTCAGATAGACTGAATATTTTCCTTGCACCAAGTATGGCTTTTCTACATTTTCTCTATGCTAAATCCTATCTTTAATGATTATTTTTATTAGTGTCCATTGAAACAAATTAGTCTGTTAGGTCTGGAACAAGGCTTTAACAGTGTTTCCAACAACAACAAATACGTATCACACACATATTTATACTTGTACTTAAGAATATCAAGTCATCTTTTGGTCTCAGCGGCGGCAGGGCTGAGCCAGCGACACCCTGCATTCACTCTCCGCGCCCGCTCTCTGGCTGTCCATCCGTTCCACTCCCCACCCCACCACCATGACTGAACAGGCCATCTCCTTCGCCAAGGACTTCTTGGCCGGAAGCCTCCAAGAAATATGGGACTATGTGAAAAGACCAAATCTATGTCTGATTGGTCTACCTGAAAGTGACGGGGAGAATGGAACCAAGTTGGAAAACACTCTGCAGGATATTATCCAGGAGAACTTCCCCAATCTAGCAAGGCAGGCCAACATTCAAATTCAGGAAATACAGAGAACGCCACAAAGATACTCCTCGAGAAGAGCAACTCCAAGACACATAATTGTCAGATTCACCAAAGTTGAAATGAAGGAAAAAATGTTAAGGGCAGCCAGAGAGAAAGGTCGGGTTGCCCACAAAGGCAAGCCCATCAGACTAACAGCTGATCTCTCAGCAGAAACCCTACAAGCCAGAAGAGAGTGAGGGCCAATATTCAACAGTCTTAAAGAAAAGAATTTTCAACCCAGAATTTCATATCCAGCCAAACTAAGCTTCATAAGTGAAGGAGAAATAAAATCCTTTACAGACAAGCAAAGGCTGAGAGATTTTGTCACCACCAGGCCTGCCCTACAAGAGCTCCTGAAGGAAGCGCTAAACATGGAAAGGAACAACCGGTACCAGCCACCGCAAAAACATGTCAAATTGTAAAGACCATCGAGGCTAGGAAGAAACTGCATCAACTAACGAGCAAAATAACCAGCTAGCATCATAATGACAGGATCAAATTCACACATAACAATATTAACCTTACATGTAAATGGGCTAAATGCTCCAATTAAAAGACACGGACTGGCAAATTGGATAAACAGTCAAGACCCATCAGTGTGCTGTATTCAGGAAACCCATCTCATGTGCAGAGACACACATAGGCTCAAAATAAAGGGATGGAGGAAGATCTATCAAGCAAATGGAAAACAAAAGAAGGCAGGGGTTGCAATCCTGGTCTCTGATAAAACAGACTTTAAACCAACGAAGATCAAAAGAGACAAAGAAGGCCATTACATAATGGTAAAGGGATCAATTCAACAAGAAGAGCTAACTGTCCTAAATATATATGCACCCAATACAGGAGCACCCAGATTCATAAAGCAAGTCCTGAGTGACCTACAAAGAGACTTAGACTCCCACACAATAATAATGGGAGACTTTAACACCCCACTGTCAACATTAGACAGATCAATGAGACAGAAAGCTAAAAAGGATATCCAGGAATTGAACTCAGCTCTGCACCAAGCAGACCTAATAGACATCTACAGAGCTCTCCACCCCAAATCAACAGAATTTGGATTAGACAGATTCTTCTCAGCACCACACCACACCTATTCCAAAATTGACCACATAGTTGGAAGTAAAGCACTCCTCAGCAAGTGTAAAAGAACAGAAATTATAACAAACTGTCTCTCAGACCACAGTGCAATCAAACTAGAACTCAGGATTAAGAAACTCACTCAAAACCGCTCAACTACATGGAGACTGAACAACCTGCTCCTGAATGACTACTGGGTACATAACGAAATGAAGGCAGAAATAAAGATATTCTTTGAAACTAATGAGAACAAAGACACAACATACCAGAATCTCTGGGACGCATTCAAAGCAGTGTGTAGAGGGAAATTTATAGCACTAAATGCCCACAAGAGAAAGCAGGAAAGATCTAAAACTGACACCCTAACATCACAATTAAAAGAACTAGAGAAGCAAGGGCAAACACATTGAAAAGCTAGCAGAAGGCAAGAAATGACTAAGATCAGAGCAGACCTGAAGGAGATAGAGACACAAAGAACCCTTCAAAAAATCAATGAATCCAGGAGTTGGTTTTTTGAAAAGATCAACAAAATGGATAGACTGCTAGCAAGACTAATAAAGAAGAAAAGAGAGAAGAATCAAATAGACACAATAAAAAATGATAAAGGGGATATCACCACCAATCCCACAAAAATACAAACTACCATCAGAGAATACTATAAACACCTCTACACAAATAAACTAGAAAATCTAGAAGAAATGGATAAATTCCTCAACACATACACCCTCCCAAGACTAAACCAGGAAGAAGATGAATCTCTGAATAGACCAGTAATAGGCTCTGAAATTGAGGCAATAATTAATAGCTTACCAACCAAAAAAAGTCCGGGACCAGACGGATTCACAGCCGAATTATCCCGGAGGTACAGGAGGAGCTGGTACCATTCCTTCTGAAACTATTCCAGTCAATAGAAAAAGAGGGAATCCTCCCTAACTCATTTTATGAGGCCAGCATCATCCTGATACCAAAGCCTGGCAGAGACACAACAAAAAAGAGAATTTTAGACCAATATCCCTGATGAACATTGACACAAAAATCCTCAATAAAATACTGGCAAACCGAATCCAGCAGCACATCAAAAAGCTTATCCACCATGATCAAGTGGGCTTCATCCCTGGGATGCAAGGCTGGTTCAACATATGCAAATCAATAAACGTAATCCAGCGTATAAACAGAAACAAAGACAAAAACCACATGATTATCTCAATAGATCCAGAAAAGGCCTTTGACAGAATTCAACAACCCTTCATGCTAAAAACGCTCAATAAAGTAGCTATTGATGGAACATATCTCAAAATAATAAGAGCTATTTATGACAAACCCACAGCCAATATCATACTGAATGGGCAAAAACTGGAAGCATTCCCTTTGAAACGTGGCACAAGACAGGGATGCCCTCTCTCACCACTCCTATTCAACATAGTGTTGGAAGCTCTGGCCAGGGCAATCAGGCAGGAGAAGGAAATAAAGGGTATTCAATTAGTAAAAGAGGAAGTCAAATTGTCCCTGTTTACAGATGACATGATTGTATATCTGGAAAACCCCATCATCTCAGTCTAAAATCTTCTTAAGCTGATAAGCAACTTCAGCAAAGTCTCAGGATACAAAATCAATGTGCAAAAATCACAAGCATTCTTATACACAAATAACACACAAACAGAGAGCCAAATCATGAGTGAACTCACATTCACAATTGCTTCAAAGAGAATAAAATACCTAGGAATCCAACTTACAAGGGGTGCGAAGGCCCTCTTCAAGGAGAACTACAAACCACTGCTCAATGAAACAAAAGAGGACAAAAACCAGTGGAAGAACATTCCATGCTCATGGGTAGGAAGAATCAATATCATGAAAATGGCCATACTGCCCAAGGTAATTTATAGATTCAATGCCATCCCCAGCAAGCTACCAAAGACTTTTTCACAGAATTGGAAAAAACTACTTTAAAGTTCATATGGAACCAAAAAAGAGCCCGCATTGCCAAGTCAATCCTAAGCCAAAGAGCAAAGGTGGAGGCATCATGCTACCTGACTTCAAACTATACTACAAGGCTACACTAACCATAACAGCATGGTACTGGTACCAAAACAGAGATATAGATCAATGGAACAGAACAGAGCCCTCAGAAATAATGCCACACATCTACAACTATCTGATCTTTGACAAACCTGAGAAAAACAAGAAATGGGGAAACGATTCCCTATTTAATAAATGGTGCTGGGAAAACTGGCTAGCCATATGTAGAAAGCTGAAACTGGATCCCTTCCTTACACCTTATACAGAAATTCATTCAAGATGGATTAAAGACTTAAATGTTAGACCTAAAACCATAAAAACCCTAGAAGGAAACCTAGGCATTACCATTCAGGACATAAGCATGGGCAAGGACTTCATGTCTAAAATACCAAAAGCAGTGGCAACAAAAGCCAAAATTGACAAATGGGATCTAATTAAACTAAAGAGCTTCTGCACAGCAAAAGAAACTACCATCAGAGTGAACAGGCAACCTACAGAATGGGAGAAAATTTTTGCAGTCCACTCGTTTGACAAACGGCTAATATCCAGAATCTACAAAGAGCTCAAACAAATTTACAAGAAAAAAGCAAACAACCCCATCAAAAAGTGGGAAAAGGATATGAACAGACACTTCTCAAAAGAAGACATTTATGCAGCCAAAAGACACATGAAAAAAATGCTCATCATCACTGGCCATCAGAGAAATGCAAATCAAAACCACAATGAGATACCATCTCACACCAGTTAGAATGGCAATCATTAAAAAGTCAGGAAACAACAGGTGCTGGAGAGGATGTGGAGAAATAGGAACACTTTTACACTGTTGGTGGGACTGCAAACTAGTTCAACCATTGTGGAAGTCAGTGTGGTGATTCTTCAGGGATCTAGAACTAGAAATACCATTTGACCCAGCCATCTCATTACTGGGTATATACCCAAAGGATTATGAACCATGCTGCTATAAAGACACATGCACATGTATGTTTATTGCGGCACTATTCACAATACCAAAGACTTGGAACCAAGCCAAATGTCCAACAATGTTAGACCGGATTAGAAAACGTGGCACATATACACCATGGAATACTATGCAGCCATAAAAAATGATGATTTCATGTCCTTTGTAGGGACATGGATAAAACTGGAAACTATCATTTTCAGCAAACTGTCGCAAGGAGAAAAAACCAAACATTGCATGTTCTCACTTATAGGTGGGAATTGAACAATGAGAACACATGGACACAGGACTGGGAACATCACACACTGGGGCCTGTTGTGGGGTATGGGGAGGGGGGAGGGATAGCATTAGGAGATATACTTAATGTTAAATGACGAGTTAATGGGTGCAGCACACCAACATGGTACATGTATACATAGGTAACAAACCTGCACGTTGCGCACATGTACCCTAAAACTTAAAGTATAATAAAAAAATAAATAAATAAATAAAAATAAAGTAATAGGAACAAAAATAAAAATTAGATATAATTAAAGAAAACTTTTCTCAATTAAATAGTGAGCTTGGCCTACAAGTATCCCTTTATTCTTAAAGATCAAATATTTCACTACAATATGTTTATTTGTCATTTCAAATATAAAAGAATATTTTGTAAGTGTTCTATCAGGAAGTAATATAGTTTACCAATAAAAGAGCAAAAATAAGGCTAATCTGAGACATTTTCTCTGTAACTCTAAACATTAAAGAAAGTCTATAGAGTGTTATTAATAAAAACATTGTTTTATAATTTAAGAATTAAAAAAAGAATATCAAGTCATGAAAATCTGTACAATCTGCAAATCAATGGAGAACCATAGGATGTACATATATTTCATGTAAATTGTTACATACTTAATGATTACTTCTGTAATCTCATCATTCAAAAACTGAAAAAAGAAAAAAATGGTTACAGGCATATTTTCATGTCAAAAAACATCAGCATCTTTTTTATTGGCTGCTTTGTACTATGAGATGTAGCAGCTGTACGTTAATTTATTTAACCTGTTCTTATTGAGGTACATTTGGATTTCTTCCAGTTTTTCATTATTACAAATAGTGCTACAATAAACATTCATATAAACACTGTTTTTTTTGTGTGTGCATTTTTAAAAAACTTTAATTTTAGATTTGAGTGTACATGTGAAGGTTTGTTACATAGGTACACTCATGTCATGGGGGTTTGTTGTACATATTATTTCATCACCCAGGTATTAAGCCCAGTACCCAATCTTTTCTGCTCCTCTTCCTCCTCTCACCCTCTACCCTCAAGTAGGCCCCAGTGTTTGTAGTTTCCTTCTTTGTGTTCATAAGTTCTTATTATTTAGCTCCCACTTATAAGAGAAAATGTGGGTTTTGGCTTTCTGTTCCTCTGTTAGTTTGCTAAGGATAATAGCCTCCAGCTCCATCCATGTTCTCGCAAAGGGTATGATCTTGTTCTTTTTTATGGCTGCATAGTATTACATGGTGTATAGGTACTACATTTTCTTTATCGAATCTGTCATTGATGGGCATTTAGGTTGATTCCATGTCCTTGCTATTGTGAATAGTGCTGCAGTGAACATTTGCATGCATGTGTCTTTATGGTAAAATCATTTATATTTCTCTGGGTATATACCCAGTAATGGGATTGCTGGGTCGAATGATAATTCTGCCTTTAGCACTTTGAGAAATCACTGTACTGCTTTCCACAATGGTTGAACTAATTTACACTCCCACCAACAGTGTGTAAGTGTTCTCTTCTCTAGGCAACTTTGCCAGAATCTATTAATAATAGCCATTCTAACAGGTGTGAAATAGTATCTCATTGTGGTTTTCATTTGCATTTCTCTAATGAGCAGTGGTATTGAGCCTTTTTTCATGTTTGTTGGCTGCACATATGTCTTCTTTTGAGAAGTGTCTGTTCATGTCCTTTGCCCACTTTTTAATAAGGTTGTTTGTTTTTCTCTTGTAAATTGGTTATGTTCCTTATAGATGCCGGATATTAGACCTTTGTCAGATTCATAGTTTGCAAAAATTTTTGCCCATTCTGTAGGTTGTCTATTTGCTCTGTTGATAGTTTCTTTGGCAGTGCAGGAACTCTTTAGTTAATTAGATTTCATTTGTCACTTTTAAGTTTAATTAGATCTCAGTTGTCAATTTTTGCTTTTGTTGCAATTGTTTTTGGCATCTTTGTCATGAAATCTTTGCCCGTTGCTATGTCCAGGATAGTATTGCCTAGTTTGTCTTCCAGGGTTTTGATAGTTTTGGGTTTTACACTTAAGTCTTGGTTTTTTGAGTCTACATCTTGAGTTGATTTTTGTATATGGTGTAAGGAAGTGGTTCAGCTTCCATCTTCTATGTATGGCTAGCTGGTTATCCCAGCACCATTTATTGAATAGGGAATCCTTTCTCCATTGCTCATCTTTGTCAGCTTTGTCAAAGATCAGGTGGTCGTAGATGTGTGGCCTTATTTCTGGGCTCTCTCTCCTGTTCAATTGGTCTATGTGCCTGTTTTTGTAGCAGTACTATGCTGTTTTGCTTACTGTGGCCTTGTAGTATAGTTTGAAGTCAGGTAACATGATGCCTCCAGCTTTCCCCTTTTTGCTTAGGATTGCCTTGGCCATTTGGGCAGTTTTGGTTCCATATGAATTTTAAAATAGTTTTTTTCTAGTTCTGTGAAGAATGTTATTGGTAGCTTGACACAAATAGCGTTGAATCTGTAAATTGCTTTGGGCAGTTTGGCTATTTTAATAATATTGATTCTTCCTATCCATGAGTATGTGATGTTTTCCCATTTGTTGTGTCTTCTCTGTTTTCCTTCAGCAGTGTTTTGTAATTCTCATTGTAAACATCTATCACCTCCCTGGTTAGCTGTATTCCTAAATATTTTATTACTTTTTTTTACTATAAGTTCTGGAATACATGTGCAGAATGTGCAGGTTTATTACATAGGTATACACGTGCCATGGTGATTTGCTGCACCCATCAACCCGTCATCTATATTAGGTATTTATTCTAATGCTATCCCTCTCTTAGCCCCCTACCCCCTGACAGGCCCCAGTGTGTGATGTTCCCCTCCTTGTGTCCATGTGTTCTCATTGTTCAACTCCCACTTATGAGTGAGAACATGTGGTGTTTGGTTTTCTGTTCCTGTGTTAGTTTGCTGAGAATGATGGTTTCCAGCTTCATCCATGTCCCTGCAATGGACATAAGCTCATCCTTTTTTAGGGCTGCATAGTATTTCATGGTGTATATGTGCCCTATTTTCTTCATCCAGTCTATTATTGATAGGCATTTGGGTTGGTTCCAAGTCTTTGCTATTGTAAATAGTGCTGCAATAAACATACGTGTGCATGTGTCTTTATAGCAGCATGATTTATAATCCTTTGCGTATATACCCAGTAATGGGATTGCTGGGTCAAATGGTATTTCTGGTTCTAGATCCTTGAGGAATGGCCACACTGTCTTCCACAATAGCTGAACTAGTTTACACTCCCACCAACAGTAAAAGCATTCCTGTTTCTCCACATCCTCTCCAGGATCTGTTGTTTCCTGACATTTTAATAATCACCATTCTAAATGGTGTGAGATGGTATCTCATTGAGGTTTTGATTTGCGTTTCTCTAATGACCAGTGTTGATGAGCTTTTTTTCATATGTTTGTTAGCCGCATGAATGTCTTCTTTTGAGAAGTGTCTGTTCATATCCTTTGCCCACTTTTTGATGGGGTTGTTTTTTTCTTGTAAATTTGTTTAACTTCCTTGTAGATTCTGGATATTAGTCCTTTGTCAGATGGATAGATTACAAAAATTTTCTCCCATTCTGTACGTTGCCTATTCACTCTGATGATAGTTTTTTTTGCTGAGCAGAAGCTCTTTAGTTTAATTAGATCCCATTTGTCAATTTTGGCTTTTGTTGCCTTGCTTTTGGTGTTTTACTCATGAAATCTTTGCCCATGCTTATGTCCTGAATGGTATTGCCTAGGTTTTCTTCTAGGGTTTTTATGGTTTTAGGTTTTATGTTTAAGTCTTTAACCCATCTTGAGTTAACTTTTGTATAAGGTGTAAGGAAGGGGTCCAGTTTCAGTTTCCTGCATATGGCTAGCCAGTTTTCCCAACACCATTTATTAAATAGGGAATCCTTTCCCCATTTCTTGTTTTTTCAGGTTTGTCAAAGATCAGATGGTTATAGATGTGTGGCATTATTTCTGAGGCCTCTGTTCTGTTCCATTGATCTATATCTCTGTTTTGGTACCAGTATCATGCTGTTTTGGTTACTGTAGCCTTGTAGTATAGTTTGAAGTCAGGTAGCATGATGCCTCCAGCTTTGTTCTTTTTGCTTAGGATTGTCTTGGCTATATGGGCTCTTTTTTGGTTTCATATGAAATTTAAAGTAGTTTTTTCCAATTCTGTGAAGAAAGTCAATGGTAGCTTAATGGGGATAGCATTGAATCTATAAATTACTTTGGGCAGTATGGCCATTTTCACGATATTGATTCTTTCTATCCATGAGTATGGAATGTTTTTCCATTTGTTTGTGTCCTCTCTTATTTCATTTAGCAGTGGTTTGTAGTTATCCTTGAAGAGGTCCTTCACATCCCTTGTCAGTTGGATTCCCAGATATTTCATTCTCTTTGTAGCAATTGTGAATGGGAGTTCACTCATGATTTGGCTTTCTGTTTGTCTGTTATTGGTGTATAGGAATGCTTTGTGATTTTTGCACATTGATTTTGTATCCTGAGATTTTGCTGAAGCTGCTTATCAGCTTAATGAGATTTCGGGCTGAGACGCTGGGGCTTTCTAAATATACAATCATGTCATCTGCAAATAGAGACAGTTTGACTTCCTCTCTTCCTGTTTGAATACCCTTTATTTTTTTCTCTTGCCTGATTGCCCTGGCCAGAACTTCCAATACTGTGTTGAATAGGAGTTGTGAGAGAGGGCATCCTTGTCTTGTGCTGGTTTTCAAAGGGAATGCTTCCAGCTTTTGCACATTCAGTATGATATTGGCTGCGTGTTTGTCATAAATAGCTCTTATTATTTTGAGATACATTCCATCAATAGCTAGTTTATTGAGAGTTTTTAGCGTGAAAGAGTGTTGAATTTTATGAAAGGCCTTTTCTGCATCTATTGAGATAATGATGTGGTTTTTGTCATTGGTTTTGTTTATGTGATATATTACATTTATTGATTTGCGTATGTTGAACCAGCCTTGCATCCCAGGGATGAAGCCAACTTGAGCATGGTGGATAAGCTTTTTGATGTGCTGCTGGATTTGGTTTGCCAGTATTTTATTGAGGATTTTCACATCGATGTTCATCAGGGATATTGGCCTAAAATTTTCTCTTTTTTGTTGTGTCTCTGCCAGGTTTGGGTATCAGGATAATGCTGGTCTCATAAAATGAGTGAGGAAGAGTTTCAGAAGGCACAGTACCAGCTCCTCTTTGTACCTCTGGTAGAATATGGCTCTGATTCCATCTGGTCCTGGGCTTTTTTTGGTTGGTAGGCTATTAATTACTGCCTCAATTTCAGAACTTGTTATTGGTCTATCAAGGGATTCGACTTCTTCCTGGTTTAGTCTTGGGAGATTGTATGTGTCCAGGAATTTATCCATTTCTTCTAGATTTTCTAGTTTATTTGCATAGAGGTGTTTATAGTATTCTCTGATGGTAGTTTGTATTTCTGTGGGATAAGTGGTGATATGCCTTTTATCATTTTTTGTTGCATCTGTTTGATTCTTCTCTTTTCTTCCTTATTAGTCTGGCTGGTGGTCCATCTATTTTGTTAATCTTTACAAAAAATCAGCTCCTGAATTCATTGATTATTTGAAGGCTTTTTCATGTCTCTATCCCCTTCAGTTCTGATCTGATCTTAGTTATTTCTTGTCTTCTGCTAGATTTTGAATTAGTTTGCTCTTGCTTCTCTAGTTCTTTTAATTGTAATGTTAGGGTGTCAATTTTAGATCTTTCCCACTTTCTCCTGTGGGCATTTAGTGCTGTATATTTTCCTCTACACACTGCTTTAGCTGTGTCCCGGAGATTCTGCTTCATTGTGTCTTTGTTCTCACTGGTTTCAAAGAACTTCTTTATTTCTGCCTTAATTTTGTTATTTACCCAGTAGTCATTCAGGAGCAGGTTGTTCAGTTTCCATGTAGTTGTGCTGTTTTGAGTGAGTTTCTTAATCCTGAGTTCTAATTTGATTGCACTGCTGTCTGAGAGACTGTTTGTTATGATTTCCTTCTTTTGCGTTTGCTGAGGAGTGTGTTACTTCCAATTACGTAGTCAATTTTAGAATAAGTGTGATGTGGTGCTGAGATATATTCTTTTGATTTGGTGTGGAGAGTTCTGTAGATGTCTATTAGGTCCTCTTGGTCTAGAGCTAAGTTGAAGTCCTGAATATCCTTGTTAATTTTCTGCCCCGCTGATCTTTCCAATATTGACAGTGGGGTGTTAAAGTCTCCCACTATTATTGCATTGGAGTGTATGTCTCTTTGTAGGTCTCTAAGAATTTGCTTTATGAATCTAGGTGCTTCTGTATTGGGTGCATATATATTTAGGATAGTTAGCTCTTCTTGTTGTATCAATTCCTTTACAATTATGTAATGTCCTTCTTTGTATTTTGTGATCTTTGTTGGTTTAAAGTCTGTTTTATCAGAGACTAGGATTGCAACCTCTGTGTGTGTCTTTGCACATGAGATGGGTATCCTGAATACAGCACACTGATGGGTCTGGGCTCTTTATCCAATTTGCCAGTCTGTGTCTTTTAATTGGGGCACTTAGCCTGTTTACATTTAAGGTTAATGAGTGAATTTGATCCTGTCATTATGATGCTAGCTGGTTATTTTGCCCATTCATTGATGTAGTTTCTTCATAGTATTGATGGTCTTTACAATTTGGTATGTTATTGCAGTAGCTGGTACCGATTTTTACTTTCCATATTTAGTGCTTCCTTCAGGAGCTCTTGTAGGGCAGGCCTGGTGGTGACAAAATCTCTCAGCATCTGCTTGTCTGTAAAGGATTTTATTTCTCCTTCACTTATGAAGCTTAGTTTGGCTGGTTATGAAATTCTGTGTTGAAAATTCTTTTCTTTGAGAATGTTGAATATTCGCGCCCACTCTCTTCTGGCTTGTTGGGATTTTGCAGAGATATCAGCTGTTAGTCTGATGGGCTTTCCTTTGTGGGTAACCCAACCTTTATCTCTGGCTGCCCTTAACATTTTTTCCTTCATTTCAACCTTGGTGAATCTGATGATTACATGTCTTGGAGTTGGTCTTCTCGAGGAGTATCTTAGTGGTGTTCTCCGTATTTCCTGAATTTGAATGTTGGCCTGTCTTGCTAGGTTGGGGAAGTTCTCCTGGGTATCCCTGAAGAGTGTTTTCCAACTTGGTTCCATTCTCCCCATCACTTTCAGTTACAACAGTCAAACGTAGGTTTGGTTTTTTCGCATAGTCCCATATTTCTTGGAGGCTTTATTCATTTCTTTTAATTATTTTTTCTCTAATCTTGTCTTCACACTTTGTTTCATTAAGTTGATCTTCAGTCTCTGATATCCTTTCTTCTGCTTCATTGATTTGGCTATTGATACTTGTGTATGCTTCACGAAGTTCTCGTGTTGTATTTTTCAGCTCCATCAGGTCATTTATGTTCTTCTCTCAACTGGTTATTCTAGTTAGCAATTCCTCTAACCTTTTTTCAAGGTTCTTAGCTTCCTTGCATTGTGTTAGAACATGCTCCTTTAGCTCAGAGGAGTTTGTTGTTACCCACCTTCTGAAGCCTGCCTCTGTCAATTTGTCAAACTCATTCTCCAACCAGTTTTGTTCCTTTGCTGGCAAGGAGTTGTGATCCTTTGGAGAAGAGGCGTTCTGGGTTTTGGAATTTTGAGGCTTTTTGTGTAGTTTTTTCCTGACCTTCGTGGATTTATGTACCTGTCGTCTTTGTTGTTGGTGACCTTTGGATGGGGTTTTTATGTGGACCTCCTTTTTGTTGATGATGATGCTATTCCTTTCTGTTTGTTAGTTTTCCTTCTCAGTCAGGCCCCTCTGCTGCAGGTCTGCTGGAGTTTGCTGGAGGTCCACTCCAGACCTTCTTTGCCTAGGTATCACCAGCAGAGGCTGCAGAACAGCAAAGATTGCTGTCTGTTCCTTCCTCTGGAAGCTTCATCCCAGAGGGTCATCTGCCAGGTGCCAGCCACAGCTCTCCTGTATGACGTGTCTGTCGACCCCTGCTGGGAGGTGTCTCCCAGTCAGGAGGCATGGGGGTCAGGGACCCACTTGAGGAGGCAGTCTGTCCCTTAGCAGACCTTGAGCACTGTGCTGGGAGATCTGCTTCTCTCTTCAGAGCCAGCAGGCAGGAACTTTTAAGTCTGCTGAAGCTGGGCCCGCAGCCACTCCTTCCCCCAGGTCCTCTATTCCAGAGAGATGGGAGTTTTACCTATAAGCACCTGACTGGGGCTGCTGCCTTTCTTTCAGAGATGACCTTCCCAGAGAGGAGGAATCTAGAGAGGCAGTCTGGCCACAGTGGCTTTGCTGAGCTGTGGTGGGCTCTGCCAATTTTGAACTTCCTGACAGCTTTGTGTACACTGTGAGGGGAAAACTGCCTAATCAAGCCTCAGTAATGGCAGACACCCCTCCCCCCACCACGCTCGCACATCCCAGGTTGACTTCAGACTGTTGTGCTGGCAGCAAGAATTTCAAGCCAGTGGATCTTAGCTTGCCGGGCTCTGTGGGGGTGGGATCCTCTGAGCTAGACCAGTTTGCTCCCTGGCTTCATCCCTCTTTCCAGAGGAGTGAATGGTTCTGTCTCTCTGACATTCCAGGTGCCACTGGGGTATGAAAAAACAAAACAAAACAAAAAAACACCTGCAGCTAGCTTGGTGTCTGCCCAAATGGACGCCCAGTTTTGCGCTTGAAACCCAGGGCCCTGGTGGTGTAGGCACCTGAGGGAATCACCTGGTCTGCAGGTTGTGAAAACCATGGGTAAAGTGTGGTATCTGGGCTGGAATGCACAGTCCCTCACGTCTTCTCTTAGCTAGGGGAGGGAGTTCCCAGACCCCTTGTGCTTTCCAGGTGAGGTGACACCCCACCCTGCTTTGGCTCAACCTCCGTGAGCTGCACCCACTGTTTAACCAGTCCCAGTGAGATGAGCTGGGTATGTCAGTCAAAAATGCAGAAATCACGCACCTTCTGTGTTGATCTTGCCAGGAGTTGCAGACTGGAGCTATTCCTATTCGGCCATCTTGCCAGCCACAGGTATTTTATTCTTTTTGTGGCAATTGTGAATGGGATTGACTTTCTTATTTGACTGTGGTTGGTGTATAGGAATGCTAGCGATTTTTGTACATTGAGTTTGTATCCTGAAACTTTGCTGAAGTTGTTTATCAGCTGAAGGAGCTTTTAGGCCAAGGTATGTTGTGATTATCTTAGAGTTGGCCTTGTTCAACTTTGCTAATCTGATAAGGGTGAAATGATATCTCATTGTAATTTTTATTTGTGTTGTTCAAATGTTACTGAAGTTGAATACCCTTTTGTATGCTTAGTGTCGTTTGCTTTTATTTTCTCATTTCAGAAGGTACCCTTTGCCATTTTTTCTATTATAACCTATTTTTGTTCTTTTAAAAAATTTTTAGTTTATAAGAGCTTATTGTATATTAAATAATATATTCTTTTCTCTTATCATATGTAGCTGAAAATATTTTCCACAGTTTGTCACTTTTTAAAAAATTAGTTTCAGGTGTTGTTTGACTAAATGTAATTTTTAAATTTAGTTTTTTTATATTCAGATTTTCCAGACCTCAAGTTTATGGTTCTTAATTCTTATGACATGTTAGGAATTTCTTACCCTAAGATTTTTAGAAAAATTCAACTAAAGTATATTTTATAGCCTTTGTGGTATTACTTTTTTAAATTACATTTTTGATATACCTGACTTCAATTTTGATATAAAAAGGTAGAATTTCAACTAGGAATGTAGCTTTTGATTTCATTCTATACACAAACTAGTGTTAGTAGGGGTTAAATGTTTCTAATCTTAATCTTTCCCCCAAGTTGATATCTTGTTGACCAAATATCAAATATCTTGTTGACCAAAGATGAAATAATATTTCATCTTTTCCCAAGTGATTTTTATCATATACTGAATTACCACATATATTAAGTTCTACTGCTAGATTATATTTAATGAAATACTCATATTTAATTTAGGAGGCTGTGTCACATATAGAAAAAGTATAGCTTTGAGGCCAGATTCACGTAGGTGTATGAAATCATTTTGAAGAGAACTTATCTTTCTTGAGCGTCCACTATTTGCTAAGTACCTTATATATAACTCTATTATTTCCAAGCTGTCTGACCTTTAGTTAAGTACTTACCATTTCCTTTCTTCTTCACCTGTGTAATTTGAACTGTAAACCTATTCCCTAGGGTTTTTCTGGGTTTCATATGAAATACTGTAAGGCAATTCATGCTTTGCACAATAGTGCAGTTCCATAAAAATGACCATGTAAACTGAAAACATGTAAGGTGGTCTCATTGATTATTGAGAAAAATTATTGTTTTGTGTCTTTTAAAAATTTTGTCAAAATGTCATCACAAACTCTTACTGTTTGTTATAAATGTATAAGGGAATGCAATAAAATTATGAAACTAATATTTACTCATATACTATAATTTAAAACATTAGAAATATTGAAAATTAAAGTGTTTTATATCTTTGTGAAAAATTGTTGTATCGGGAATAGTGTGAATGGTGTTCACCTTGTCTTACAGTAACTTTCAGTATGGATCAAGAATCTTTTCTATACCTTGGTGAGTTGTCATACTCTTTTCCAAGTTTGAATCAGCTTCAGTATCTTATCATTTGCACTGTCAATATTGTGAAATATCTCCAAGAGTTTCTCTAATGTGAAAATTTTCACTAGTGTCATTTCTTCAGGGACCGCCCCATCCTTTTCTTACAATGGCTTTCCTGATTTATGTTGATTAGCTCACCTTCACGAAGTTCCCTCTGGCTTCATAGCTAGAGTCTCTTGATTGATGGCAGTGTCATACTTTCCATTGTCAGATAGTTCTCCTATAGGTCCGTTTATGTTTGATTCTCATTTCACTTTCTGTGTTATTATTTATTGTTTCATTGCTTCTCTTTGTCTTTCTTGGCCAATTCCCTGTTTCAGTTATCATTCATTTATTTCACGCCATACACAAACTAGTGTTAGTTGGAATTAAATATTTCTAATCTTGATTTTTCTCAAAGTTGCCATCTTGTTGATCAAATATCATATATTAAACACTATTTTGTCTTTTCCCAAGTGATTTTTATCATATACTAAATTACCACATATATTAGGCTGTAATTATTGATTGTATTTAATGAAATACTCTAAGAGGCTGTGTCACATATTGAAAAAAATATAACTTTTATAGATATATATCTATTTTCATAAAATGTCATGGATGTGTCACTGAGAGACAAGGGGACAACACAGTTACACATCTTGCCATATGTGTATGAACTGAATAACAGATGATTAGTGACCAATCACTGGCAGACATTGAAAGAAGTGATGAAATAGATCACTAGTCATGATGCACATTGTTATTACATAGTAGATTTGTAGACTGAAGAGCCAGCAGTGAGGTTTGTACTTAATGCAATTATTCACAGTATACAGTGAGAACTGAAATCTGAACTGTGCTCTTGGGGAGCTAGTGTTCTTTAAATAAACTGTGGAATCTGAAATATATGTATATCAGAATTGTGAAAAGTTAAGAACTGGATGCAAAGTATATCCCACAGTCCTTGACACAAAGTAGGTGCTCATAAAAGTTAAGCTTCCTTTTATTTTCCCTTTAGATGACTCTAAACAGGCCTACACAAATTTTAGTGTTAATTGGGGTTAGACATTGTGTCCTTCAGCTACTACTAACCTCTGTATACTCCATCCTATAATCATGGTTTCCCTCCCAGTTTGGGGGTCTAGTTATATCTGACATTTTCAACCATTATTTATAAATATGTGAGTTGTAAAATTAAATGTTCTCCCTCAAAAAATGTTCACAAATCACTTAGGCATTGATAATGAAACAAGTGAGTCTTATCAATGAGAGTAGCTTTAGGTAGGTGACCAAGCAGAAAGTTCATTCAAGGGTTGATGTTTTAAATTTTTACTTCTAATGATGTTGAATTTGAATTATTTATTGGCTCTAGGAGACTAGGATGTTGAATTTATTGTAGAACCTTGAAAAGTGTTGTTACCTCCTTTTGCTAGCACCTTAGTACAGATACAACGTTGTTGCAGTGCCACTTCCTCTCTTAGAGGTCTTCATTGAGTATGTGAAATGACTCCGAAATACCAATTTCAGACATGCCCATTTTAGGTCATAGTTTATCTTTCACAAAGGTAGGCCACCATTTTGTCATTCTTTAGCAGGTGCCAATTGCTGTTAAGCTAAACTTGCTATAAACAATAGTAGTTCTCTGGCATGATGGCTCTTATGGCCATCTGTTAGGGTGGCACTGTGCCCACCCATAGGGTGGTATGCCAGTTTCAACAGGGCACAGGTGCCAGCCAAACATAGGTTTAGAAGGCTAGCCTGCAAGAACTCAGCAAGGAGATCCTCCAAGTGGTTAGTGATGCCAAATTAGACCCACATGCTTCATTACAAGGGATCACATCTGTTGATGCTTGTGGGCATTATATTGTCAATTAAGGCTTTTCTTTCTGTTTCTTTATTCATTCCAACTTTGGAATGGGAATACAGAAAATCAGGAGCAAAATTACTCCTTGGCCAGAAAAATAATCAGTATTTCCCATGTCATCCCCTGATGTCAGTTTTCTGCAGCTCCAAACTTTATTCTAAATTATGTGAAAACGAAAAGACACATGATGCTAGCTTATGATGCTCTATTATTAAAGATGACATTTAGGAAGGAACCAGCTAACTCTATCTCTGATTATCGACAACATTTTAAGAATTTATCTGCTGGAAACAGAGATTTTAATCCTAGTTAAGTGTGTGTCTCATGTATCACCTGTTATTTCTTTATTGAAGGATTATTTTCAACCAAAGACAAGATGGACCACAACGAGTCATTTATTATCCAGTGTTCTCTTTCATGTCTGGGCTGCAGTGCATGGCTTGACTCCAGAATAGTGTTATTACACCTTTGTGTGTTTCAAACTACACTACAGGTTAGGTATATGAGACATAAGGGAAATACAGCTACCTATGCCACATAGAAACACAGAAAGAGTTTTTGGAGATTTAGGAACAGAGGCAGGGCTGAGGTTAGAGAGCTTTCTTGTTGTATAATACAGACCATGGTAGTGTCTTAAATATGGGATGGTGTTTAAAAGTTCACATCAGTCATTTTCATTTCCCCCAAATGTTTATGCACCTAGATTACAGATACATTCATGAAGAATTACTAATACCATAGCTTGTCATGTAAAATAACCTAGAGGACTTTGGCATATATGCTTGACTTTTGTGATTGCTAGCTTAACATGTGTATTTTCCCTCTCTCACTCTTTTCCCTTGATAACACTAACATAAACAGAAATCAAAACTGGGCATTCTGTTCCATCCCAGTGTATTATTTCCTCATGGTACTGAGCGTTCAATCTATCAATCCTATTTATCAGGCAGATTAGAAGTAACCAAAGCAGGATATATCCCACAAAGGCGCAGAAATTATAGCATGGAAACAGCATAAAGGGACGTGGGTGATGGTGGGGGAAGAGGAAAAGAGTAGAGTAGTGAGTGCACAAGCATTGAGGTCACAGAGACCTGGGTTGGAATTCCAGCTCTACTCCTAGCTCCTATTAATACTACCAGTTACTACTAGCAGATGTGTAAGCTTGGGCAAAACATTAAACCTCTCTCATCCTCATTTTTCTCACCTGTAAAATAAAGACAATTATACACACACACATGCACGCACGCACACACACACACACACACACACACACACACCTACTGGCACATAGTGGGCACTCTGCAAATGGTTGTTATTAACAGTATGATCACTATTATTATGGTGTAGAGTCAAGGAAAGGAAGGGGTGGCAGAAGAACAATCTTATTTTGTCAGCGTAATGACTCAGAGGGCCCACCAGGTGCTTCTTCAGAATTATTTTGGAAAGCTAAATGTATTATGATTTCCCAGCATACTCCCCACAGTGGCTGCCCTAAGTGCCATTATTCTCTCCTAGCCCCTAATCCCATCCTAATGCCTTCACCATGCACAGCTGATCATCTTTCCTTTCTGCATAATTAACCTTTCTCTCTTTTAGGATTATATTTAACACATACAAATAAATATACATACATATACATATAATAATTTTGGGGGGGTATCCAGTGCCCTGTGGCATGTGGTTTTCTTTTTTTTATTATTATTATACTTAAGTTCTGGGATACATGTGCAGAACGTGCAGATTTGTTACATAGGTATACATGTGCCATGGTGGTTTGCTGCACCCATCAACCCGTATCTGCATTAGGTATTTCTCCTAATGTTATCCCTCCCCTTGCCCCGGCCCCTTGACAGGCCCTGGTGTGTGATGTTCTCCTCCCTGTGCCCATATGTTCTAATTGTTCAGCTCCCACTTATGAGTGAGAACATGTGGTGTTTGGTTTTCTGTTCCTGTGTTAGTTTGCTGAGAATGATGGTTTCCAGCTTCATCCATGCCCCTGCAAAGGACGTGAACTCATTCTTTTTTATGGCTGCATAGTATTCTATGGTGCATATGTGCCACATTTTCTTTATCCAGTCTATTATTGTATATAATTTTTATATTCAGTATAAAGAAAAGTGTGATGAACATGCATATACCCACCCTGAAGCTTAAGGCTCCAAGATTACAAACATCACTGAAGTTTCCTGTGTGCCACCCCTACCCTCATTTTATGCCTCCTTCATCCTCATGAGGGCAAACACTATTCTGATTTTATCTTTTCTTCTTTTTCATTGTTTTCTGTTATACTTTTATCACATATGTGTCAATACTTAAATAATACATTGTCAGTGCTTTTGAGCATTATATGAATGGTGTCATACTGCCTGTTTTCCCTCTGCAAGTTGCTTTTTTCACTCAACATTATGTTTGTGCAATTCATCCATGTTGATGCATTTTTGCAGTTCATTCATTCTCATATAAATAGTATTTCATAGAATGAATGAAACATAATTTATTCATTCTTCTTTTGATGTCTATCTGGATTGTTTCCCACTTTTTGCTACTAATGAACATTCTTAAGCTTGTCTCTTCATGTACATGTGCAAAAGATTGTTTAGGTATATACCTGGGAGAGAAACTGCTGACATTTAGGGTCTGTTTAACTTCAACTTTTCAAGACAATGTGAAACTTTTTTTAAAAAACTATGTTAATTAATACTTTAACCAGCAGTGAACATAATTCTCTTTGCTTTACGTCCTGACTAGATCTTAGTATCATCAGACTTCAAAATTTTTGCCAATCCAGTGGTATAAAACTATACCCCATTCCTTCTAATCTGTGTTTCCCTTATTACTAATGAGGGTGGGCATCTTTCCATGTTTATTGGCCATTCGTGTTTATTATTCTGTGAAATGCCTGTTAAATGTTTTGCCTGTTTTCCTCCTGACTTGTTAGAAGTGACCCACTTTATCTTAGTATACTTTTTGCCTTAAAGTTGACTTTATCTAATATCAGTAAACAATTTCAGCTTTCTTTGAGGTGGTATCAGCATAATAAAGTTTATCACTTTCTGTTACCTTCAACCTTTCTGTTACCCTGTGTTTTAGGTGAGTCTCTAATAGCTAGCAGGTAAACAGATTTTTAAAAATTCAGATAAACAATCTTTGTCTTTCAACTGGAACATTTAGTTCACTTAATGTAATTAATGACATATTTAAATCTACTGTTCTTATATTTTCAATTAGTCTTGGCTATTTTATTTAATTTTCCTTTCATTAATTGTGGCCTTTTAGAGTGATCACATGTGTTTGTATTCCGTCCCCCTTCCTGTACTGGTTTAGAAGTTATATATGCTTTATTTGTTATTTCAATTATAAATATATATACTTTACTTCTATTATTTTCAGTTATACTATGCACACTTATTAAAGACTAATGGCAAGGAACCACTTTACCCTTCTCCTGGGGAGTACAAAGAGCTTAAGACAGTTTTACTCTATCATCCTTCCTACTTATATTACTATTAAATAATTTTATTTCTGTTTTTTTAAGCCCACCAGATATCATTACTACAGTTTTTAAAAATTGATACATAATACTTGTACATATTTATGGGGTACATGTGATATTTTGATACATGCATACAATGTATAATTATTAAGTCAGGGTAATTGGGATTACTATGGTTTTATACAATCAGTGGTCATTATATTTGCCTACACATTTACTACCACTTTTTTTAATACTTCTTGCATGTCAGACCTTCTATCTGTGACTACAGTCCTTCTGCTTGAAGTATATCTTTTAAAATTTCCTTCAGTGAGGCTCTGTTGGTGACGAATTTTTTGTTTACTTTTCAATATCTTTATTTCCCCTTTGTTCTTATAGTACACTTTTTTCTGAGTATAGGATTTTTTTTTTTTTAGCACATTGAAATTTTTATTCTACTCTCCTCTGGCTTCCATAGTTAGTATTTCTCTGGCTTACTTAAAGGTTTTCTTGTTTTCCTATGATGTCTCTGGATATAGATTTCTCTTTGTTTTTGTTGTTTTCTCTGTTTAGGAATTGTTGTGTTTTTGGAATCTGTGAATTAGAATTTGTTAGTTCTGGAAAATTATCAACCATTATTTCTTCAAATATTGCATCTATTCTTTCCAGTTTTCCCTTCTGGGAGTCTGATTAGACTTATGCTAAACCTTCACATACTGTAATCCATATCTTTTAGCTTCCCTTTCATATTTTTATCTGTGCTCCAATCTAGGTAATTTCCTTAGATACACACTTTAGTTCACCATTTCTGGCTTCAGCTATATGTATTCAATTTGTTGCTTAAGCCATCCATTAAGATTTAATATCAGTGGTTATATTTAAGTTGTTTCTATTTTTAATTCTCAAATATTTATGTTCGTTGTTGATGATCTCTTGTTTTCTGCCCATTTTTGTTTCTTTTATTTCTTTGAAGATCCAGATTATTGTGCATTCTATTTTTTTTTTTTATCAGTAACAGTTAAAATTATTGGTTGGGTGCAGTGGCTCACACTTGTAATCCCAGCACGTGGGGAGGCCTAGGCTGGAGGATCACTTGAGCCCAGGAGTTCAAGACCAGCCTGTGCAACATGGCAAATCCCTGTCTCCACCAAAAAAAAAAAAAAAAACATTGGCCAGGGGCGGGGGAGGGGGTTGGGAGGTGGTGGCACACACCCATAGTCCCAGCTATGGGGAGGAGGGGACTGTTGCTGAGGCCAGAGAATTGCTTGAGCCCAGGAGGTCCAAGCTGCAGTGAGCTGAGATCACTGTACTCCAGCCTGGGCGATAGAGGGAGGCCCTGTCTCAAAACAACAACAGCAACAACAACAACAGCAACAAATACTTAAAATTCTTAAAGGTTTAAATCTGTTCTTTCTTGTTTCTTCTGAGTCTTATTCATGGTAACTTGTTTCCTTATGTGGTTAGTGATTAAACACTTGTTTCCTTATGTGTCGTGTGCTTCTATTTGGCTAAACAATTTGTGGGGCTCTTATAGGTCTGGGTTGAGGATGGTTTTTTCACAGATAATTTTATGTCCTTTTGCTGGCCAAAAGGGATGCTACTATACTGGAATAACTTCTAGGCTTGGTGTTTTTCAACCATGCTGGTTGAGTAAATTTAAATCCCAGTTTCTTCTAAAGGAGATCTCTGGAAACAAATTTTTGGGTTCGGGGTGCAGTAGAGATTCCTACTATTATTATTAATTCATGTCCTTCTGCAGCTGTGGTGAAGAAAAGTTTCCTTGTAGGCTTGCTCTAATGGCTGATAGATTTTGTTTCTGGCCTATTTTTCACTGACAATGTAGCACCTTGAAGAGAGCCAGATGTACCTGATTATCTCAGGTACAGCTTCTTTATTTGCCTAGGCCCATTGATTAGGATTTCATTTCCAACTTCCAAAACTCTACGTTACTGGCATGAATATCTTCACACTGGGTTTTCTTTACTTTTATATTGTTTACTACCCAGTTCTGGTTTCAGCTTGTTCCTCCTTCTTTATCTACCTCCTACCCCAACTTCTGTTTTTCCCTCCCCCACTACCTTCAATTCTTCTAACTTGCTTCTGAGCTCGGCAAGGCATTGTAAAATATATTGTTATAAGTCATCCACAGCATTTAGAATTTTCGAAGTAGTAGGGCTATTTAGAATATCTTGTTCACAATGTTACCAAAACAGTTTTCCTTCTCTTAATTTCTAGTTCTCAAACTGTAGTGTCTTTTTTTCTTGCAAATAACACCTTTTTGTGTGTCCTTGATCTTATCTCTGCCCAACTCCTCCCAAACCTGGTTCTGTTATTTATCCTGTTAGTCTGTTTCATCTTCAACATTTTTCCCTTCTGTATCCAAATACCTCTGGGTATCCTCCCTCCCAAGAAAATCTTCCCACAATCCTAGTAGCTCTCAACCTACTATTTTATCTTTCTGATTACTGTAACTAATCAATCAAATATTATCTTTCTATGGCTCACACCTGTAATCCAAGCACTTACGGAGGCCAAGGTGGGTGGAACACTTGAGATCAGGAGTTTGAGATCAGCCTGGCTAACCTCATCTCTACTAAAAATACAAAAATTAGCTGGGTGTGGTGGCACATGCCTGTAATCCCAGCTACTCTGGAGGCTGAGGCAGGAGAATCGCTTGAACGCAGGAGACAGAGGTTGCAGTGAGCCGAGATCGTGCCACTGCACTCCAGCCTGGGTGACAGAGTGAGACTCCATCTCAAAACAAAACAAAACAAAACAAAACAAGTAAATAAATATTATCTTTCTAATAATCTCCGTAGCTGGCAGCATTCTTTGACACTAACCCCCTTTCTTCTCTGAACCTTGAAACCCTTGGACTTCTCTCTCACTTCATATACAGGCTGTTGCCCAATCCTATATGATAGGGCTTGCTCTGGAACATATTTCATATCCATTTTTTCCTGTCCCAGGACACAGCCCCAGTTAATTATTGCAACCCTCTCTAACCAGTCTCTCCAGCTCAATCCTCACCAAAGCTGCATCTTCAATTCAGTAATATGCTGCCTGGGTTTTCCATTAAAATCACCTGAGGTGCTTTAAAAAATGTTAATACCCAAATCTCATCCCCAAGATTTCTGATTTGATGAATATGGTAGGGGGCTTTGCGCATCAGGCTATTTTTTTTTAAAGCGCCCAGGTGATTCTAATATGCAGCCAAACTTGTGATCTATTGTTCTAACCCAGTGGTTCTCACACTTCAGAGTGCATCTGAAACCTCTGGAGGGTTTATTCAAAGTGAGTGCTGGGCACCACCCCCACAATTTCTAATTCAGTAACTCTGCAGCAGGCCTGAATGTCTCGCAAGCACTCAGGTGAAAATGATGATGATGGACCAGGGACCACAGCTCTAATTCTATAGCCGTAGCTAAACAACAGGTCTCATAATATCACTGCTCTGCTCTAAATCCTTTAAGGGTTCCCTATTAACTACCAAAATAAGTACAAGTCACTCTTTATCTGGCCTTCAAAGCCCTTTACCATCTCTTCCTAGATTCCTAATTCCTGCTATATTTTCTATTACTTTCCCTGTGTACCAATCAAATGGGACTACTGGCTCTTTTTTAAATCCAACTAGTATTATCTCTTGCCTTCATGTATTTGCTCATATTGTTTTGTTTTGAAAAAGCTTTATTGTGTATATTTGAGGTATATGGCATGATGTTTTATATATATAGTATAATGGTTACCATAGGAGAACAAATTAACATATCTATCATCCCATTCTTTCCTCTCTGGCAAGAGCAGCTATAATCTACTCAGGAAAAATCCCAAATACAATACACTATTATTAGCTATAATCCTCATATTGTACATTCGATCTTTCAACTTGTTCATCCTACATGTTTTTTTATTTTGTACCCTTTAACTGACATCTCCCCATTTCTTCCCCCCACCCTGCCACGACCCTCTAGAAAGACTGTTTTATTCTGTCTCTGTATATTTGACATTTTATTTAAAAAAAGATTCCACATATAAGAGATATCATGCAATATGATTTTTCTTTCTGTGTCTGGCTTATTTCATTTAGCATAATGTCCTCCAGATTCAGCCATGTTGTGGCAAATGGCAGGATCTGTTCCTTTTTTAAGGCCAAATAATATTTCATTACACACACACACACGCACACACACACACACAGTTCCTTTACCCATTCATCCATTGATGGACATCTAAACTGTTTCCATATCTTGCCTATCACGAATAATGTTGCAATGGACATGGGAGTGTAGATATCTTATATTAAGTGGTGATTTCCTCTCTTTTGAGTATATGCCCAGAAGAGGGATTGCTGGCAATTGATGCTGATAATTGATTATGGTGATTACCATAATCATATGGTAATTCTGTTTTTAATTTCTTTAGGAACCTCTGTAATATTTTTATAATGGCTGAACCAATCTACATTCCCACCACCAGGGTACAAGGGTTTCTTTTTCTCCACACCCTCAGCAACCCTTGTTATCTCTTATCTTTTTGATAATAGCTATACTAACAGGTGGGGAGTGGTATCTCATAGTGATTTTGGTTTGCATTTTCCTGATAATTAGTGATGTTAAGCACTATTTACTCATATTGTTATCCTGGCTGGTGCTTATGTGTTCACCTGTCAAAATTCTATCTATCCTTCAAGGTTTATCTCACATACCTCCCTCAATGATATTTCCTTTTTCTCAGTCCCCAGCTGCCAACATATACTCACACTCACTCACTCATTAACTCACTTATTTATTCAGTATCACAACAGGGTCTCCCCAAAATCTTTCTACTATCACAGGCTGCCCAAATGATGCACATTATGTGTATGAAAGTATTTATGCGTAACCACTTCCACAATTTATCCAACTAAATTTTAAATATCTTGAAGGGAAGGAATGTACTATATTATTAATACCTTATGTCCTTGCTATTCAAAGTGTGATCCAAGGCCAAACAGCATTGACATCACCTGGGTGCTCAATAACGATGTAAAAATCTCGGGTCCCACCCCAGAACTTTTGAATTAGAATCTACATTTAAAGGATGTGCAGGTGATTTGTATGCACATTAAATCTTGAGAAGCAGTCTGTAGTACCTAGAACAATGCTTGGCAAATACTAAGTACAGTTATGTGCCGCAGAATGACATTTTGGACAATAATGGACAATATATATGACAGTGGCCCCATAAGATTATAATACTGTATTTTACTGTATCTTTTCTATGTTTGAATATGATTAAATAAACATTTATTATACTGTTACAGTTGCCTACAGTATTCAGGACAGTACCTGCTGTACAGCTTTGTAGCCTGGGTGTATAGTAGGCTACACCATCTAGGTTTGCATAAATGCACTCTAGGATGTTTGCACAATGGTGAAATCACTTAAAGATACATTTTTCAGCCGGGCGTGGTGGCTCACGCCTGTAATCCCAGCACTTTGGGAGGCCGAGGTGGGTGGATCACCTGAGGTCGGGAGTTCAAGACCAGCCTGACCAACATGGAGAAACCCCGTCTCTACTAAAAATACGAAAAAATTAGCTGGGCATGGTGGCACATGCCTGTAATCTCAGCTACTTGGGAGGCTGAGGCAGGAGAATCGCTTGAATGCAGGAGGCGGAGGTTGCAGTGAGCCAAGATCGCGCCATTGCACTCCAGCCTGGGCAACAAAAGCAAAACTCTGCCTAAAAAAAAAAAAAAAAAAAAAAAGATACGTTTTTCAGAACGTGGCCCATCAAGTGACACATGATCATACGTGACGAATATATGTTGACCTGAATCATTTAGAATAGGAAATACAGCAGAATAGATCTATATTTTTTTCTGACCTTCCTCAGGGATACAGCTCATCAAATTGCATCCTGTATCATTGTATGGTAAACAATAGGATTCACTGAGTCAAGACTGAATCAGAAAACAAGAGTAGGTACACAGAGATGATATCAGAAAGTAGGAACACTTCTGTGGAAGAATTTGTAATCTAACTCAGCAGACTAGACAGACTCACTGAGAAGATAATCTCAGTTTGGAGTGACTAGATAACAACCTTGTTGTAGAACATTTCTGCTGAAATGCAAAGTCCCCGCCACCTGTGGGGCAGCAGCACGGTGAGGACTGCTCAGTTCACAAGAATTTCTCTCTCTCCTTATGGAGTTTTGGGTTCCTTTATTCTTGAAAATTTAGACATTTTAGTTTGAATCCTAGGAGAGAAAGACTGGTCAGGAGGAGTATTGCCTAGTGCTGTTAGTCACTTCAATGTAAGCGACCACCTTGAATTAGTGCATAGGTCAGTGAATCATGATTATCTGGCAGACATTTTATTATCCTATACTTGATGGTATATTCTGTGTATATAGTCCATTCCCACTTTCACTGACAGGAATTAAATGATCATTTATCAATCAGAATTTTAAAATATTTATATCACACTTCATTCTGCAGAGGATTTAAGGCCATTTACAACATTTATATATACATGAATCAGATATGGGGGAAATATAAATCAAAATTTTAAAATATTAAGATTATAGAAAGAACACTTGTACCTAGATAAAAAAAGATCAACAGAATTGTCGTAGTTGAATTTCAAATTTGCATCTGAGCTCCCTGGAAGCTAAAGTGAAAAAGGGAGGCATCAGTTCTACCAGTTGTTTTTGCAAACTCGAATAATGAAAAGTGCCTTTTAAAGGGAAAAATAAACTACTACAAAACTTATCTGTTAGCCTACTTTTACTATACTGTTATCATACTATGAAAAAAATAAAAGTGAACACAAACTTCTCATGTCTATGGTCTTAAACCACTATAAAACTGAATATATATATTATATATTATATATATAACATATATATCTATATAAAGCAAAACTACAAAACCAATGACATCCAAAATAATTACATAAATTTAATGGACAGATGATGATGTGCTGAAACTAAATTTTGAATGTTGGGCCAAGTAGAGAAAAGATGTATTATCATCCTTTGTTTTCTGCTTGTTTGTGGACTTGATCTTTCAGTTTTCTGCATGATGGACCATCATTTGGGTCATCATTGTTATCATGGTCATTATTTTTCTTCTTTAACAAGGAATTCCTTTTTTAACCACCCAGCCATTTTGTGTTAGGCAAGGAAATTTAACAGTGCATTCAAAAATCTACGATTTACCAAAAATAGAATTTAAATTAAAGTTATTCACTGCATATTTTTTACAACTCTTACAGTGAATGAATTTAGAGAGTGGATGGAGTACATATTCTCCAAATATGCCGCACTATGTGGCATGGCATAATGCTGAAAAGCCAGGGTTTGAAGTTTCAGGAGTAGGGTTGAATCCTGCCTCTAATATATATAAACAGTGCAACTTTGGGGAAATTACTTAACTTTTCTGGTCCTCTGTTTCATCATCCGTAAAATGGAGGTAATGATAATACCCTATTATTAAGACTGTTGAAAAGAATGAATGAGATAACGCATGTAACTGGAGTCTTTGAACCCCTCCAGTGGTCCATTCGCAGAAAGGGGAAACCTGCGCAGCCCTGTGGGAAATCGAGTAAGGCGTCAGCCCATATTACTATTCTCTAACCATCACTTCTTGCAGTTGGGCTTCCAATAAGCACAGAATAGCAGATAGCTTGAGATTGTCCACTCAGAGGAAGCCTGGAACCAAGGATTTCTATGTTGCTAGTTGAGGGCAGATTCATATGCTTTAGGGATCTAACCAAAACCTTGTTTTCTTATGTGAAATTGGGTACCTGCCTTCAAAATTGTAGATATTTTACCTCCTTGTATAGTATCTACAGGCAGAGACAGATTTTTCCCTTAGGAAGTAGTTAGGAAGTTTCCCTTAGGAAGTACTTCAAGTGAATAAGTTTTTAGGATTAAGTCATGGAAGTTGTATCTCATGAGGCTCTTCCCAAACTAGGGCACAATTTCCTATTAAAATGAAACCAATATTTTGCAGATTAACCATGCACACCAAACCTGAAACCTCCTTTCCCCTATCCCTTATTTCAAACCTATTCCCAACTCTTATAGACTCCACCTACAATATATTCTGAATCCAACAATTTCTCAGCCCTGCTGCTACCACTGTAGGCCAAATCCCCATTGCCTCTGACCTAGCTGCTCTCTGCCCTCCACTGTAGCCTCATTCTAATCCATTATTTACAAATCAGCCAGAGTATCCTCTAGAAATGTAAGCCTGATCATGTTATTCCCTTCTTCCTGCCCAACAGCCTCTGCAGGTTCCTTACTGCACTTAGGATAAGGGCTAACGTCCTTTATGACACACAAGACCCTTCATGGCCTGGTCTCTGCCAACCTGTAGTGGACATTGTTGATTTGGAGCAGCTCAGTATTCATTCTTTCTTCCTAACTACATTCCACTTTTCTTTTAGGAAATAATTTCTTTCCCATTGGATATAGTCTGGGGGTACCATCAGACAGGCACTCTGGCAAGCTCATATTGAAAACATGACCATTAGGATGCTCCAGGAACTGGAGCAGAGGGACAAAGAGGCAGAAATTGGTTAAAGTTGATTCATCCAAGTGGGTAGCACCCAGACCTGGCAATTTGTATGCTGATACTCTTCCTGGACTTCCTACTCCCTAGCTCTTTGAAGCTTTCTAAATCCTGTTCATTTGAAAACTTTTCCATCAATCCTTTAAGCTCCCAATATCCTTCCCCAAACTCTTTCTCCTCTGTCATTTGTGTCACTTTTCTGCTTTCTCACTCTGATCCAGTTATATTGCTTGTATTAGTCTGTTCTCATCCTACTATGAAGAATACCGAGACTGGGTAATTTATAAAGAAAAGAGGTTTAATTGACTCACAGTTCTGCATGGCTGAGGAGGCCTCAGGAAACTTACAATCATGAGAGAAGGGGAAAAGGCACATCTTACATGGTGGCAGGCAAGAGAAAGCATGTGTGAAAGCAGTAAAAACTACCATCTATAAAACCATCAGATCTTGTGAGAATTCATTCACTATCCTGAGAACAGCATGGGGGAAACTGTCCCCATAATCCAATCACTTCCCTCCCTCCATATGTGGGGATTACAATTCAAGATGAGATTTGGGTGGGGACACAGAGCCAAACCATATCAATATGCTACATTACCTTTGCTCAGAATCTTCTTTCCCCACCTACTTTAGTCAGGTACTCACTCTCAAGATCTCAGCTCAAAGTTATTTCCTTATGATGCCTTCTCTAATTTCCCTCATTAGTTCAAATCCTTCTATTGGAGGTCTTGTGGAACTCTGCTTTTCCTCTATGTAGCTCTTAATGCAGCTGTTATTTTACTGAGTTGTGTGAAACTTTGTTTCTCTTGCTCCTAGAATGCTAATTCCAAGAAGGCAGACATTGTATTCATTTTGTTTACTGATGCACCCTTGGTAGTGGGGCAGTGCCTACCATATACAAGGCTCCCAATAAATATTCATTAAATAGATGAAAGCAAAATTTGTGTGGAAACTTAAGCCAAAATATGATACTTCTAAAACAATTCATGCTTGTTGGCAGTATAGCCATAGGAAAACACAGTCAGGCTTTTCTATAGCCAGGGGTACCTTAGTGGAAAAAATTAAGACATACTGAAATAGTTATGACCCACCTCAACAAGACAAATGCTTGGAGATTATGCCTGCAGAAGTCATATTTCTTCATTCATTCATTTACTCATTCCCTTATTTATTATCTATTCATCCATGTAGTCAACAAAAATGTGTTTAGAACTCAATTACTGGGGCTCCAAAGATGAATAATGAGATCAGATAAGTTTTGAGTATTAAATATATGTTTTTGTTATAAATATAACCAGTTAATATAGAGAAAATATAAGTTAACTAGTTATTTGATGTAGAAATGGATATGCAGATAACTGATATTTTTTTCCTAAGATAATTGCCCTCATACAGTCATCAAAATAATGTTCATTGGGTTACTGTTTTTATTTTCACTTTTAAGATGACCTTCCTAATTATTTTCCCAATATCATGGCTCTTTATCTCAGTATTAGCAGAGACATTTCCATCTTTCATTGCCTGATATCCCCAAGTGTCTCCAACTAGATTGTGGAAAATTGTGAAGGTTTTTACCATGTTCATGCTACATAACTAATTTTCATTGGCCGTGTTTCTTAAAAAAAAACAACAACACACATACTACATATTTTAAGAGAGGAGATAAGTAGGGCATCAAGTAAAATAACAACAAGATAAAGTTCTGTACTCCAAAAAGACTGGAAATTACTCATGTTATCTTTTAAGAGTCAGCTTCCGTCTATGATTTTTCTAGTCTCTCTCTCTCTCTCCCTCCCTCCCTTCCTCCCACCTTCTCCGTCTCTCATAGGGTTTTAAAAATGTTCCAGCCCAACTCTGTCCATACACAATGAACATGTTACTCTAAATTCAATAATATTTCAGTTTTTAAAAAAGCATAAGTGATTGCTTCTTTGTTGTTAATCACTTGCCCTACTTCATTCATTCATTATACTCAGAGGCTCTGAGATTAAGCCCCCAGGCTGGAGAGCTTCATATGAATCCTTTCTTTTTTATCTATTCCAAGTTAGATTAAGTCTAGGTCCTGTTTAATGAGGTGCCACTGCTGGGTTTTCATGCAGAAAGAATTCCTCATCCTCAGTGGTATGTATATACCAAATAAATTATCTTTTATTTCTTGAATCTCTGACTACTGTTTCCTGTATGAAAGACTGTGATTATGAGCTCCCTGGGATCTGGGCAGCTGGATTTCTTTGATATGGATTTTTTTTCCTTTTCATCAAAGCCCTATCTTGTTTTTTTATTATATTTAGGGTGTGTGAGATTATGAAGAGTTTTCTAGACAGCACCAAGTGCCATGCCATGATGAATTGAGTCAAGTTATTGAGTTAGGACTCCCCATGCTCCAGTCAATTTATATTCTTTGCTATAATCTGTTTATAAATGAGCAAAACTACTTTATGTTTCTGCCACAAATTTTATTGTGTGTGTGTGGTCACGTGTGTTTGTGTGTGTTTTGGTGGGAGGAATTGTTAATGTTTTTATTTTTCATGCATGGTTGTGCACACAAATTCAATAATTTAATTTCCCCTTAAATACTGCCTTTTCCCAAACATCCAGTTTCCAGATTAAAAAGATGCATATGTAGGAGTGTTTGCAGTGTGCACTACATTCCTTGAAGACTAGTCTCACAAGGCTCTCTCATCACAACTAAGAGTTGTCATCCTGGCACTACTAAAGTGTTCACTGCTGCTGCTGAGATAATGGTACTGCTTCCCCATGGGCCTGCTTGGATAGACTGGGACTCAGCAGCCCCATTGTAAGGTTAGGAAATAGGGAAGTGAAGAAGACAAAAAAAAAAAAAAAAAAAAAAAAACAGAACAAAAGGGTGGGTGGTGGAGATAGAAGGGAGAAGAAGTTCCCATGGAAGGCAATAAGACATCAGTACTGCCAGCACATTACCCCCAGTGGCACCATTCCCAGCCCACTGTAGACAATCTGGATCCACAAGTCTGCTTTTTGGGACAAATTAATGTGTTTGGTAAGAACTCACTAGTAATGAGGCCAGTGTCTTGGGTAATGTTATCATACGGTCCACTTGGCTTTGTATAGAGGAAAAATAGTTTCCACACACTCTTACTGCTGCTAATTACCAACAAAGAAAACCAAGACAGAGAGTAAATGACAGAGTACAGATTTCTACCAATAACCACAAATCAAATGTTGCAGCAGGTTATATATAATTACAGCCTATCCTTACAAAATCAATTATAAAAGAACAGGTGGATTTTACCAAGCTTAATATTCTGCTAATTTAGAGCTCTGTAGCAACACCATGCCAGAGCAGTGAATCTCAAACTTTTTCATACCATGCAGCAACAAGAATGCCTATCCAAACTCCTTGAATAACCACCTGAGTCTGTTCATGATTGGAAGCTACAGATCTGGGGGCTCCAGCTGTCCCAGGTGTCACCCAACCAATATGAGAACTGAAGGAATGAATATAGGGCCACCACTGTATCCCACTAGTTAGATGATCTCTGTTCTAGACATTGTCAGCAAAATGGGATTCTACCACTTCATTTTAAAGTCAACTTTGATGGAATTACTCTAATAAGCACGTTTATCGATTTAAACTCGTGGATATGTATGCACGTGTGTGTGTGTGTATTTCTGTGAAAGCATTTCTATTTTTTTTTTTTGTTAAATCATTTCTCTTTCAACTTTATATTTCCAAGACTGAGTCATAAGGCTTATTGCCCCAAGGGAGGAGAGGACAAAACCTGCCCCAAACAAAGAGGTTGTTGATCAGCTGTAAGTCTTAAAAATTGACTATTTTGAGACCATAGAAAGACCATTGTCTTGAAAAACCAACTCTGTTGACAGATAAAATTATTTGCTATTTTTTTTATTTCTCATTTAACATATGACAAACTGGGCATAACTGCCTAGATCATGGAGGTTTACTATATTCTTAAAATAGAGAAAACTCAGGAAGTGAGAAAAAATGTTGCAACAGTTTTTTCTGTTCCTAGTTAGTAAGGGAAAAAAGAGAGAAGAGGGAAGGAGAAGGAAGAATTCACATGCTGGAATGTTTCTTGTCTCTGCTCTTGATATACTTTGGATTGGCCTTGGGACTCTTGCAAAGGCCCGCACAGGACCACATCCAGCATGCTTCAAAAGTAATAATAATACGGGAGAGCAAAGTAAGGAAGCTGGCCATGTGTGCTGAAGGCAGTGATCAAGTATCCCCATGGACTGGATAAACTGGAAGATTCAACATATCCTGATGAGGGAGTGAGGAGGGGCTGAAAATGCCTGTAGTTGGAACAAAATTGTCTCTATGAATGAGGACTTCCAATCTGAAGAAAAGTGATTAAGACTATGGACCCTAGTGCTGAGTGTCAGCTGGTTGCCTTGAAAGGTCAGATGGAACTCACTGTACCTTAGATGTCACTAGTCCAGGGGGCAGAATACAGCACGGAAATCTTCCCTTAGCCATGGTCTCACTTTCTATGGTTTAACTTAGCCACCACCTACCACAGTCTAAAAATATTACAATATTTTGAGAGAGAGAAACCACATTCATATAACTTTTATTACAGTATATTATTGTAATTGTTCTACTTTATTATTAGTTATTGTTGTTAATCTCTTAGTGTGCCTAATTTATAAATGAAATGTTATCTTAGGTGTATATGCATAAAATGTATTATGTATTGGATTTTATACTATCTGCAGTTTCAGGCATCAACTGGGGGTCATGTAACATAACCCCAGCAGATAAACGGGAACTATCATAGCTGTTCTGTTACAGACACTAGCTAGGATCTAGGAAACATCATGTGGACTCAGAGACACTATCTCCTCTGCCACCTTAGAGCAGATTCTAAGGTGGCCTTCTATGATTCCCAGCTGCTGGTGGTCACAACCTTGTGTCATCTCCTCTAGTTGATTATGGGCCGTACCTGTGACTTGCTTTCAACCAATAGAATGTGCCAAAGGGGATGGGATGTTTATTCCCATGATCACATTATGTCATATGTCAAATATGAAGGGATCTCACCCCTGTGATTATGTTATATTATACAACACTCTGTCTTGCTAGCAAACTGTCTCAAGAGTCTCTTATTTTCTGTTGCTGGCTTTGAAGAAGCAAGCTGTCATGAACCCTACTGCCACAGAGAAATGAATTAATGTCAACAACCTGAGTGACCTTAAAAGTGGATCTTTCCCCAGTGGAACCTACAGATTAGAACCCAGTCTTGCTCAGTACCCTCATTTACAGCCTTGTGAGACCCTGAGCAGAAGGCCAAGTTAAGCTGTGCCCAGCTCTCTGATCCACAGAAACTTTAATACATATGTGTTGTTTTAAGCCACAAAGGTTGTGATAATTTGTTATGCAGCATAGAAAACAAATATACCTAAGATCACATAAGCCTCGGCCCCCTTGTATACCTGCAGACCACCTTTTGTGTGTGTGTGTGTGTGTGTGTGTGTGACTGAGACTGAGTCTCGCCCTGTTGCCCAGGCTGGAGTGCAGTGGCTGGATCTCTGCTCATTGCAAGCTCCGACTCCCGGGTTCACGCCATTCTCCTGCCTCAGTCTTCTGAGTAGCTGGGATTACAGGCACCCGCCACAACGCCCAGCTAATTTTTTTTGTATTTTTAGTAGAGACGGGGTTTCACTGTGTTAGCCAGGATGGTCTCGATCTCCTGACCTCGTGATCTGCCCACCTCGGCCCCCCAAAGTGCTGGGATTACAGGCGTGAGCCACCATGCCCAGCTAATACCTGCAGACCACCTTGAAGAAGAGAAGGAGAGGAGGAGAAACTCTGAAAAAGAAAATATTTATCCAACAGAGACTGAATTGAAAAAAGACCATTAAAAGCAGAAGACATTGAATTGGACCGGGTTTACTCAACTGCAAGACATTTTTCCTAATATATCCAAGAGTGTGGGGGTTGCCAAGATCATGTGGATGTTTTGATAAACTATAGAGAAATAAAGTACTTTTTGTATGTCTGAGTCTAGTGAGAGTAGATTAGTGACACACACACATACCTGCATACACAAATGCTTCAGACACACTATCATGGTTATCTTGAAATTTATGTTTGGAGTCATTTTTAGGAGTTTCAATTCTTCTTGGATCCAGAGCATTCATGTCTATGATACCTCTTTACTTTAACCTGATGTTAAATCGAGATCAACTTGTGAACATTGAGGAGAACAAAATACATTAATGAGCCCAATAAAGATCCTATTTCTTTTCTTTCTTTTTTTTTTTTCCCCCTGAGGTAGAGTTTTCCCCGTTACCCAGGCTGGAATGCAGTGGCATGCAATCTCAGCTCACTGCAACCTCTGCCTCTGGGGTTCAAGCAATTATCCTGCCTCAGCCTCCCAAGTAGCTGGGATTACAGGTATGCGACACTACACCTGGCTAATTTTCTTTTTTAGTAGAGACGGGGTTTCACCATGTGGGTCAGGCTGGTCTTGAACTCCTGACCTCAAATGATGCACCGCCTCGGCCTCCCAAAGTCCTGGGATTATAGGTGTGAGCCACTGCACCCAGCCCAATCCTGTTTCTTTGAACACAGTTTAATAAAATGATTAAAGCCTAGTATCTATGACTTCTGTTTGTGGGATTTGGACTGCTCAATATAATGAGCCTTCATTTGGGAAACTGTATCTTCATCTGTAAGAAACTTTAAGATATGGAGGAAGCATTAAAATGGCCCAGTTGATTAATTATACTTGGATGGAGTTCAGAATTGTTTATGGCAATGCATCTGGGAAACAGTAGCCACTGGCAGAGTTCAGGTGTCCTTTGGCAGCCACACAACTTGTGTTGACAGTGTGAAATGAAAGGTTTGCATTCTGACAGGGAAACTGGCATAGATCACAGGCACCATCCAGGATATTGTTCACTTGAAGTTCCCTGAGTGGACTCGAATCTCTCCAAAAAGAGATGCACTAATGGAGATTGTTAGATTCAATCTAACAATCTTGCCTCTAACATTTTGTTAGAGGCAAAATGATGGTTGGCACAGTATTTGTCTTTCCTACCCAGCTGTGCCGGAGCCAATCATTCCTAAGTAGCTGCTCCCCCATCACTTCATAGCAGAGGAGTTCCCTTGTTGGGTATCAGATACTTTGCTTCCCTGATCCCTTATTCAGTGTGGGCAGGACCCATTGAATTTCCAACCATTTGGTACATGAAGAAAGATTCATCTCTACATTCCTCAAATGAGGACCCAGGACTCCTGTGAGTCCTGGGCTAAGAAATGCCTCTGGGCAAGAATAGGCCAGAAGGAAATAAAAGGATATATTGTTTCCCTTCCAGAAATAGACATGAGGATGGGTGTAGAGTTCATCTGTCTTTAGGAGTGAGGTCTTGGCAGTGGTCACACCAGCAGCTGGCCACTCCAAGGGGTTGGCAAGCTACAGGTGCAGCCCAGGGCTTTAAGTACAACAATGCCTACAGCGCAAGGAGAGAGGAGAAATCAAACTGCTGGTAGTGTTGTGAGGTTCTTCCTCTTCTAGTTCATTTTCAGCAAAATTAAATGATCAACTGCTCATTTGATTTTTCTCACAAATGCATAAACCACTAACAAAGAAGTTATGGAACACAATAGATATGCACTGAGTTCACTGAGTTATGCTAATTTGCTCAAAAAATTGTGCCTTTTGAAAGAGAAAATAATCATTCTTAGGAAAGTATGGAATAACGTCCTTTAAAAAATGTAAATCTATTTTTAAATATAAAGGTTTAAGTTGAGTAGAGTGGGCATGGAGATAGGGAAAAGGGAGAGAATTATTTATGTCCATGAGTTCGTGTGTGTGACTGTTTTCTTGAAACAGACACGGTGGTTTGGCTACTGCCCCATCCATATATTGTACTTCCTAGAGCTTAGGCAGTCTACTTTTTCAAGAGGAATAGCAAAGAGTTTGCATTCCTCTACATCTGGGTACTATATTGGGGGCACTGAGCAGGAGGCCTTCTTCCCACTGACTTCTTTAGAGAAAAGAACAGTAACATTTCAGCTCCATAGTGGGCTGTTATCAAAAGTTTTGAACCATAATCTTGTAATTGCTATTAATGTTGCATTAAAAGATTATTTAATGAAGGAGATCATGCCAGGAACAAGCATTATACTAACTCCAAGCAGCCTGCCTTCCACATACCTAGAAAAATTCCCTACTATAGTGGAAAGTGAAGATGAGCACTGCTTGCCAGTTCTAAATAATAGGCTTCACACTAGAATTATTAAGACCTGTTGCTTTTGTCATGCGCTCGCACACATACACACACACACCCCCTCATAGACAGAAATACAAAATTTATACCAGTGGCTCACAACAAGTCGAACAGAAGTTTCTAGTTTCAACTGCAGTATTTAATCCGAGATAGTGGGGTAAGAACTTTATATAGAGAAACTCTATGGAGTCGGCCTTCAAGTATGTTTTATGTAGAAAAAGATTTCCTTCGCCCATCTCTCCCCAGTTTCTAGGTACTCTTTTCTTTTGCAGCCAGGTTTTCAGAGGCTTGCATCTAAATCTGGAGGAAAAGCCATGTTTGGACTGAGAAACTGGGTGGCAAAGCAGAAGAATTACCTGATTGCAAACTAGTATAGGTATTTCTTTGGACAAAAATTAGGTTCTGCATGGCGCAATATGGCCTTTTAGGACACACATCTGGTTGGTGTATTTTACAACCCTTGTTTTGGAAAGCTACTTTAATCTTCACCTGTGTGGAGAAGCAAAACTGAGACTAAGACACAAAATTTCTGTACAGCAAACCAGAGTTTGGCTTCTGTAAGCAAGTCCCCCAAACACCAAGAGCTTGTCTGTAGTTACCAAAGAAAAGGAACTATCCTTTATTGAATTTTTGTCATGCTCTAGGCTTTGAGATCAATGCCACATACATATCTAACTAGGGCAAGGTTTCCCAACCTCATAATTATTGACATTTGGGACTGGAAAACTCGAGGGGCTGTAGTGTGCCTTTTAGGATGTTTAGCATCATCCCTGACCTTCACTCACTGGATGCCAGTAGCACCACCCTCCCCTCAGTAATAACAACCAAAAATGTCTGTAGACATTGCTCAATGTCCCCTGGTGAGGAGCATATTTGCCACCAGTTGAGACCCACTGCTTTAGTGTGATTCTCAAATCCTATGTATTAGGTGCTATCATTATTCCCATTTAACAGATGGGGGAACCTGAGGCACTGAGAGGTAGTGGCTCACCCAGGATCATATGAGTAATGTGTGTCAGATCTTCCAGCTTCTTCTCTTCTGTGCTGTCTCCAGCCTATTAGGTGATGAGAACAGCAGAGTGGATGATATGGTTGGGCTCTGTGTCACCACCCAAATCTCACCTTGTAGCTCCCATAATTTCCCACATATTGTGAGAGGGACCCAGTGACAGATAATTAAATCGTGGGGGCGGGTCTTTCCCATGCTGTTCTCGTGATAGTGAATGGGTCTCACGAGATCTGATAGTTTTTAAAACAGGAATTTCCCTGCACAACCTCTCTTCTCTTCTCTGCCACCATGAGAGACATGCCTTTTGCCTTCTGCCATGATTGTAAGGCTTCCCCAGCTATGTGGAACTGTAAGTCCAATTAAACCTTTCCTTTGTAAATTGTCCAGTCTCGGGTATGTCTTTAACAGAAACATGAAAACAGACTAATACAGTAAATTGGTACCAGTAGAGTGGGGTGTTGCTGAAAAGATACCTGAAAATGTGGAAATGACTTTAGAACTGGGTAACGGGCAGAGGTTGGAACAGTTTGGAGGGCTCAGAAGAAGACAGGAAAATGTGGGAAAGTTTGGAATTCCCTAAAGACTTGTTGAATGGCTTTGACCAAAATACTGATAGTTACTATGGATGATAAAGTCCAGGTTGAGGTGGTCTCAGATGGAAATGAGGAACTTGTTGGGAACTGGAGCAAAGGTGACTCTTGTTATGTTTTAGCAAAGAGACTGGTGTCATTTTGCACCTGCCCTAGAGATTTGTGGAACTTTGAACTTGAGAAAGATGATTTAGGGTATCTGGCAAAACAAATTTCTAAGCAGAAAAGCATTCAAGAAGCGACTTGGGTGCTGTTAAAGGCATTCAGTTTTATAAGGGAAGTGGAGCATAAAAGTTCAGAGAATAAGCAGCCTGACAATGCAATAGAAAAGAAAATCCATCCCATTTTCTGAGAAGAAATTCAAGCCAGCTGCAGAAATTTGCATAAGTAACAAGGAGCCGAATGTTAATCCCCAAGACAATGGGGAAAATGTCTCCAGGGCATGTCAGAGACCTTTGCTGCAGACCCTCCCATCACAGGCCTGGAGGTTTAGGAAGAAAAAATGGTTTCCTGGGCTGGGCCCAGGGTCCCTCTGCTCTGTGCCCTGCATCCTGGCTGCTCCAGCTGTGACTAATAGGGGCAAAGGTACAGTTCGGGCTGTTGCTTCAGAAGGTGGAAGCCCTAAGCCTTGGCAGCTTCCACATGGTGTTGAGCCTGCAGGTGCAACCTTTCTTTTGGAAATTGTCTAGTCTCAGGTATATCTTTATCAGCAGTGTGAAAACAGATTAATACAGTGGGCCTGACCATCAGTTTGGGGCCATCTAGGAAGTAGGTTACTTCACATGTTGACACCTGAGTTTCTGTCCAAGCTTTAAAGGAAGCAGCACTAGAATTGTGGCTGGAAGCCTGAGGACCTACCCCAGAATCCTTTGCTTCACACTCAGCAGTGACCATTATCATCATCATCATCACAGGCATGGAAGAGATTTCAGGTTTTGAAGATTATCTCTTTTCTAGAGCTAGGCCTCATTATTTTTCTGGATGTCTGGGTTTCAACTACAGCCAAATAGAAAGAAAAGGAGTGAAACACCAGGAAGATTGGGTTCTGATCTTGTGTAACTTTGGACAAATCCTTGCCCTTCTCTGTACCTCATTTGGACATGTGTGCAAGGAGAAGATTAGACCTTATTATCTTAAAAGGCCATTTTAGCTCCAACATCTTATAAGAGTGCTTAGCCAATAATAACTGTAACTTGTATTAGGTGCCCTTGGGACTCAGCATTGCTGGCTTAATGGCTATGAATTTGGTAAATGGTTTGGAGAAGGCTTATTGAAAGCATCTCAGAAATACCTTCCTTCTGCAGACTTAGGAGGACCTAGGCACAGACTATTTCTGAGGGAGAATACAGAGAGAGGAAAATTCCTTGTCACTGCTTGTTTTTCTACATTTTAAAAACCACTGCCACCAACCTGGGGAAATGCCACTGATTTGGCATCTTGAAAAGAGTATAAAGACTTTTGCTCACAGTGCTATGGCTTTTATTAGATTTCTGGGGAAAGAACAGCAAAGCATTCCTTATTATATATCTTCAGGTCAGAATTGTATTGCTTTTGGCCAAAGGCCATTGCAAGACTTATAAAGCAAAGGGTAGATTCAATGTGATTTTTAGAAGAAATTGTAAAGATCAGAACAGAACTAAGTTAGAATAAGTCTCTGAGTGTAAGAATTGTCAACATTATAGCATTTTTTCCTAAAAGGAATAATCATTCTTTGCTGTTTGAACTAGGGTCTACAATAGCTTATGCTTCAGTATTTGAATAATTCAATGCAAATAGACACTTGAAATATATGTCTGCAAAATTCCATAAGTAGTTAAAATTAGCCCCCAAACTTTTGAGCTATATTCAGAAACAGATGACTTTGTGTACAGCCATGGACTTAGCCCACATATACGTGTTTCCCAAACTAGGAGATTCTGGCTGGTTTTGCCTTCAATCATGAAAGTCAGCATGCCTTGGAAATAGAGTGCTATAAAGGACTGGTTCTCCACCTTCACTGCACATTTGAAACACCTGGGAGAGCTTTAGAAGATACTGTTGCAAAGGTCCCACTACCCAGGATTCTTACTCAATTGGCCTGGCATGTGGCTTGGGAATTTGGGGTTTTTAAAAGTCCTGCAGCCGAATGAGCAGGTGAAGTTAAGAACTACTCTGTAAAGGCTTTTCTGGGAGATAAGTTTTTCCAAGTGATTCCTTTTTACCATCCCACAACTATCTGGGAAATTATATGTGGGAATGAAAACAGTTTGGGGCATGCAATAAGTACTCAGTCAGTGTGTGCTCAATATGAATCTGAATCTGGAAGAAATATGCCTTTAACATAGCCAGGCCATCAAATGGAGTGTCTGATCAAATATAGTTTTCCATATTTTTTTTTGCCTCCACTTCTCACCTCAACTCCGGGTCTATACATCCAGTTGTCCCATGAACATCACTTACATGTCCCATGAGGACCTCACTTCCCATACACCTAGGCGTGGACTTGTGCTTGTCTTTCACAAAACCTGTTTCTCTTCCTCGGTTCTCCATACTGGCAGTGAAAGACACCCATCTAAACAGACACATAACTCATCTCCCTTCTCCTCTCTCTTCTCCACATCCACTCATGTATAGCCTTTTAAATTCTACATTAGAAATTTCTTTTTAATATGCCTCCTCCCTCCTTTTCTCTTTTTTTCTCCATCATCATCATCACTACTTTAATATAAGGACCTCTCATCCCTTATTGCCTTCCAGAGGCTCAGGACATTTCAATGCTGGCTGCTAAATAGAATCATCTGGGGGATCTTTGAAAACATCCTGATGTCTGAGATCACCTTCAGATACTGGTTTCAAATGTTCTGGGATGGGTCAGCATATAGACTATTAAAAAGTAAGCTCCCTGCTTTATAATATGTGGCTGAAGGTAAGGATCTCTGCATCTTATAGACTTCTCTTAATAACTTCCTGCCTCCAAATGTGTTACCTGCTACCTGCTGACATAATCTTACGAAATTCCTGTTTAAACCCTTCGGTTGTTCCCTGTAACCTCTATGGTAAAGCCCAGAGTCCTTTGCAAGGCATTGGTGGTCCTTGGAGATCTGATCCCAGCTGATTTCTGTGCTCCATCCCTTACCATGTCCCTTTTGCATATTACTTCATCGGCTCACATCCCTGGAGTTTGTTCACACTGCTCCCTCCCCTGAGTGCCTTTTCCTCCTTCTCTGCCCAGCAATAATTCATCTGGATCCTTGTCTTCTGGGATCCCCAAAGTACACTGTTTAATCTTTGTTCTAGCACTGATCACATTGTAGACTAGTCAAAATTTCTTAAGTGTTTGTTTCTCTACCTCACTCTGCTTCAAATGGATTTTTATCTCTTTGAGGACAGGGACCATGTCATATTCATCTTGTATCCCTACTGCGTGGGTCACTATGCATTGTAAAGATTCCATAAAGTGATTAAACCAATAGGCCAGTGCCTAGTTCAACCCTGTACATCAAAAGGAATAATAGTGACACAATACAAATTATTTATGAAATTTGTTCTCCCCATTATGAGGCTGAGCCCAACATAAATTTGTTATCTAGTTCTCAGGGGGAAAAAAATGACAGTTTCTTTAGGTATTTTATTATGATCTCACAAATACAGATTCTGATGTGGGTCCAAAATGACCACATTAATGTTTGCAAGGTACTGGAGAGGAGAGGGTGAGGGTAAATATAAGAGTGCTTTTAGAAAACTCTTTTGTAATGTTTCCAGGTTTGCACTCTGTTCATTATCCCAGCCCCATTCCTTTATTCAGATAGAATTTGGGTCACTGAATTACAGTATGGAAGAATTTTAGAGGAAGATCGATTAATTGGCCCCTTTTGGTGCAAGAGAACTTCAGTCTGGCTCCTATGGCTTTAGTAACTTTGGCCTTTACTATCTTAGCATGTCATTTCCAGGAAAGTGCTTAGTTAAAATAAATACCTAGCTATTTATATACCCAGTATCAATCAATTGACTGACAATATGGAGCCCATCAAATTGTCATTTGTCCCTCTCCCAATCATCAATTTTTTTGGATAATTAATGTTTCATGATAATTCCTTAAGTGAATTATTCTATGCAGATATATATTTGGGCTCCTGGGTGAGTATTTTTGTATGTATTTATATTATACCTCATTTCACAAAGAAATTAAGGTAACTTGTAAGAGGACAAAAAATTACATAAAAATTAAGAAAAAATTCCAGGGTTATAATGGTTATAAGTTTTAATAAAATATTGGCAACCACAGGGATAGAGGTTTCTAGAGTCACTTGAGGGAGGAAAAATACTGCACAAGATAGCTTTTGAAATTTTGATATTAGATTGTTATCTTGGATTTTATGGAACAAAAGTAAGGCATGTATTTTATAAAATATTTACTATAAAGGAAAAAGTTTCATGACTGCTTATACTGTACTTTATTGATTTTATGTTAAAAATGTAAACAAAGATTATCAGCAGTATTTATTACAAATATTTCTAGGACTCCGTTATCAAGTAACAAACTGGAACATTATCCAATAATACCTCGGCAGGACAGACCAGAGCCCAGGATTGCCTTACTTTTTAAAAATGACAGAGAATGGGAGGAGAACACAAGTATACTAGGAGAAAAGTCACCAGGGACAGCCAACACAGTAAATAAACAGAATAATAATAGCAGGCCAAAAACTTCATTTATTACTTGTACACAGCAGCAATTTAGAATTTGTGCAGAGATAATGAAATGCCCTATAATCTGATTTCCAGATTAAGTGTGTCATTAAGATAAAAGTTGAATAGAAGCAGGACTAAGGTATGCCCTTGCTTCACTCGTGGTCAAAGAACTGGCAATTCCTACCTTTATTTCATCTGGGGTGCTGGTGAGAACCTGTTGAAGCAGAACTAAGAGACGCCTATCAGTGATGATGAAAGGCTATTTGTCCAGAGCTGATTTCTTGTGACAGAGCCAGAGGCTGCAGCAAAATCTACAAATGCAGCAGGGTAGTGTTTAATAGGGCTTCATATACTTTGTTGTACAAAATAATAAAGACGTTTTATTATGTGTAAAATTCTTGTGCACTGAGAGCAAGTCATGCTAAACTAAACTTAATGCCTTAACCATCTATTTAAAAAGAGTTTTCAAAGTCTGTTATTAGACTCATTTGATCAGGAGATTGTTATAGATGTAATACATCTGGTTTTCTGCAGTGTTTGGTATTTACTCATTCAACAAATATTTGTCAAATAGCTGCTATCTGCTACTCCATGCCAGGCACTTCTCTAGGCACTGGGGAAACAGCAGTGGACAAAACAGTTAAAAACCCATGTTTCTTGGAGCTGACATTCTAGTGAGAAAGAGAGAAAACAATCAAGTAAATAATATAATGTATCTGCTGATGTCAGTGCTGGGGGTTAGAGAATACTTGGCCAGTGGGGCCTGAGATGGGATGGGGGATATTATTTAATATAAGATAATCAGGGCAGGCCTCTCTAATAAAGTGACTATGAGCAGAAACTTGAAGGAAGAAAGGGAGAAAGTCATGTGGCTATCTGGGTAGAGTATCCCAGATGGAAGGAACAGCAAATGCAAAGGTCCCAGAGTACAAATGTTAGTGTTTGAAATGTGGCAAGGAGGCCAGCAGGACTACAGCTGATCGTGCCAGGAAGAGAGTGAAAGGAGAGAGGAGGAAAGAACAATGGCAGGAGATGAGAGGAAGGGACACATAATGTTGCTCAGTCGTAGTGAAGACCTTGGGGTTTACTGGGAGCAGAATGGGATGTCATGGTCTCCTCTGGCATCTTGAAGATGGAGAAATGAAAACTGAATAGAAGTACAGGTAAGTGAATTCCTGGCTGATGAAGCCACTACATGATGGTTAATGGATCAATGTAACAATGGAGCGAGGTCTATCATGGAGTTCTGCACTTGGCTGTACTATCATATGCAATTCCTTTGACTTGGGTAAGTAATCATGATTATATTAATAATAGCTAATACTTATCTAGCACTTACTGCAAGCCAAGCACAGTTCCAATTGTTTTACATGTACTCCCTCATGTAATTCGCACAACAGCTTTATGATTAAGTGTTATTATAATCATCACTGATAAAGCTATGGAAACACTAAGATGCAAAATAAAGTGCCCTGCCTGGGTCACAAGGCTAGCATGATGTTGACCTGGTTCCAGAGTCTGTCCTCACAATCATTATACCACACTCTCAACATAGAACACATACATGGTCACCAAATTTTCAGATAAAACAAAGCTGCCATAAATGATAATATGTTTGCTGACAGAAGCAGGGTTCATAGGAGACACATTTTTCTGTGGCAATCTAGAACATGAACACACACACACACACACACAGACAAGACTTATATAGCAGTATTCACTTTTACTATGTGAGATGTACTGTATCTTTTCTTTTTCTAATTTTAATTTTTTTAAATAAGACATGACAACCAAACAAATTTTACATATCAATAACAGGTCCCAGCCCACAGTTTGAAAAACAGTTACCTACAACAATGTATTAGTGAAACCTAGTCCTCCCAGAATACAAGGTATCACTTGCTTTTATCACCCAACCCACCTATATACATATGTATACCCCCTGTCCAGATATTCTCTGGTAGTTGTACTCTCTAACTGAATAAAGAAGAGCCTTATGAATGGGCTGTGGGGAAAATGGTATTCTGGCTATATTAAAAAGTCGATCCATAGAGTAGAGGGACAAGCACCCAGTTTTTTCATTAGGGAGATCTCACATAACTGAACCAATGGGCAGATAGCCGGAAGGCAAGTTCTATGTCCAGCTGTATAGCATAGACTAGAGCATGGAATACATTGTCCACTGACGTGTCAATGACTTTGTGGTTGCACTTGACAGAAATTCCCCCATTATTTTGGAAATAGGTTTGTCATCAGCCCTAGTGTTCTGTGAGTTTCATTTTTTCTTGAGTGTCTCTATACATATTTTAAGAGAAAAACTGCATCAAGAGCTGATAATCTTAACTATGATGTGGTAGATAGTTTTTGCTAAAATTCAAATCTTATTATTGAATGGTAGGAAAGAGAAATTTTATTTTATAGTCCCCTTCCTTCATGTCTTTTTTTTTTCTTTTTAGCATAACACACTATCATTTGGGTCCTGGTCATTTATTGTCACTATTTTTCATTTATGACAGGGAACTAGATCTTAGATGATCATTGATTTATTTTGATGAAACAGTAAATTTCATATCCCTAAACACAACATTGAAATATAAAAATACCAATTAGGCCAGGTGCCGTGGCTCATGCCTGTAATCCCAGCACTTTGAGAGGCTGAGGCGGGTGGATCACGAGGTCAGGAGATTGAGACCATTCTGGTTAACATGGTGAAAACCTGTCTCTGTGAAAATACAAAAATTAACTGAGTGTGGTGGCATGTGCCTGTATTCCCAGCTACTTGGGAGGCTGAGGAAGTAGAATTGCTTGAACCAGGGAGTGGGAGGTTGCAGTGAGCTGAGATTGCACCACAGCACTCTAGCCTGGCAACAGAGTAAGACTCCATCTCAAAAAAAAAAAGAGAAATTCATCTTTACATATTTAAACTACCATTAATGTAATGACTTGGTAAGTACATCGTTTTGCAATATAAGTTGGTCTGTCTGCTATGCCACAGGCTCTTGAGAGCTTGCCATGCCTATAGAACAAAGGCCGCATGTCATCCTGGTCCTCTTACCTGTCTTCCCCTCTTTGAATGACTCTCTTTTCTCTTGGTCTTTCATAGCATTTGCCCTTTACTTGGTACCAAAGCTCTTGTATAAAAATGCAAGTTCTGAAAGTTATATTAGCATTTAGTTACAAGGTGGCCACTAGATGAAAGTGATACTTTTGTAATAATAAATGAAAATATAAAACTAAATAATTTTTATAAAACTTCAAGATCCCTGAAAATTTGTCATTTGGTTACAGTTTGAGAAACATTGAGTTACACAATTGATATATTTCTAATGAAAGATGCTACTATTTATTCAAAGAAAATAAAGTATTTTATGGTGGGAAATGTTAAGTTTATCCTATGGCTTTCCAGGGTGAAAACAGCAAAAACAAGGCTGATGTTACATAGTTCTTTCTCATAACAATATGAGCACACCAAAAGTGACTTTGATGGAGCAAAGGCAATGTGGTTCAAGCAGGCACCATTCTGGTGGCCAGGCTTAATCCCAGGGAAGAGTGTAAAGAAGCTAGTAAGGTGGCTAGTGGACTACAGGTCCTTCAGCTTGGTGTCTGGTGTGGCACTGTAAAGCACGGACTGGAGAGTCACAGATCTGGATTTCAATCCTGGCTCCACATCCTATGCTGATTTCTGTTATTTTCTCATTAGCCTGAGATATTTAAAATATTTCTAATTGGCAGCAGTGTGGCCGTAAACACAAGAGCCAGCATGGGCACTAAAATCACAAAGCAGTGCCCAGTTATAGGGGGTCATCCAGATGGTTTCTAAAATTCTTACACTGATATTAATATTTTAGATCTTCTATCAAAGTTAAAATCCACAATTTAAAACATTGTTATGTAACTACAGAACCTCGAGAATATAGCGGTGGACCTTAGCTTAGGAAAGTGGGTTAAGGGAAGTCCCAACATTCTGTAGTAAACCTTAAGTCAGATTAGACCTTGCCTTATTTGAGGATGAAGTAAGTGAGCACAAGATCTAAGAAAACAGTATATCTAAACAGGACTGAGAGAGAATGTACCTTACAGCCTGTCTGCTCACACTGCAATATGCATGATAATCCCGGTGTATCGTGTAAAATGCAAATTGCCATTCTGCAAGACCAGGCTGGCCTAAGATCATTCATTTCTAACTAAGCTTCCAGGTTATGCCATGCTATTGGTCTGCAGACCACTCTTTGAGTAGGAAGGGATTAGAACTCTGGTTCTCAAATTTGGCTACATATTTGAATCCCATGGAAAGATTTAAAAAATACTTACGACTTGGGCCCATCTTCTGAGATTCTGATCTAATTGACATGGAGCCTGAGCTAGGCATCATGGTTTGTAAAAGCTCTCAGGGTGATTTTTATTATGCAGTCAAGTATGAGAAGCACTGCCTTAGAGAAAGCACCCAGAAGTAGGTGAATAGAGGGGTGGCAAGAGGTCTAGAAATCATTCCACATAAGAGACAGCTGAAAAAAAACCAGGTTATTTAGCCCAGATTAAGAGAAATATGTGTGTGCATGTTTGTATATAAGGTCTCTGTGTTCTTATATTTGATGGCAGATAAGTAGACTGAGTCTGATTGTTGCAGAGGATACAGCTAGGGCTGAAGGATGAAAGCTGCAGATTAACTTGATTTCAGCTTTTCACTTTAGCACAAGTTTGTGCTTTCTGACCTATTGGGCTGTGCAGTAAAGGAACAATCTCTGACAGAGTAGTGAGTTCCCCACCTGTCAAAGTGTACATGCAGAAGCTAAGTGCTGGTCTGCTGGCTGGGTTTCAAAAGGCTCTGTATTAGTCCATTCTCACACTGCTATAAAGAACTACCTGAGACTGGGAAATTTATAAAGAAAAGAGGTTTAATTGACTCAGTTCTACATGGCTGGGGAGGCAGGCCTCAGGAAAATTCCAATCATGGCGGAGGGCGAAGAGAAAGCAAGCACATCTTTACATGTCGGAGCACGACAGGGGCGGGGAGTGAGGGGCTCCTCCTCCAACACGTGGGGATTACAATTCAAGATGAGATTTGGGGGGGACACAGAGCCAAACCATATCAGGCTCACTTCAAAGGCTGGGGGTTTGAGCTATCTGACCTCAAATTTTCCTCCAGAGGGGCATGGCTCTCAGAAGCCCCCTGATTGGACCCCAGTGTCTGCCCTAACCATGTCAGGTTGTGATTCTGGAAGTTACTTTATTCTTCAAAAGTTTGAGCAACTGGAGAATAGATATAGCCAAAGAGACCTCATTATATGACTAGGGCTTTAATTATAAGATGACTTTTTTCCTTTTAAATTTGAATAGTACATCATTTTTATGCAGTTGATTAAATAATAAACCTACCTTCTCACCCTTATTTGTGATTGCATTCATAAGCCATGAATAATTAGAAATAATATTTGAAACAAAGGCCTTCTGGGCTTATCTCATGAAAAAAATAATTAAACCATAATGAAATTTCGTAAGAATAATCAGCCTCCCTACCCCCATTCCCAAAGACCCCCCCCCACACACACACACTATATTTAATATTTCTCAAAACCAGGAGAATTAGTGTGGGTTGTTTGTTCTTCCATGTGTCTCAACATAGTGCTGTGTCTGTGTGTGTGCATGTATGTTTGTAGTCTTTGGGTGATGTTGTTTATCTCTGTTAGATTTGCCCTCATTTTGTGTTGACCAAGTGGTCAAATCTCAGACCTCTCAACAGAGGCAGTGTGGGGAAAGCAAATGGGCTTGGGAGTCAGAACAGGGGTCAATCCTGGAGCTGCCATTCCCTAGCTGCCCCATGATCTTGGGCAAAGTGCTCTAAGTCATGATAATAATGCCTTCCGTATAGAGCTGTGGCCATGATCGCTGAGATAACACCTTTTAAGTGTCTAGTGCAGAGCAGTGCTGGGCACATTTAGGGGCTCAACAAAGGGCAACTATTACTGATATACTGCCAGTATGATTTATAAGCCCCTGACTCCCAGGCACTTCATACATATAAATGAGTAGTATGTAATCGTGAATGGGCAGCTGACATTCCCCAAAATGGCAGCTGTTTTGTGTTTGCTGATCCAGAATGCCTGAAAAGTGATTTACCTAAAGACAATGCAATTTTTGGAAAAATGTGGAGAATTAACAAATCCAGATATCTGAGATTCTCTGCCACCACTCAGTCCCTTCTAGCTCCTACTGTTGCAGACGGTAAAAATGATACTAATGATGACCTGCGCAGCAGCAGCTGTGGAGATGACATTTCTTGAGCTCTTACCACATGTCAGGTACTGCTCAAAGCTTTCCATGCATTGGCTCTTTAATATGAAGTAACTATTGTTGACTCCGTTTTACAGATGAAGAAAATGAGGCTCAATGAGATTGGGAAGTTGCCCGGGACTACACAACTGATACGTACATGAAAGTATGGGTTCACAATCCCTTGTCTGCAATTCTGAAATCCAATATGGATTAGAAACTGAATTTCTTTTTGCAAGTTTCCAGCAAACTTCTTTGATGTCCTAACTCCTTCTGAACAGACTGTATAGCTATTTGCAGCCTATTTATTCTACTTAATCTGACCATTCATCTGCTTCAAGTCAGAAAAATTACTGTCTTGATTCCAGGGTGCTACTCCTGACTCCACTAGTGGTGTTACATCACATACAGTTACATACATTGGATTGCATTTGTAAGACCTAAACAATTCTGATTTTTGAAACATTAGGCACCAAGTGTTTTGGGTGAGGAATCACAACCCTGCTGTTGAAAATATCCGTATTTAAGTCACATGTGCATTGATTAACCATTTGTGAGTTCGACTGGGAGGCTCACCATGGAAGGGATTGACTTACTAATGGACTTCTGCAACACAGCCCTTCTCTAAGCTTCTGCCTATGAAACCCAAGGAAGAGAAATTGTCAGAGCCCTGCCCTCTGTGATATGCTGGTGCTATTTGGGGGAAGCGCCCAGAAGGATACAAGGCTAAGGACAAGGAAACCTAACTTGAGAACAGCTGCAAACAACACAATCTAATTTCCATAATTAACGTTAAATGAGACATTTGGGAAAGGTGAGAAGCATAGTTCCATTCCCCAGCTCCTTGAAGTACTTTCACATTTCTTTCTCTTTTGCAGCCATGGTTGGTGGAGAAGCTCAGTGGTGTGTGAAAAAGGAGGCCCCAGAGCTGTCTTTCTTTATCCCAGGGCCACAGCCGTTCCTCAGCTCATAAACAGCTGAGTCTTGGGGATTCTTCAATGCCTCTGCTTGGACTAGGCACTAGGAAAATTTGCTGCTGTAAGTTGCCACAACCTGACCACAGATATCCTATATTTATCCTTCTGTTGCACAACTTCAAAGGTAAGTGTTTGTTTGAAATAGACTTTTTAAGGCAAAGGGAAGGCAGGACATAGAAGAGGGGCAGCACAGAAAAGACGTGAGCAGAAATATCTTCCTGATGATTGATCAATCCCCCAAACGCAGATGGAATTCTGTATTTTCCCACCACAGGTGGTATTGCCCACCAAAATATTGGTTTTATTTTGGTTTTTCCTCTTATTTTCTGATGCAATTTGGCATGACTCACTTTGTGTTTCAGATGACAGGATGCAGAGAACTTAACAACTTTTGGGAAAATACAATAAAATCAGAATGAAAATTGAATATGATTTCTTGTGGTGCTCAACCAAGAACCAATATCCTTAGTCCATTCTGGTACATTTTTTTTCTAACTTTTTAAAACATAAAAATAACTAACTTGTATTTGTGCTGACCATGTGCCAGGCACAGTACTTGGCATTTTATTAATTTATGCCACACAACCACCTCATGTGGTGAGGCAGTAATTTTTTATTTTTTAAAAACTTTTAGGTTCAGGAGTACATGTGAAGGTTTGTTACATAGGTAAATTCATGTCATGGGGGTTTGTTGTACATATTATTTCATCACCCAGGTATTAAGACCAGTACTCAATAGTTTTCCACTCCTCTCCCTCCTCCCACCCTTCACCCTCAAGTAGACCCCAGTGTGTTTCGTTCCACTCTTTGTGTCCCTGAGTTCTCATCATTTAGTTCCCACATATAAGTGAGAACATGTGGTGTTTGGTTTTCTGTTCCTGCGTTAGTTTGCTAAGGATAATAGCCTCCAGATCCATCCATGTTCTTGCAAAAGACATGATCTAGGTCTTTTTCATGGCCTGAGACAGTATTTTAAAAAACAGATTTTTTGAGGCATAATTCACTTACCATAAGATCCACCCATTTAAAGTCTACAATTCAATGGTTTTTATTGTATTTACAGATATGTGCAATGCTCACTGCAATGAATTTTAAAGTAATCCATCACTCCAAAAAGAAACCCCATACCCATTAGCAGTCATTCCCTATTCCTTCTCCCCTCCGCCCCTGGAAACCTCTTGTCTATTTTCTGTATTTATGGATTTGCCTTTTCTGGGCATTTCATATAAATGGAATCATACAATATATGGCTATTTCTGAGTGGCTTCTTTTACTTAGCATCGTGTTTTGGAGGTTTTCCATATTGTTGCATGGATCAGTACTTCATTGTTTTTAAGACTCAATAATATTCCATTGTGTTGGTAGATTTCATATTGTTTATCTACCCATCCATTGAAGGACATTTGGATTCTTTCCAGTTTGGAGCTATTATCAATAATATTGCCATAAACATTCGTATACAAGTTTTTGTGTAAACATATGTCTTTATTTCTTTTTGGTATAGACCTAGGAGTGGAAGAGACAGTATATTTATTGTCTTCATTTTACAGGAGAAGGAACATAACCACTGAGATCATATGTCTCTATTTCATCAGAAAGTCAAGGCATTCAGTCAGCTGATCTAGTTGAGCATAGTGGCTTTAAAGTCACACTGATGTGGGTTCAAATTCTGGCTTTGCCATTTAATCACTGTGTGACCTTTGGTAAGTCAGTTAATCTCCATGAAGCTTGGTTTTCTTTTCTGTGGAATGGCAGTGAAAACAATAGTAGCTATATCATGAGTCACTGTTGTTGTGAAGATTAAAGGAAATATTACATGTGATGTGCTGAGCATAAGACTTGCGTAGCACATAGTGTTGAGAAGGTTTTAGCTGCTATTATTATTAGCCTCTCTTGAGGCACCTAGAACATTACTGATAAAGCCTAGTTCAAAGTGATATTAACGATGAGCTCTGTGGTGTATGAGTTGTCATTGAGTCCAGAAAAGGGTGAGAGTCTTCAGAAATAATTGCAGAAACTAAAGTAAGCATCTTCTAAGCTTAGAGACTGACATTTGGAAAGACATGCATGACTCAGAGTCAGGCTGACCCAGGGGCAGAACAGCCCACGACTAAACTGTCTGGAAGCACCACTCCAGATGGATTTTGTGGGCATGAACAGGGCCAGGAAGCCAACTCTATAGCCATCATAAAGGTTTCCTCCCAGCAAACCAGTGTTTCAGGAGGTCCAGACACATTGGTGAGGTTTCTCTTACATATTTCATAGGAGTGAAGTTGTGTAGTGCAATGACTAATGGTAGGAACCCTCACACAAGACCACCTGCATTTAACCCTGCTTTACCACTTACTCGCTGTGGGAGGTTGGGCTAGTGATTTTATCTGTGCCTCAATTTCCTCATCTGTGAAGTAACTAATAATAGCCCCTACCTCACAAGGCTGTTATGAGAATTAAATGAGTCCATATACGTAAGATAGTAGGAACAGTACCTGGCACAGTGTAAGTCCTATACAGGTTCAATGTTGCTGTTATTACTATTGTTCTCTTGTCTTGTAGCTGAGGGTCTTTCCAAGGGCCTGTTGGCCCAGAGAAATGATGCTTATGTGGGTTGCTTCTTATTTCTATTACTGTTGCATAACAAGTGATGCCAAAACATAGTGACTTAAAATAACAACCATTTCATTAGACTCATTTGCTCCCTGTGGCATCAATTAATGTCATTCAGTAATATTCAACTTGTATATGGGCTAGTATGAAGAGTTCAAGATACCTTTATTCCTATATCTGGTGGCTCCTGGGGATGACTCAAAGATCAGGACTACCAGCAGAGGACTTTCACCTGGCCTGTCCTTGTGGCTTGGGCTTCCTTACCCCATGGCAGACTCAGGGTAGTCAGCCTCCTTCCGTGGAAATTCAGGGCTCCTAATGCAAATGCCCCAGTGGATGGGCAGAAGCTGCATGGCATTCTATGACTTAGCATTGGAAGTCTTGCAGTGTCACTTCTGCCACAGAGCTTGTAAGTAATTAAGCCAGGATTTGAACCTAGGTTTTTTTGTCAGCAGAGTTTGTATTTGGAATGAGTCTTTCTCCTTACTCTAGGGAAAAATGGGATGTGTAGAAAGATGTCTCATTGGTATGGTACAAAGCTAACTGCATATGGCAATTTTCACTGAAATTATTCATTTGGTTTCCTCCCATGGTCACTTTATTACAAATAAATACAGCTGATGTCTCCACAGCATGTGATATGATTCTGGTAGAAGGGAAAGGAAATAAAAGGAAATTCCTTTTTCTCAAAGACAATCAGGTTTATTCTTACTCCCAGGGAACTCGTAGTTTTCACTTAACTCAAAAAGAAAAAAAGGAAAAGTACTAACCAAGAGCCAACTTGAGGAAGCAGCAGTTGGGAGCCATGAAGACATTTCTCTGAATTACCAAGTGTTGTGTGTAGGGGGAAAATGGATTTATTGAAATGCAAAAATATACAGTACACGTTATGCTGAAAATTGCCTATGTTGTAATTTAAATTTAAGGATGCTATAAAAAAATCAAATGTGGAGTAGGCCCACTTTCTCTATATTCAGATTGAGTCTGCCCTTATTACAATAATTACAGTACTATGCAATCATTATTTAAAGGGATCAATGATTTTAATGTGACTGATGTCATATGTAGCACAGTCATTGGAAAATATTATGCTTGTGAATGAAACAAGGCCAGGAACTATTGAAATTCAGATATAGGCAGCTTTCTTTGTTTCATTAAGATGGCCTTGTCGGATAACATGGAAAAATGACAATTCATATCATCTGTTCCACTCTCTTAGTGCTTTCAGTTATGAATGTGAGCTTTACCAAGCCCTCAAGAAGAAGAGAGCTGAGAGTTTAAGGTTATTGTATTTTCTTAGGTTATGGTTCAAGAGAAATTCTCAGTAGATTCAGAATCAGGGTATATGTATTTAGTACCTTTCCTGTCCCTGGCACCATGCTAGGCATTTTTACCTCACGTTTGCTTAATTAATCTTCCTAACAAACTGTTGGTGATCAGTATCCTTAGCTCTGGTTTTATAGTTGAGGCAACTGAGACTCAGAGCACCTTTTGGAGGGAGGGATACTGTGGCTTGTGCCCTGACCAAATTTATCTCTATCACTCTCATTCTACCCTTTCCCCATTTTCAACTACTTCAGAATTCTCAGTTCTTCAGTGCACTCTGTTTATTTTCAGTTCTCAGCTTTAGATCTGTGGTTTCCTCTGCCTGGAAGGCTGTTCCCATCTTGCGGAGATCCTTTTAAGTTTCCATTCAAAATGACTATTGTCAAAGCCCTTCTCTGGTTCCTCAGATGGAGTTAGGCCTATCCTCTACCTGCTTCCAGAAAGCTCATGCTCCATATTCATTCCCAGTCCTTTGCAGACATGTAAGTATTAAAGTATCTGAGTGACTCTTTAGATGTTAGTTTGTTTCCTGCATTAGCATTATTACTGTAATAAGGCAGGGGGTTTTGTTTACCTTGTGCTTCACCACACCCTTGTACCTAGTGCATTTCCTGGCACACAGTAAGTTCTCAATAAACATAAATTGACAGGCTGATCCAGAGAAACTATTGACTTGCCCATAATCACACAACTGGTTTCTGCAACAGGGAAGAGCAATGAGCAAATTCATGATTCATCCTCCCATTTATACTCTAGCAAACAAGCTGATAGTTTTAGGATTAGGTTCTGCTTGATTAGAAGTATGAATGTAAATAGCATTGGCTGAGTTACATTTTCTGCATGAGAAATTGAAATAAAGTTTACCTTTTAAAGTTATTCATGGCAGATTAGTACAGTGGTCTGGAGCACAGTTTTTGGAGCCAAGCTGTCTTGGTTTGAATCAAGCGATATGTGACCTCAGACAAGTTACTTAAACCTCACTGTACCTTACTTTCCTCATCTGTAAACTGGGGACAATAATAATAGTATCTGTCTCATAGAAAAGTTGGAAGGATGAAGTGATTTAATACAAGTAAAATGCTTAGAAACTTGCCTGGCACATGGTAAGTGCTGTGTAACTTCTGTTTGTAATGCATAGTATCCACCAGAAAAATCAAGTCCACCTAGAACCTCAGAATGTGATCTTATTTGGAAATAGGGTTTTTTGCTGATGTAGTTAGTTAAGAACCTCGAGATGAAATCATCCTGGATTTAGGATAAGCCTTGCATTCAATGGCTGGTGTTCTTATAAGAAGAGGAGAAGACACAGGCACGCGGAGATGAAGGCCATGTGAAGACAGCGTCAGAGATTCGAGTAATACATCTATAAACCAAGGAATTCCAAGGATTGCCAGCAACTGTCAGATGCTACAAGAGAGGCCTGTAACAAATTCATCCCAGTGAGGGTGAGAGAGGCCAGAGTGCCATGTGGTGACCTGAGGCCAGGTGCTTCCCCTGTTACCTCACTATCCCTGCCGGGGCCCAACTTGCAGGCCTCTCTGGCCAGAGGTTGTCTGCCTTCTTTTCTCAGCAATCCTTCTCTGTGTTCCCTTCTCTGCTTATCCTTCCATGGTAACTTTCCTTCCAGTGTTTCTTCCTTAGGACCTTGAGAAGCCTGGTCCTGAGCTTAACTATTTTCCTTACCTAACATCCTTAACTAACATCTTTCACAGAATGTCTGCCCAACTCCTGCCTTGTTTCAAATCTGTTTCCAGTGCAGGCTGCTGGTTTTCCATGAGGATGGGAGCTCTTTCCTCAGACCCCCATTGACACTTGTTTCCTATGGCAGCTGTAATAAAGTTGTACAAATTACGGGCTTAAAACAAAAGAAATTTACTTTTCCACAGTTCTGGAAGTGAGAAGTTTGAAATAGGTTTTACTGGGCCAAAATCAAGGTGTCAGCAGGGCTGGACTCCCTCTGGAGGCATTCAGGGAGAATCCTTCCTTGCCCCTTCCAGCTTCTGGTGGCTGCTGGCATTCCTTGGTTTGTGGCCACATCATCCCAACCTCTGCCTGTTGGGCGCATTGCCTGCTCATCTTCTGTGTCTCTCACTCTGCCTCTCTTATAAAGACATTTGCAGTGACATTTGGGGTCCATCTGGGTAATCCAGGATCATCCCCTCATCTCAAAATCCTTAATTTAATTACATCTGCAAAATCCCTTTTGCCAAATAAAGTCACAATCACAAATTCTGTGGATTCAGATGTGGGCATGTCTTTGGGTTCCATTCTCAGCTTCCTACAATCCTTTCGACCCTCCTCTCCTCCTTTGTGGAAGATGTCCTCACCTTAGTACTGGACCACCTGCTGGCTGCAGTCATCTGTGGTGCCCTGCTCATGCCCTCACAGCTCATCGTTTGCGGTCTTCCTCTCCATTATAAGGTCTGCCAGCATCCTTCCTGGGTGGCTTCAGTGTTCTTGCAGAAAGCCTACCCATTACCCTGGTCTCACAGCTCTCAGACCCCTTTTGTTCTCATGGTCTCTGTACTCCAGAGGCTTCCATCTTCATAGTTAATTTCTCCTTTGAAATTTGAAACTTCGATATCTCATTCTCTTGCTACAACTACCAAACTATTCTGGTTTCTCACGTCCTTACTTCCCTCTTCCTGCTTTTATGATCTCAATTTGATCTCTGGTCCAGTTAGCCCTCTCTGACTTCACTGTCTTCCCTGTTCAGAAGTGGCCTAACACTCCAATAATCCATTTACCTGTTGCCAACTATGTATTGCATTTTTTATTTTGTGGTACAGAACTCCAACTCTGGGAATCTGAACTATCTGGTGGTTTCATACATCAGAAACCTTGACCCCACCCATATCTTAGCCTACACTGTCTCTAGGCTTTAGATATTCTTAATAGTTTTAATCTTTCCTAATGTACTTTTTATAAGGAGTATTTACATTTTTATAAGGAGCATTTACATTCCCATTATCCTATAGAGGAAAGTAGCAAGCTTGTCCTATTAAAATACAAAACGATGAAGCTGAACTGTGTGATATTTGAATACCAGCAGAACTTGGGTAAGGATTCAAATACTTTGAATCTAAATGGGTTGCTTAGTCTGTCCTTTTTATGAGAGGAGAAAAATAAACATGGTTAGAAAATGGCAGTTCTGTTTGAAAATAACTTTAACTCCATCAGTAGGTTTTTCCAGGTCGTGTTTGAAAAACTTCCAAAGAAAGATAGTTTCTTCATTTTGCAACCTCATTGTACTGATGGAAAGAGAAATGGGAATGTTGGAGTCCAAACAGTTTTCAATGCCATGTGAGCAATGAAGGACCACAATGCCATCTTCTGTCCCTTTGTCCCACCTTTACTACTGTAAATGGCATTTTGAAACAGCCCATGGCATTTTCATTGTATAATCTTGCCTCATCCCTTGCTATCCCCATTCCTTGACTCACACATGGGGACATTCCAGCAAATAGGACAAAATTAACCCAAAGAATTCCTGAGGCAGTAACATCAGGCATCTGAGACCAACTTGGAAGGTTGTTCCCCTGGCATTTAATTCACCCTCCCCCTTCCATTCATCCTGCCAAGAACAGGACTTCAGCATTCTGGGGCTTCATGGAAGCTCCTTTTAGAGCTTCACTCCAGGATATGGATTTAAGTGTCTGTGTTGAGGTTAGGATTTACCTTGTGCAAAGTCCTGAGCTGGGTGCACAGAGATAATCAAGGACACAGAATCCTTCAGGGAGTTTACATAGTGATGTGGAGAGTGGAGACAGTAGCATGCTGGAACTGCCTTAAAGAGATCACAAGAGCTAATCATTACATTTTTAAGAATTCTGAGAGCTGTTTGTTAAATGCAATCACTATTAAAAATTCAATCATATAAACATATAATGAAATGCATTTTATTAAAAACAAAGTAAATTCATTACTTTCTAATTATTTTATGACATTATTTGTGCAATTGGGATTATTTACATCTATTGGTGTAGTGGAAACAGTATATAGTCATTAACTACTGTGCAATCCTCACAACCCTACATTCAGTGACATCATATTGGTAGCTTGAAATTGACCATGGAGTCATGGTAGGAGTATTTACACCATTGAAATCAGCAAACACTATAAATCAGGACTTCTTTCCAGAAAGTCAGTTATTCAACATTTACAGTGTCACCCCTGGTTGGGCAGGGAGGGAATGCCTTAGTAATGACTGAGTGCAATAATAGAAGCTCAAGCAAATTCTCTGTTTGTGTTGGGAAAATGCTTCAAAATGGTGATGATATTTGAGAAAGACCTTGAAGGATGAATCACATTTTATCTGGCAGAGATTGATAGGTATGGTATCCTTGAGACACAGAATAATGAGCAAGGTCATGGCAGGGATAAAGCATTGGACATACTTGAGCAATAGCCAGGAATGTATCTGGCTGACATACATGGCCTATGTAAGGCAGTAGGAAAATGAGGATAAAAAAGCCAGTCAAAGACTAAATGTAGAGGGTTTAAAAGCTACAGTTAGGAGCTTGAATAAAATTCAGAGGAAAATAGGGGGCCAGGGGAGATTTTAGAGTGGAAGCAAAGCATCTTGAGAGCTGTGTTTTGGAATATTACTATACCAGGAGCATGCAATAGGGCCAGAAGCAGGAGGCTGATTAGGAAGTCACTCCCTCTGTACTGTGGAGCTAACAAGGACCTAAAGTGGGATTCTGACTCAGGAAGGAGAAAGGAGGCTTCTGATGCAAGAGACATTTTGAATGTGTATTTCACAAATCTTGGCTAAAGTGTTGTTTCTATCTTTGAATGTTTCCAACGCTAGCTTTTGTATAAGTTTCTACTGTTATCTGAGTGGTCTCTTAGCCATGTGATAAAAAATATATAGGTAGATATAAAATTCATGCTTTTAGTGGCAACAATTGACAAGTGTTTCACTAGTTATTTTCTGATTCAACTTCCCTAAGGATGTGCCTAATATATTCAATGTGCATTCAAGAGGATAAATAACAATAGTTTAAATGTTTCATATGGTTAATCTAATTATAGGAGCCAATAGCCAATGTAGAAGTGTAGTAGGCAGCTTCTATGGCAATGGTTTCATAGCTTGACCTCTAGAAAATTAGTATAGAAAAAGATTAAACTGAGGCCAGGAAAAAAAATCTCTCTCTCTCTCCCTCTCTCTCTCTCTCTCCCTTTCTCCCTCCCCCCTCCCCCTCCCTCTCTCCACCTCTCTCCCTCCCTCTCCTTCTCCCCTCTCTCCCTTCCTCTCCCTCTTCCCTCTCTCTTCTTCTCTCTCTCTCCCCCCTCTTCCTCTCTCTCTCTCTCTCCCTCTTCCCCTCTCTCTCTCCCTCTCCCTCTTCCCTCTCTCTCTCCCTCTCCCTCTTCCCTCTCTCTCTCCCTCTCCCTCTTCCCTCTCACTTCCCCTCTCTCTCTCCTCCTCTCCCCACTCCCCTTCTCTCTCCCTCTCTCCTTATCTCCAAAAATTAAATAAATATTTTTTTCATTAGCAATACTCATGAAATTTTGCTGTGGAGACATGGAATTCCACGAGAGAAGTTTGGTTTCCTCACCATAGTCTGAGAGGGAGACCTGCATCCGGTATGAAATACTTCAGTCTAGGAAGGATCATTTAGAGACAGGGTCTCTTTCTCTCTCACCCAGGCTGGAGTGCAGTGACACCATCATAGCTGTCAGCCTCAAACTCCTGGGCTAAAGCAACCCTCCCACCTCAGCCTCGCGAGTAGCGAGGACTACAGGCATGCCACTACAACCAGGTAATTTTTTACTTTTTCATAGAGATGAGGTCTTACTATTTTGCCCAGGCTAGTCTCGAACTCCTGGCCTGAAGCAATCCTCCTGCCTTGGCCTCCCAAAGCACTGGGATCATAGGTGTAAGCCACACCCAGTCCCAATTTTTCTGTCTTTCCCTTCTCCCCATCCCCTGTTCTTTATTGAAAACCCGGGTTTCTCAGTTGTTTCAAAAAGTGCCTGAAAGCTTTGCAAAGTTGTGGTTTAGAAAACTCATGGTTGGACTTCAGCTGACTTGAAGTTGGCACGTCAGACATCCAACCCTTAAAAACACCAAGTTCAACACTTCACTGCTGAGATTTCTTAGAAAAGGCAGCTCCCTATAGTCTTCCATCTTGAAATATAATGGAGATAAGGCTGCTACTGACACCGATTAAAGATGGTTGTGATTAAACTTGCTGATGTTTGTATGTGGAATTTACATTCGTCTTGGGGGGTGAGAAGAGTGTGTGGCAATGTTTCTTTTCAGTTGCAGGGGGAGCTTTGAAAATGCTGGGTGGGTTGGAACAGGGATACCTGAGGATATTCAGAAGAGGCAATGGGAAAGATTGGAGTGGATGTTCTAGAGGTAGAGTGGATAAGAACTGGAGAGGAATGGATTGGATATAGTGTGCTGTGGATGATGAGGGCCTGTGGTGTGGTGAGAGGCATGGGGTGGGCATGGATACTGTTCAGGAGGCAGTTAAATAATTGCTTTATTTCTTGCTGTCAACCTTTTGGAGGTGATACTGGGAAAAGACTATGAGAATGATCTGGCCCTGGACATAGTTTTTCTTAGAGAATGAGTCATTTATAGAAGATTGCTCTGAGAAATAAATTGGAGGAAAGATAACAATGGGTGCAGGGAGAACAACTTGGGGAACTATTGGTGACAGTTTTGGTGAGAGATGATGGGGACCTGGGGCTAGTGTATTGATGATGGAAATGGAGAACCTCAAAGGTGGAAGGCAATTGTGAAGATAGATGCTGAGTGACATGAGGGGAAAAGAAATTTAAGAATGAAATTTTAGAAAGAAGGCCTCTGATACATTTATTTGATGCCAAAAAGGGTCAGCTTCAGACAAAAAGCTGGGAACCATGGCACCAGAATGGAGAGATGTAGGGTAATTAGTCTTCCTCAGTTGTGGTCTGTGACTGTCAGAGGTCACAGGCAATGGGCAATCTTTGAACCCCATTTTCCTCTGAACTCTTCAGGAGCAGATGTGTTTCCAAACGTCAGTCTGTTCTGTAGTGGGCAACAACCTTTTCCCCTTTGTGTTTTGTTTTTTCCAAAACTTACCCCAAGACCTCACTTCACATAGTTTTCTAACCTCCTGATGTCATTTCCTTTGGGCTGTGCCCTGGAGAGGCCCAGAAAGCCTCAGCTGGGGAAAAGAGAGGTCTTTGATTAGAGCAATCTCCAGCACAAAACACCTTGTCTTCCATTTGTATCTCGCTGGCTTTGGGAGCTACATGCTAACTTCCGTGGACAATTCAAGAAAACCTTTTTGTACGTTGTTTTCACAGGTAACCCAGTGACCATGTTCTCTTTACCTGAAGAAAGATTTGTGCCTATTGTCACTGTTTATAATTCAAAGTACAAGCTTTACACCTCTGATTCTCATAGTAAAACTACCATTGCAGTGGAAATCTTTATATGATAGGATTCCCAAGCTTAATCAATGGCACACTTATTCCAAGTAGCAGTTGATGTCATTACTCTCGGGACAAAGAAAGCACTTGGACTACATCTAGGACTTCATAATAATCAAATTGGATATAAAATGAACCAATGCCAAGCCAGCTTTAATTCTCCACTGTTTCAGACCATGGTTCTAACCGGGGGTTAGAGGGGATATCATCACAGTGGCAACAGTGACAGTGCCATGTCATCAGTATCACCGAGAATCTCATGTGCTTTCCAAAGCTTTCCCATAAACTGGATTTCCTCAGGGACAATTTGAAGAAGCTGCCTCCAGAAAAAGATAGCTGGGCTATTTTCTGCCTGCACAGTGTATCAATAAGGGAAACTAATTGCATATTTGCTAAAGCCTCTAACCTTTGACTATGAGAAAAATCTAGAAATCCTAATTTCCAGCACTCAGGTGTTTGCTGCTCAGGGAACAAGATTATTTTCCTTGTTGGCCTTGAATTTCTGTTTACATCTCTATAGATACATTTGTCTCATTTGTTTGAATTTAGATGTATCTCTCGGGAATTAGATTTTCTTTTGCCTGATTCCTTTGGTGTTTGTTGTTGTTACCCATGGTAATCCTTACAGAAAGATATGATATCAGTTGCAGGATTGTGTTCATTTTCAATGAAATAAAAGCAGAGAATACCATAAAACTCAGGCAGCCCATGATGTGAAGCTACAAACTTCTTATAATCTTAATTATGATCTTTTGCATTTTTCATTGTTTATCACTTTTCAGATGACATTGTCAAATCAACTAAGACTCCTACAAACCTAAACATTTAAAAATCCTATTCTCTATCTGAAGAGACTGACAAATGACATCATTTATTCTGAGAGCCAATTGGGTTTGGGCTTCTCAGTCAACATATTTGCAATCATCTCTTGCCTTTTCACTGTTCATTTTAGGGATTACCATAGTTAGCATTCTGCCAGTCTTCACTAGAGAAATAAATGTCCCTCATGAAAGAGAAAGTGTGCACTAAACTGGAAACTGCTGCCTAGCTATAAAGATTCTGAGGGTCAGGGAAACAAAAATCTGAATCTTTGCTAAAGCAAGCTGTTCTGATCTATTTGCCGCGAAATCTCTCCTGTTTCCTCTTAACCCCAATCTTGTATATCCTTAAGTCCAATGCCTTATTGCTGTGAATAAGAAATCCTCTTTTATAATGTTACAGTCAGGAAACAGCCTGGCCTGGCTGTAGCTGCAGGGGCTTCTGCAGGTCTGAGGTTAGTGGGAGGAATGTTTCATGCCCAGAGTATCTGGGACTAGGGAAGTCAAGGAAGGGTAGCTGAGGTCAGTACACCAAAGGGGAGTAAACAGGTTACCAAAAGGGGAAAAAGGTTGAGATACTACTGTGGAGATAGAGAAGAATAGAGCTAGGGAGAAGAGGATTAGAGGCCATGGGTTGAAAGCTAAGTGAATGGGTGGGCCTGGGAACATTCTTTGTGGCAGAAGTACTGGGCTATGACTTGCATATGGCTTTTTATTTGAATTCCTTGTTATTTGCATGGGAGAACCTGATCAACTATATCCTGGACATGGCAAGAACATGCCTTCCTCTTATGATGAGCAAACTTTTGTGCATAGGGAAGAATTATTTTGGAAAATAAAGATATTCATCAACATCATTTCCCCATTAAAAATGAAAATTGCTATATAGTCTCATGGCAAAAATGCAAATACTTACAACTTAGATTACTTACTTTATTGAAGAGCTTCAATGAAAAAATTGGCATTACTTTTAGTCACTGAAATTAATATCTGGACATAAGCATTCCCTTTGAAAACTGGCACAAGATGGGGATGCCCTCTCTCACCACTCCTATTCAACATAGTGTTGGAAGTTCTGGCCAGGGCAATTAGGCAAGAGAAAGAAATAAAAGGTATTCAATTAGGAAAAGAGGAAGTCAAATTGTCCCTGTTTGCAGATGACATGATTGTATATTTAGAAAACCCCATCGTCTCAGCCCAAAATCTCCTTAAGCTGATAAGCAACTTCAGCAAAGTCTCAGGATACAAAATCAATGTGCAAAAATCACAAGCATTCTTATACACCAATAACAGACAAACAGAGAGCCAAATCATGAGTGAACTCCCATTCACAATTGCTACAAAGAGAATAAATACCTAGGAATCCAACTTACAAGGGATGTGAAGGACCTCTTCAAGGAGAACCACAAACCACTGCTCAACGAAATAAGAGGATACAAACAAATGGAAGAACATTCCATGCTCATGGATAGGAAGAATCAATATCATGAAAATGGCCATACTGCCCAAGGTAATTTATAGATTCAATGCCATTCCCATTAAGCTACTAATGACTTTCTTCACAGAATTGGAAAGAAAACTACTTTAAAGTTCATATGGAACCAAAAAAGAGCCCACATTGCCAAGACAATCCTAAGCCAAAAGAACAAAGCTGGAGGCATCACACTACCTGACTTCAAACTATACTACAAGGCTACAGCAACCAAAACAGCATGGTACCAGTACCAAAACAGAGATGTATACCAATGGAACAGAACAGAGCCCTCAGAAATAATGCTGCATATCTACAACTATCTGATCTTTGACAAACCTGACAAAAACAAGAAATGGGGAAAGGATTCCCTATTTAATAAATGGTGCTGGGAAAACTGGCTAGCCATATGTAGAAAGCTGAAACTGGATCCCTTCCTTACACCTTATACAAAAATTAATTCAAGATGGATTAAAGACTTAAATGTTAGACCTAAAACCATAAAAACCCTAGAAGAAAACCCAGGCAATACCATTCAGGACATAGGCATGGGCAAGGACTTCATGTCTAAAACACCAAAAGCAATGGCAACAAAAGCCAAAATAGACAAATGGGATCTAATTAAACTAAAGAGCTTCTGCACAGCAAAAGAAACTACCATCAGAGTGAACAGGCAACCTAGAGAATGGGAGAAAATTTTTGAAATCTACCCATCTGACAAAGGGCTAATATCCAGAATCTACAAAGAACTTAAATAAATTTACAAGAAAAAGTCAAACAACCCTATGAAAAAGTGGGCAAAGGATATGAACAAACCCTTTTCAAAGGAAGACATTTATGCAGCCAACAGACACATGAAAAAATGCTCATCATCACTGGTAATCAGAGAAATGCAAATCAAAACCACAATGAGATACCATCTCACACCAGTTGGAATGGTGATCATTAAAAAGTCAGGAAACAACAGGTGCTGGAGAGGATGTGGAGAAATAGGAACACTTTTACACTGTTGGTGGGACTGTAAACTAGTTCAACCATTGTGGAAGACAATGTGGCAATTCCTCAAGGATCTGGAACTAGAAATACTATTTGACCCAGCAATCCCATTACTGGCTATGTACCCAAAGGATTATAAATCATGCTACTATAAAGACACATGCACATGTATGTTTATTGCAGCACTATTCACAATAGCAAAGACTTGGAACCAACCCAAATATCCATCAATGATAGACTGGATTAAGAAAATGTGGCACATATACATCATGGAATACTATGCAGCCATTAAAAGGATGAGTTCCTGTCCTTTGTAGGGACATGGATGAAGCTGGAAACCATCATTCTCAGCAAACTATCACAAAGACAGAAAACCAAAAACTGCATGTTCTCACTTATAGGTGGGAATTGAACAATGAGAACACTTGGACATAGGGCAGGGAACATCACACACTGGGGCCTGTCATGGGGTGGGGGGGATGGGAGAGGGATAGCATTAGGAGAAATACCTAATGTAAATGACAAGTTAATGAGTGCAGCAAACCAACACGGCACACGTATACATATGTAACAAACCTGCATGTTGTGTACATGTACCCTGGAACTTAAAGTATAATAAAAAAAATTAACTACTCATATTAAAAAAAAAGACTTTTTAAAAGTCGTTTTAAAGTATAAATACACACACACACACACACACACACACACAAAAGAGAACCTAATTTCAGTGGGGTTAGGCCTAAAATTTTAACCTAATTTCAGTGGGGTTAGGCTTTAAACATTCAAGTGTTTCATTGGCTATAGGATAATGTATAAAAGAAATGGCCACAGGTTAATATACAACAGCATAAGTACAATAAAAGGAATGGAGACCACCGCCCACACAGATTCTGATGGGGACGGCATCCCTGAAAATTGGGCAGTATGGTAGGTGAGACTTGGTAGGTGGCCTGAGTGAGCCTTGGCAGGTGCCCTGGGTGAATGACCAAGGTAGATAAGGATAGTGCTTCTGCATTCTTCAACTCTTCACTTATTCTTAATTTCTAAGAGAAGTGTACATCAGGAGACAAAATGAAGAGAAATATGTGAAAAGGAGTGATTGACCTATTAAAATTAGAAGTTTCAAACTGCTAAAAGTAAAAAGGAGTGCAATTAATAGATGCACAGGGCCAAAATCAACTAGCACTATTTCAGAAACTGGAATCTATGTTCACCCTAATTAGCATCCTCTGTAGCAAGAAGTCTTAACCAACCTTGACAGGAAGGAGAGTTTCAAAAACAAATGTGATTGATTGACAATGAATTTCTTTTCAGCACTTTTACCTCTGAAGTAGTTTTCTATGGAAATTTATGGCTTTATATTAATTATGAAGTTAAGAGTCGGTCTCTATATAAAAAATCTTGAGAGTTATTTTATTTAACACATATTTCTTCCATATCCCCCAGGAGAAAATATCTAGCAATTTCTTTTTTGTGTTTTTATTTTTAAAAATAAACTCACTTTCATGTACACACATATCTAGGGGATTTATAAAAGAAAAACTCAAATCATAAATTTCTGGGACCTTATCTGTTCTTTCCTTGATTATCAGAATATTAAATGTTGATGATATTAAAAAAACATCTGGACATATTTGAGAAATAGCACACTGGGAGGCAATCTTCTAATATTTCTCCTGAGATGACAGAACATGTCATAATAAGGACAGAAGCCCACCATTGGCCTACCAGTCCTGAGTTGCTCATCACTCTTGGGTATACTAGAAGGAGTGATGGATATACTCTAAAATGGTTCCTGACCAGATGCTGTGACATGCAGTGATTTCCAGAGCTCTGGAAATTAGACCTCATAGAGCAGGTGACATTTGAGAAAAGACTTACAGCAAGTAAGGAAGTGAGCTAAGGGGTTATCTGTAGATGAATATCTGAGACAGAGAGACCAGTAGGTACAAAGGTCCTGAGACAGAAATTTGACTGGCATGTTTGAGGAACAGTAAAGAGGCCAGTGTGTTATGTCCCCCAGGCATTATTCAGGTAGATGAGAGTGCTGCCAAGCAGGAAAAACCTTTGGCCAAACTACTTTTCATTGCTGTCATTGGCACCCTCTGAGGAGGCCCTCAGTGGGTGAGAGATGGAGGACTCTAGAGATCATGGGTGACAGTTAAAGGGAACATATATAGAAAATTGGGGTAAAAACCAAAGGCTTTGTAATTTTTTAAGTTGCTCTGAAGAAGACACTGTTAAGAGGATGAAGAGACAAGCCAAGACTAGGAGAATGTATTTGCAAGTCACATATTTGACAAACAGCTTGTAAAGAAACACACAGAAACTCAACAATATAAAAAAAAATTAAGGGCCGGGCGCGGTGGCTCACGCCTGTAATCCCAGCACTTTGGGAGGCCGAGGCGGGTGGATCACGAGGTCAGGAGATCAAGACCATCCTGGCTAACATGGTGAAACCCCGTCTCTACTAAAAATACAAAAAAAAAAATTAGCCGGGCATAGTGGCGGGCGCCTGTAGTCCCAGCTACTCGGGAGGCTGAGGCAGGAGAATGGCGCGAACGCGGGAGGCAGAGCTTGCAGTGAGCCGAGATCGTGCCACTGCACTCCGGCCTGGGTGACAGAGCGAGACTCCATCTCAAAAAAAAAAAAAAAAAAAAAAAAAAAAAATTAAGAAGGCAAAATATTTAAACAGACACCTCACCAATTAACAGAAAATTTAAGAGGGCAAAATATTTAAACAGACACCTCACCAATTAACAAAAAATTTAAGAGGTCAAAATATTTAAACAGACACCTCACCAATTAACATATGCAGATGGCAAAAAAGCACATAAAATTATGCTCACCATCATTTATCATTATAGAATTGTAAATCAAAATCACTATGAAATACCATACATACCTATTAGATTGGCTAAAATCCCCAGCACTGACAACACCAAATTAGGATAAGGATGCAGAGCAGCAGGAACTTTCATTCATTGCTGGTGGGAATGCAAAATGGTGTAGCCATGTTGGAAAGCAGTTTGGCAGTGCCTTCCAAAGCTAAACCTTAGTCACTTTAATGTTACTTCAGCAATCACACTCCTAGGTATAATACAAGTGAATTGAAAACACATATCCACAGAAAAACTCATGAATGTTCATAACAGTTTCATTCATAATCACTAAAAACTGGAAGCAATGCAGGTGTCCTTCAATAGATGAATGAATAAACAAATATGGTCCACCCATACAATGACATACTATTAAATCAGTCTGAACAGGCATGCTTCCATTTATATTGTACTCTGGAAAAGGCAAAATTTTAGAAAAAGAAAACAGATTCTTGCTTTCCAGGGATTGGGGAAGTAGGGAGGGTTGAATAGGTGAAGCACAAGAGATTTTATTAGAGTGGTAAAATTAATGTGTGTGAATTGTATTGGTGCATTTCACACTATGCATTTGTCAAAACCCACAGAACTTTATGGCATGAATAGTAAACGTTAATGTATACAAATTTTAAAAAATCATTTTGGAGATCAGAGAATCCCAGAATGGAATACAGAACAGGACAGAAGAACCCAACTGTGTTATAAATGTATGAAATAACCTCACTGAAGGGAATGGGGGAAAATGTGCTGCCCTAAGTAACAATGGAAATGAAGTCTTTAAGAATAAAGGACAAATAAACTGCACCTAAGCACTAACTTCTAGTTAATAAAGTCGTTCCCCATAGAGGTATAGATTAACAATTATGACACTGCTATACATGTATACTTGATCAACTAAGTAAATTTATGGTAGACCATGGGAACCAGGGTTTTCACTGTTGAAATGGGAGCTTACAGATAACCGAGGGGAAGAAGCTAGAATGATCCATCTGATAATGAAATGGAGTTGGAGACATGGTATGAACTCATGTTTAGCTTAATTTAGATACAAATGGTTATATATAGAACTATATGTAGATATGTATATATACAGGCATTAGTAGAGATATACACCTCCTTGCTCTGTTGGCTGAGAGTGCCAGTAGCAATGAGCATACTTAGTGCTCATATTTCAGTTTCTAATACCACCCTCCAATACAAGGAACCCAGAACTCCTTTGAGAGACAGCTGATTCTAGAACTGGGTCAGGAAATATCTAAGGTGACCCTGGGGCATTTCATAGTAACGGAAATTAAGGAAATACTTAAACAAATTTGATAGGTATATTACAAAGGGGCACAGGGGCCAAATGAAAGCACCCCTAATAGCTAAAGCCAGAACAATATAGCCAACAAAATAAAGTAATATTGGATTATAACTCAGAGGGTAAAGTAAATATATATGAGTCCATACTGATAAAAATTAAAAGTTGTATAAATAAATAAATTAGGGAGAGAGACAATTCTCCCATTCAGAAGAATTATCTGGATACTCTGTTCTCCAAGAGGTGGAGCATGACTACGCACTCCTGCAGTGGGTGAGTAGTGGCTTTACAGTGGAAAAACTTGATATATGCTACATCAGCCAGGTCATCAAGGTTAACATTGACAGTGATAAATCATGTTGATAATATGTTCCATTGATATGATGTGACAAGAATGGCACTTTACCTCTGTGGTCTTCCTCCCAAAAATCCATAACCCCAGGCTACTCATGAGAAGAGCATCAGAAAAATCCCAATTGAGAGACATCCTGCAAAATACCTGATCAGTACTCTTCAAAAATGTCGATAATTTAAAAAAAAAAAAAAAAAAAAGGAAAGCTTGAGAAACGGTCACAGCCAAGAAGATCCTCAAGAGACATGACCACTAAATGTTATTTGGTATCTTGGATGGGATCCTGGAACTGAAAAAGAACTTTTAGGAAAAATCTAAGGAAATCTAACTTAATAATAATGATGTGTTTATACTAGTTCATTAGCTGTGACAACTGGATTATACTAATGTAATTGGCAAACTGGGTGTTGAGGGTGGATATACACAGGAACTCTTCATGCTATCCTTGCAACTTTTCTGTAAGTCTGAAAACGTTATGAAGTACAATATTTTATTTAAAACAAACAACAACAATAAAGCCTACTTAAGGCTTCTGGAGTCAGATTCACCTAGGTTTAGATCCTCCCTCTGCCACTTACTAGCTCTATGAACTTGGGCAAGGTACCACATCTCACTGGGCCTCTGTTTCCTCCTGCATAAAATGGAATATGAAAATCGACCTGATAGGGTTGTTGTGAGAAATGTCATGAGGTAAGTGTGATAGCATATATAATGCATATGGCTATTAGTTAGGAAGCACTCAATGAATGGAAGGTATGGTTAAAAGCCATGTGTGCTTTTGCTACCTGGTGGGGAGGCAGCAGCTTGTAG